>NC_082704.1:76614893-76927687 GCF_949987515.2 Delphinus delphis
GGGATTGATTAGCATCAGGTGGACTTTGAATTTCTTCTAGAACTGCTTTCAGATTTTGTAAAGATTTGTAAGAAAAGGATAGTTGTATTTTTTTTTCATGACTGCTGAGTGGATTTTATTTTTGCCAAGGATGCAGAAAGACACCGAAGGTTAAGATTTAAGCTGAGCTCTCAGTGGCGAGGTGACTCTCCTCCTGAAGAGGGCTGAAGCATCCTGAACTTCGAAAGCTCCAGGTTTAGGTCCAAGAATGTGTACGTGCTGCAATCATGATGCTGGAGATTCTTGTAGGTGGTGTTGTCAAACAGCTCAGCTGGGGTGGCGGCTGGCGTGGACTTTTTGGTGGACTTTGCTTCTTGGGATTCGGTGGCAATCCCTTTTCATTCTTTCCTGATTCTGCAGAGAGAGAAACTGTAGAAACAAGTCCTCGAAACACTCCTGCTTCTAGGAGCACAGTCTGCTCCTCCTTGCCGCAGCAGAAGCGAGGCTGCTATGGCCATGACTCGGGCGCGGGCAGGGCGACCGGCCAGGCGGGTGCAGGTCGCACCGGACTGACGCGGCCACAGCGTGCTCAGGACAGTTGTTTTTTAATTCCTAACTGACTCACAGCCTGAATGATATCAAGGGGCTGACCCATTCATCCAGCTATATTAACTTTATATCAGGGAGAAAAGATCAAGCTAAGATGGTTAAAAAACTCCTGTGTTTTAGATTTAGAGTTGTGTGTCTTTGGAATGATTTAATAAATCCTCCCACAAAGACTTCACAATGTTTTCTTTTCTCTCTAAGTACATAGCTCTATTTTAGCTTGGGGGGAATAACTTTAAAAATGTATTTCTATCAGGCTCTGAATATCAGCCTCCAATTTGGCCAACATCAGACCTAGAGCTCCTTTAAAAAATCCTTTCAAGTATTTAAACTAAAGTTTTACCTATCAGGTGACTCAAAACCAAAACCAAAAACTAATCATGGATGCAAAAGTTGTTCCCAAAGAGGGTGCAAATGTGAAGGCTTCCCAAGATCCAGACCCACTCCCAAGATAGCCAAAAGAAAGAAAGACTTAACTCCCTAAGAGCTGGCAATTGTCAGTAGGACTTTAGTTGCAAATAGGGTGCAACACACATTTTTGTCCAGCCACATTCTTGGGGCCTTGAATCTGACAGTTAGCCACCTGCACATGCAAGAACCAATACTTGCATGTCCCAACACGTGGAAAGCCAAGTTGAGTCCTCAGAGCACAAAATGAGAGATAAATAAGAAAGCAATAGCTGTTCCCAGGAGGAAAATAATCAATGGGTACCCCGCAAACCAAATTCACAGGAGTTACAAATTAAAGAACTAATTCTCCAATTTTTTTTGCTAATCTGAATTTGGGAAAGAAAAGACTTTTACCACACTTGCTCAACGGGTCCCCACAGGCAGAGATATGAAAGGCTGACATCGTAAGAATTCTTACCTACTGACAGCTGTTGCCAGAGGTCCAAGATCTCTGACTTCAGCTTCTGGACCAAGCAAGGTGTCTCCAAATGATGGAGTCCCTTAATAGTCACCAGAAACTCTAAGGGAGGAAAAGTTTTTCCTTGACCCTAATAGGGTCCCTGGCTGGGTTTGACAATTAAACTGACAAATATAGATTAACAGGTAAAATGCCTACAAATTTATTCAGTATAAGTTTCACATGAGACTGGAGACTTCATAAGGAAATGAAGACCAAAAGAAACATTTAGACATGCATATTTTATGCTATGTTTGATGAAGAATACACAGTCAAGGAGGAATATTATAGGTTAAAGAGTATGATGTAATTGTAGTAAACTGGGGGAGTCTTGGCAAAGCTGTTCTTGGTGTCCCTTTGTCTTTGGAGCTATGGATGTTCCTTTCCTTGTAGTGTAGGGAGGGCATCGCTCACATGAGAGTTTTATGTCCTGTTTCGGAGAAGTGGGGGGAGTCAGAGTGACTTCCTGCTTCTGCAACTTTATCAAACTTTTTCAGCTTAAAATATTCAATATGGCAAGGTGCCATATTTTGGGATAGCACTTCCTGAACCCCATCACTCTCCAGTTAATTCTTTTCTGTTTTGCCCCTTATATCATTGGAAACTTCAAGTTGATCTCCTTTTCCTTTTTTTCTTCATGAGCCACATTTAAATGCATGGCACTTCACCAGATTTAATCAGCACTTCCCACTGTATTCTGAACACATTTACGGTGTACATTTAATTAATTTAGTTTCATCTTCTTTGCATCATTTGATAGTTGAGGATAAAGAAGAATCTCTATCCAAAACTTAAGCTTTTTTTGGAGTTAATTACTAAGAATAGCAACGTGTTAATAAGAATCGCCTTTCCCTGTCTTGGATGAACACATATGACATACATATGTATGTATGTCACAACATTTTTAATAAAGGCGAACTTGAATTTCATGAGATATAAATGATATCAAATGTTATATAAAATGAGTTTCTGAGTTAATTAGGGAAAGAAAGTAACTTGAGTAAACATTATGGAAAATAACCTAGGACACGTTAACTTAAAAAGGCTGTTTGCTTACATTTTGTGGCTATCTGTTTGTCAAAATTAAGACTTTAATAAATACCATGTAGAAAGTTTCTGGCACCAGGTAGAATTTTGTGATTTGGTTCAGTCCTACCTCTTGCCCTTCAAAGATTTTTCTGAATGACTAGTTTAGAATGCATCTATGATAATTTTCCAACTTTTTTTCTAGAAAAATTCTTAATTTTGGAATCATACAAATTTTTCCTCTGTTTCCCACTTTAGTATTGATTAGTACACACATTCTTATTCATTACAATATGTTCAGTGTGAACTCAAAGTCACAGTTTATTTATTCTCCTTCAGAATAAATTAAGTATACAACTCTTTCTGTGATATTCTTTTGTTTTCATTAAAGAACATGTATTTTTATACTTGTTAAAAGAGTAAGGAAGACTTTATTCAGGATATTTGCTATCGTTGTCAAGACTATCAAAATAAAGGAGAGAGATCAGCCGCAACTCTGAATATAGCTAAGACAACTGGGGATTTATAGCTAGTGAGCAGAATGAGGGGATCATTAAATGGAATATTACTAAAATAATACATTAAGGGTAGGGGATTTCTTCCTAAACCAACTTAACAGGATTAGTACTAAAAGAAGGCCAGGGTGATCAGATATCAAGGGTGGGGGATCATCTCTAAACTGACTTAGCAGCATTTTTGCTACAACTGGACTCGGCAGGCCAAATACAGGGCCCAAGGATGAGGCCTAGTTTAAAAAAGGATTCAGAAGAGTCTATCTAAAGTCTAGTCAATGGCAGAGCCTTTGTCAGTTCCTCCTCTTGTTCAAGGACAGAAGAGAAATTCTTCTTTTTTTTGAACAATACGAGTTTTTCATTTGGTCACCTTTCATTCAGTAAAGGCCAGCTGAACTATCTGTTGGGACTTGGTAGTAGAGGACATTTGCTAGATAGTGCAAACCCCCAGGCATTTCAATGATGTTGTAGGTTATGAAAAGAAAGACAAAGATTAATGGCTAGAGCAGACTATAAACTCATTTTCTGTGTCCAGAGGACAGCCAGTTGAGATTTCTAGATGTTGGGAGAAGATTTCCAGATATTAAACTTCTGCTCACAGATCTTCTCTAGAAAGTCCTAATAAGGATCTGAGCAATCCGGTTTTAGTTATTAATGATGTCAAGTCAATGGAGAGGGAGAAAAATTAGTAACATTCGTTTGGAGTGTTGTATCTAGATGTTGGAGGAAATTAGAGGAATTGAGGATTTGGTAAGGAATAGCAAAATGTGCAATCCAGTTTATAGGTAGACAAAAAAAAAAAAACATATGAGCCTGAGATCATAAATTAGTGTGTTTAGGAAGAAAGGTATCCTTAGACTTTCTATGTTTTGATTAAAGATTTTGTTTTTCTCCCCTATAAAGCAATATATCCTAATTATATAAAAAGTTAAAAATTAAAACAAGTAGAAGGAAGAAAAACCACTCATAGTTTTGCATCACAGAATCACTATTTATATTAAATTTAACTCCACTGTATTTTCTCCCATTCTTTAAATACTTAAAATTTTTCCTTTTTACATAAGTATGATTATAATATAATACAAATTTATCTTTTTAAAATTTTCTCAAGTTGGGACTAGGCATTTTTCAACATAAATTTAATAGCTATAGGATATGATATTGAATTAATATACTAGAATTTACTTCAAAATTGACCTATTGTTGTATATTAGGATGTTTTATTCATTTTCTGTTTATCATAGTGTTTAGAAATCTGTAATTATTTAGACTGTTTTTACCACACATCGTGTTAGGAGGGATCCAAAAGCACTGTATTATAAAAGTAAGGTACAGTCTTCACTGCAGAGATAAATCACAACAAATTGGTGACAAAAAAATTAGTCATAGCATAGAGAAAATTGTTTTACTGTCCAGTTATTAGCTTTAAAATATTATGGTATAAAGTTGAATGCAAGGCCTGTAGATACACATATTTCTTACATTGAAATCACTCAGTAAACAAAAAAAACAGTACTTATGGTTAAACCATTTGGAAAAGGACATTTCTGAAAATTGAAAAAAATTGATAAAATAAATCAGACCATAGCACTGGCTAACACAGACTTTCTTTAAAATATTGATAGTTGCAGAATGCTGTCTGGGGCTTATATCAAAATTCTTTCACTTATATGCCAATTATAACTACACTTACTTGGGCCATTTGACATTCATCATCTGGAGAGACTTCTAAGGTAATTAACTATCCAAGTATTTGTTTATTTATAGTCTATCTGGTTACACAAAGGACCTTCAAATCTGCTCTAGGCCTCTTTTCTGCTAGACTTATGCAGCTGCCTAATCAAAGCACTATATTAGGCAAGCAGAGAGAAACTAAAATTCTTGGAGACCATCATTTTTGCCCTAATTAAATAACAGAAAAGTACATACATACAGAATAAAAAATAGAGGACCAGTAAACCATACAAGGTGGCCTGTGATAGACCACTTAAAATCACAAAGAGTACTTATGCTTGCCCAGATTACCTTCAAGGAAGAGGATTTATTATTAAATTGCACAGAAAACTTAGGTATCATGGGAACCATTTTGGCAACCATCTAGTCACCCTGGGTCTAAGCAGTTCTAAGACTAAGCTTCCTGAAGAATCAGAGTTACAGTAGTTCATTATCATCCATAATACATACATAGCTCATTATCTTGTACTCTGTGTTTATGGGTTTACCTCCTTACTGAACAAAGTTTCACATCAACCCACCATGTGGGAGGATGAACTCCCTCATGCACATCACCTCAGATAACAAATCCTGGTTGTCAGATTTGATGAATTTGACACACATGTGACAAGCCTACAAGGCCCTCTATGATCTGGTGCTTGATTGCCTTCTAAATATAGGTTGTAATGTTCTCCTCCTTGCTCACTTTATTCTAGCTAGTGGGCCTTTCTGTTCTCTAAAACACTGAGTTCACACCAGCCTCAGAGCTTTTGCATTCACTGTTCCAATTGCCTGGGATGTATTTCCACCAGATCTTCCTATGGCAGACTCCGTTCACTTCAAATGTAATTTTTATGGTCCTTTGTAATACTGACTACCCACATCACATCTTTCTCTTTTCCCTTACCTCTCTTATTTTTCATAATTCTTATTACAACCTGATATTATATTATATACTTGTTTATTTGCTTATCAGTCTGTCCCTTCACTAGAATATGAGCTCCTTGAGAGCAAGGACTGTCTGTTTGGTTTACTGCTCAGTTCCCAGAAGAGATATGGAACAAAGGAATGTCTATCATTTGAAGTTCTTTACAAATTGTAGTACTTGCTCGTGGTGAAGTTATTCATATGAATATATACTTACTTACAAGACCTTTGACGAAGAATATCTCCTCAACCAAACTCTAGCCAGGCTCCTCTGAGTCCTCTTATCAACTAAACCTCAATGTTGGCCTATAAAAACACTTGAATAAATACTAACATAGTTTCTAACAGCTCCAGGTTACATCCCTAGGATGACTCTTGTCCCCCTTAAAGTGCCTACTTGAGAAAACAAAAAGCTTCTCAAAGAATTTACTGTTTTTTTCAGTCAAAACCTTAAAATGGAAGACCTCTCTCCAGATCTGTGTGGGAGGGAAGGAATCTAACTTCAAGAAGTACCAGTTAACCAATCCAGATAGATTTCACATGGATTAACCCAATCCTTTCCCTTTTTTTGTAATTTTTCATTTTCCTAACTCTATTAAGCCTCTATTCAATCCCCTTTCTATTCCCTCATTCTCTTTTTAAAATACCCTGTTACCTCTGCACAAATCAAATTTGAGTTTAGTTAACACTGGGCTCTTTTATTTATTGCAATACTATATTCATAATTTAAAAGACAATCTCTGAAATAAATGATGCTGGGAAAAAAAATGGATATTCACTGTAAAAGAATAAAACTACCACTGTATCATACCACTCACAAAAATTAACTTGAAATGGGTTAAAGACTTAAATGGAAACCATAAAACTTCTAGAAGAAAACAGAAGAAAAAACCTCCTTGAAATGGGTCTTGGCAATGATTTTTTGGATATGACACCTAAAGCTTAAGCAATAAAATCAAAAATAAACAAGTGGGACTACATCAAACTAAAAAGATTCTGGACACTAAAATACATGATCAACTAAAAGAAAAGAAAATGTATGGAATGATAAAAATATTTGCAAAACATATATCTAATAAGGAGTTACCATCCAAAATATACAAATAACTCAGTAGCAAAAATAATTAAAAGAATAAAAAATGGGCAAAAGACCTGAATAGACATTTTTTCAAAGAAAATATATGAATGGCCAATAGGCACATGAAAGGTGCTCAACATTAGTGATAATTATGGAAATGCAAGTAAAAACCACAATATCTCCTCATGCCATGTTAAAATAACTGTTATTAAAGACAAGAAATAGCAAATGCCAGCAAGAATGTGGAGAAAAGGGAACGCTTGTGCACTGTTGGTGGAATTGTAATTGTTACAGCCATTATGGAAAATAGTATGCAGATTCTTCAAAAAATTAAATATAGAACTACCATATGATCTGGTAATTTCACTTCTGGGAATATATCTGAAGGATATAAAAACACTATGTCAAAGAGATAGCTGCACACCCCCATGTTCATAGCAGCATTATTTACAATAGACAAGACATGGAAATAACCTCAGTGTCAAATGACAGATGAATATATCTGTCATAGGTACAAACTCATAGAAAAAAAGATCAGATTTGTGGTTAGTGGGGTGGGGAATTGGGTAACAGTCATCAAAAGTTACAGACTTCCAGTTATGAGATGAATAAGTTCTGGGGATATAATGTACAACATGATGACTATAGTTAACATTGCTGTATTAGGATATTTGAAAGTTGTTAAGAGAGTAGATTCCAAGAATTCCCATCACAAGGGAAAAAAATGTTTTTTTCTTCTTTTTATTTTTGAGTTTTTTTGTATGTATATGAGATGGTGGATGTTAACTAAACTTACTGTGGTAATCATTTCACAATATATGAAAGTCAAGTCATATGTTGTACACCTTAAATTTATGCATTGCTATATGTCAATTATATCACAATAAAACTGAGAAAAAAAATCTGTCCTTACCACTTTAACTAGAGTCTAGGTTTTTTTTATCTTTGACACCTTTTATAGAGCAAAGCATGTATATTTTAGATAACCTTATTCCTATTATTATTGGCAAAGTGAAACTATAGAAGAATATCAACTTTTATATTAATGTCTTTTCCAAAACAAAATAAGAAGTCATATGTAATTTTTCTGGTTTTTGATGCAATAGTGGAAGAACCACCTTTCCAAATAAATTGACATTGGCTTAATTTGGTTTAAAACATATTCTTAAGAAAGAAAAAGTAGTAAATTTTTAGGAATGCAAGAATATTTCCCTACACACTTTTTTTTAGCATGAACTGTTCCAAATTTAAAATACTGAAAATGTCCTTAACTTCCTGAATCCTGAAAGCGTTGTTCTTGGCTCAAAAATATTTTAAGGGTTTTGAATCCTTGTTGATTTATATAGCATTGTGACAGGTTTAAATTCCTCAAAATACATGTAGAGGGCTTTGTTTGCTTTGTTTTGTTTTGTTTGGATCTTCCTATACTTTTTTAAATTCCAACATTCATCAAAAAGAAGCAGGCAGACATAGAATAAACAGAGCAACACGTTATTTAAAGCCAATGACAGCAATCAGGGCAAATGACACAAGAGACTGTAAGAATCAGCTAGAAATCCCTTACCTTTATCCAATTTTCTCTTTCTCTATGTTACTTGAGATTTATGAACAAGGGGAAATTTACTCCCTGTGTAGATTGTTTTAAACATTGGCAAAAGAGAGCATGTGAAATAACACATACTGAACTATCCAGTAATATACCTACAGTGCATTTTCCTAATCTGTCACATTGGTGCATAATCAAGGTGGCTTTTATAAAGAAAATTATTATGGTATTATAAATTTTTATGCCTACAGTATTAGCCATTGTCAAATACTCTTGACTTTCTTCCTCTGAGCTTTCTTCCATATTCTTGACATTATTAGATTTTTAGGTCATATATGGTATAAACAAAAGACTTGGCTTACACAGCATTGTTGGAGAACTAACTTTAAACAGAATAAAGTGTTCCTATTATATCTATCTGAATATTTTGGGTAACATCTCCCAACTACTGTCCTACCAGAGTCTTTTCTTTACAATTTTGAGTTATATAGCCCTTTGAAAAGCAAACACAGCCATTTTGTTATCTATATTGTATTGTTAAAATATTAAGTTTCAGAAAATTTTGTCCGAATCTGACCATTTAAAAAACTCAAAGTCATCCTTGTCTATATTAAACCTCAAACTGAAATTATGCCTTGCAAAAGTTTTATATCTCCTTCCGTTATTATTTTTTTAACATCTTTATTCGAGTATAATTGCTTTACAATGGTGTATTAGTTTCTGCTTTATAACAAAGTGAATCAGCTATACATATACACTTTTAGTTTGGTTCCATTGTTTTTAAACTTCTCACAATAAAACAGAATAAATAACATTCTGATATGACACAGGAAGAGGGTTTCCTTTGACTATATTTTAGGAAGTAGCTAGACTTGTGTTGCTGAGCAAGACAAATAAATGAGACCATCATATTGCTTTAGGTTAATAACAACAATTACAGAGCAACTTCCCCATAGTAAGTGCCACTTGTTAAGTAAGTGCATAAAGAAGTAATGAGATCTTGATAACTGCTGCATTGGGAAAATAACTTCTAAAGAGATGAAAATAGCAACACTGAATTCTTTGCAATCAGTTGCTAGCTCTCACTTGCAGTCAAAGATTTACTCCCTACTGGAGACAAGGCCAAAATTTGTGGCTGGTCAATTACAAGAAACTAGCAAACATTTTAAAATTCTACATTTCTAGAACAAGCCACATGGACAACAAAAAGTAGCCAAGAAACTTGACCTGAGCCTTTAGAAGGCTTTATTTTGCCTATATTAAAAGGTGATTTAAGGGCTTCCCTGGTGGCACAGTGATTGAGAGTCCACCTGCTGATGCAGGGGATGCCAGTTTGTGCCCCAGTCTGGGAAGATCCCACATGCCGTGGAGTGGCTAGGCCCGTGAGCCATGGCCGCTGAGCCTGTGCTCCACAACGGGAGAGGCCACAACACTGAGAGGCCCGCATACCACAAAAAAAAAAAGTGATTTAAGAAATGAGTTACAATTACAAAGCTACAAATATTAAAACAGTATGGTACTGGTGTAAAGATAGATATATAGATCAATGGAACAGAATAGAGAGCCCAGAAGTAAATCCATGCATTTACAGTCAACTGACCCTTTAACAAGTGTGCTGAGAACACACAATGGGCAAATGATAGTCTCTTTAATAAATGACGCTGGTAAAGCTGGATATCCCATGCAAAAGAATGGAATTGGATCCTTATCCCACATCATATACAAAAATCAACTCAAAACTGATTACAGACTTGAGCATAACACCTGAAACAGTAAATGACTAGAAGAAAACATAGGGGAAAATATCCTTAATATTAGTCTTGACAATGACTTTTTAAATAAGACACCAAAAGCACATGCAACAAAAGCCGAAAGGCAAGTGGGATTGCATCAAATAAAAAAGCTTCTGAACAGCAAAGGAAACAATTAACAGAATGAAAGGTAACCTACAGAATGGGAGAAAATATTTGTAAACCATATATCTGATAAGTAGCAAAAATTAAAAATATATAATGAAATCATAAAAAAAAACCCATAATATAAAAAAACCCAGAATATACTGATTAAAATATGAGCAAAGTAACTGAATAGATATTTCTTTAAAGAATACCTCCAAAAGGCCAACAAGTACATGACAATATGCCCAACATCACTATTCATCAGGGAAATGCAAATCAAAACCACAATGAAATATCATGTCACACCTGTTAGAATGAGATATCAACTCACACTGGTCAGAATGGCAGTCATCAAAAAATCTAAAAACAATAAATGCTGGAGAGGGTGTGGAGAAAAGGGAACACTCTTGCACTGTTGGTGGGAATGTAAATTGATACAACCACTATGGAGAACAGAATGGAGGTTCCTTAAAAAACTAAAATAAAAACTACCATATGAACCAGCAGTCCAACTACTGGGCATATATCCTGAGAAAACCATAATTCAAAAAGAGTCATGTACCAAAATGTTCATTGCAGCCCTATTTACAGTAGCCAGGACATGGAAGCAACCTAAGTGTCCATCAACAGATGAATGGATAAAGAAGATGTGGTACATATATACAATGGAATATTACTCAGCCATAAAAAGAAACTAAATTGAGCTATTGGTAATGAGGTGGATAGACCTAGAGTCTGCCATACAGAGTGAATTAAGTCAGAAAGAGAAAGACAAATACTGTATGTTAACACATATAAACGGAATTTAAGAAAAAAAATGTCATGAAGAACCTAGGGTTAAGACAGGAATAAAGATACAAACCTACTAGAGAACGGACTTGAGGATATGGGGAGCAAGAAGTGTAAGCTGTGACAAAGCGTGAGAGAGGCATGGACATATATACACTACCAAATGTAAGGTAGATAGCTAGTGGGAAGCAGCCGCATAGCACAGGGAGATCAGCTCGGTGACTTGAGACCTCCTGGAGGGGTGGGAGGGAGGGAGACGCAAGCGGGAAGAGATATGGGAACATATGTATATGTATAACTGATGCACTTTGTTATGAAGCAGAAACTAACACACCATTGTAAAGCAATTATACTCCAATAAAGATGTAAGAAAAGAAAAAAAAAGAGTCATGTACCAAAATGTTCATTGCAACATAGTTTACTGTAGACAGGACATGGAAGCAACCTAAGTGTCCATCAACAGATGAATGGATAAAAAAGATGTGGCACATATATACAATGGAATATTACTCAGCCATAAAAAGAAACAAAATTGAGTTATTTGTAATGAGGTGGATGGACCTAGAATCTGTCATACACAGTGAAGTAAGTCAGAAAGAGAAAAACAAATACCATATGCTAACACATATATGGAATCTAAAAAAAAAAGTGGTTCTAAAGAACATAGGTGCAGGACAGGAATAAAGATGCAGACGTAGAGAATGAACTTGAGGACACAGGGAGGGGGAAGGTTAAGCTGGGCTGAAGTGAGAAAGTGGCATGGACATATATACACTACCAAATGTAAAATAGATAGCTAGTGGGAAGTAGCCACATAGCACAGGAAGATCAGCTCAGTGCTTGTTACCACTTAAAGGGGTGGGATAGGGAGGGTGAGAGGGAGATGCAAGAGGGAGGAGATATGGGGATATATGTATATGTATAGCTGATTCACTTTGTTATAAAGCAGAAACTAACACACAATTGTAAATCAATTATACTCCAATAAAGATGTTAAATAAATAATAAAATTCAATAAAAAAGAAAGAGAAAAGCAAATACTATATGATAACACATATATATGGAATCTAAAAAAAAAAAAAGTCATGAAGGACCTAAGCGCAAGATGGGAATAAAGACACAGGCCTACTAGAGAAGGGACTTGAGGATACGGGGAGGAGGAAGGGTAAGCTGGGACAAAGTGAGAGAGTGGCATGGACATATATACACTACCAATTGTAAAATAGATAGCTAGTGGGAAGCAGCTGCATAGAACAGGGAGATAAGCTAGTTGCTTTATGACCACCTAGAGGGATGGGATAGGGAGGGTGGGAGGGAGGGAGACACAAGAGGGAAGAGATATGGGGACATATGTATATGTATAACTGATTCACTTTGTTACAAAGCAGAAACTAACACACCATTTTAAAGCAGTTATACTGTAATAAAGATTTTTTTTTAAAGAAAATGTGATATACACACACACACATGCAAAATGGCATAGTAACGGCCTTAAAAAAGCATGAAATCCTGACACTTGTGACAACATGGATAAACCTGGAGGACATTATGATAAGTGAAATAATCCAGCCACAGTAAGAGAAATATTGCATAATCTCATGTGTATATGGAATCTAAAATATTCAAACTCATAGTAACAGTAGAATGGTGGTTGCCAGGGTTTGGGATTGGAAAAGTGATGAAATGTTTGTCAGAGTTTACAAAGTTTCAGTTATGTAAGATCTATAAGTTCTGGAGATCTAATGTAGTGACTATAGTTAACAATACTGTGTTGTATACTTTTGTGTACTTGAAATTTACTAACAGGGTAGATCTTAAGTGGTCTCACCACAAAAAAATTAGGTTAACTATATGAGGTAATACATATACTAATTAGTTTGACTGTGGTTATTTCACAATGTATACACATATAAAAACAACAAGTTGCACTGTTAAAATACATATAAGTTTAATTGTCAATTATACCTCAACAAAGATGAATTTTAAAAAAGATATGAGAGAAAAACGATTTAGCCTTGCTAATCAACAACCTTCCACCCTGCTAATATTTCCTCTTAGGTTGATTGTGTCCAATTCTCAGAAAGACAGGGAAAGCTTGTGAAGGCTTGAACTGTGAAAATGGGTGTTTGGGTGGTAACACATTTCTATTTAACTTTGGGATACAGCCAGCTTTGGCTCAACTTGACTAGCCTTCTCTAAACATTTTTTTTGTCATATGTATACAATTTTAACACAGTCAAGAGCATTGACACAATTTGCCTATGTTTTGTCAAGTCCACTCAGAGGAGGATTTCATTTTAGCTGATCCCATCAGTGTGTTAGAAATGTATACTATGGAATGTTTATATATTAATTTGCATGCATTTCCTAACTTAAAGCCATTTAAAATGACTGTATATGTTTTCATAAAAGTCACCAGTGACTTCTTTAAGCCAGATCCTGTATCTTTGTCACTGACTGGACTTTTCTGAAGCAGTTGTTACTATTGACCAAAGGACAGAGATGGGATTGGGGAGGGGGCATGGGTTAGAGTTGATGAAACTAATTCCTTGCCTATATAAGGATATAGGCTATAAAGAGAGAGATGAATGGGAGCTTTGCCAAAAATAGACAGTGGGCCATTATTGGTACAGAAATAGGTAGGAGAAGCCTGATTATTATCTTAGACTTCATTCATTGAGCAAATAATATGGAATTTACGTAAAGAGATGTTGACTAAGTAAAGTGATAATTATGAGTTTAGCAGTTCTAGTACAGAGAGACTGAGGGAGGATGAATTAGAATCACACGTCCTGTTAATTTTCTTTCGTATTTTAGCTTCATTAACTCTCTGGGTTTAAAAAATGCAATTTTTAACATTTTTATGATATTGTGTTCATATCATAAAGAAAAATCATTCTAATCCATGAAAATTAAGAGGATATTATTTTCCCATAAAAGGGTAATGCCCAAGTTGTAATGTCAAGTTATAAATCCCAAACTGTCTTGTCATTACTACACATATGGTTCTAGATATAAAATGATCATGACTTCCTAAGTATATGGAAAATCTGAAACATAGTTAAACTAAATTAATGATATGTGCTAAATCTGAGTCTTGTAACTCAAAGAAAGAATATTTACACATTAAAGCCCTTGGGAACAGAAGCATAGAGAAATGTATTTATGTGGTTTTATTGTAATGTTTCTTAAAGTGAAGATCTGGGGAGGTTGTGAAACAAGTATCCTTATAGAATTCACCACAGACATTCTGGATCAGAGTCTCTGAGGCATGGGACCTGGGATATGTTTATATTGCAAGCTTTGCAGCAAAGTCAAATGCCTAATAAAAGTTGAGGTCCACTGACTTAAGGTGTAATCTTTGGTTCCACCCCAGACTGTTTCCAAGCCAGATCTCCTTTTCAGCCTGTATCCCATGGACTTGAAAAAGTTCTTGAGAATAAAGAATATGTCTTAGTGGGCAGGTATGTATTTCAGTACTCTGAATTTCCTTAAACAGGTGTAAATACCAATTCCTTTTTATTGACCTTGCTTTGGTCAGAGAATTATTTTTGGAGAACTGTAAGGCTGAGTTTCAATTGCTTTTTTGTTTTTAAAGACTGTCCCTTTCCAAAGCATGTACATATGTTATAATTTTGCTTCTATAGAGGTAATCTAACATGTAGTTCTAAAGAATATGGGAATATAAAATGATTGCCATATCTCCTGGAAAACATATGTATGGGTGGTGGGTTTTGGGGTGATTATTTTTCTTTCATTTTTATGTATAGTTTGAGTTCTCATAGAGAGCTAACCCTTCCTCTAAGCAGTCTCTATTCTCAAAAACTATGGTCTAAAGGTTCCTATCTCAGCTGTGGGATTGGGAAACAACTCCTTGATGATCGTTTGGGAATTTTTCAGTTCAGTCATGTCCAATCTAAGTTTCACTAACTTTATAACTGTGTTTTGTTTCAGTGTAGAGCAACAGAAAATTGTTATTTTTTATTAATCTCATAATAAAATAACCCTTCACTTTAAGAGGTTTTTTTAGTAACCCACTTACAGGATTGTGGTGGGGGTTCTATTGTGTCATTGTTCTTTCTGTATGGAAGAAAATTCATGTATCAAGGGAAAAAGCTAAGGACTAGTTCCTCAGATAATTCTCATTAGTCAGAGAACTTACTGTTTTCAAAATAATTTTCAAAGAAATACCTAAAAAATAAAAGTTTCATTTTATGCTTTACCTTAAACTTTAGGGTGGTAATACCTTTTTAAATATATTGCATACAAAATAGAACATATGCAATATTTGTGATTTCATAGTAATTGAACCCAATCTGATATTGTAATAAATAAGAACTTTAATAAAAAGGAAATAAAATTCATTACTCTTAGTGAACAAGCAGAGTAAGTTTTGACATTCTGTTTTATAAGGTCATTTTTAAATTTATCTATATTTCTTCATATATAACAACTGATCTTATATTCACATAGTATTATTCTTTAGCTTAAAACATTAAACAGACCTTTTACCTAAATAAATTCCATATTGTTTTCTGAAAAGTAGGAACTAGATAGTATTTTCCTTCTTTTATATATACTAAACTGTGGCACAGGAAGTATGAGTCATACAGAAATATAGTAACAGGGTCGAATAATAAAACCCAGGATTTTTAGTGCTAGTTTATTACTCTCCATAACATAGAGGGCTTTTTCTCTCTGCTCATTGAATTTATCCATCCCCTATAGCGTTAAAAAGCTATTTTTGCAAAAATAAAATAACTATACTTAGGGATCAAACTAACAGAGAAAATTTAGTTGGCTTTTAAACATTGGTCTCCATCTTCAATCCAGTACTTAGAGGAAATCTTTGATAATAGGATGAACATAGTCAAATCCTAAACCAACACCTTTGAAAATCAAAGCCAAAGCCTTTATTCAGAATATATACAACTGGCCAACTCACAATTTTACTCTTCTCATCAACTCTCATTAACAAACCTGCCAAAATACTATATGACAAGATAAGATTTTTACAGGCAATTTAGCAGCTCCACAAATCTCTGTACAGTTCTCAAGAGAGAAAACAAAAATCTTGATCTGTTGATTTAAAAATTCTCTGTCACTTTACTCTCAGCTTACTTAGCTGCATTTTCTCCTTATAAAAGTTTACATGCAATGATTAACTGGAAAACTACATCCCAAACTCATTTCTTAATCCCAGCTTTCTTTCCCAGCTTTTCATTTTCCTTGAATCATAGAAATATGGAGCAAGAAAGGACTTTAGAGCTGAATCAGTCCAAATCTCTTATTTTTTGTCTGATGAAATGGAAGCAAAGAGAGATTTAATGACTTCTTCAAAGTTGCATACTTATTTTTTCCTGTAAATCAAAGAACATTTTTTATTATTTATTTAATAAGAAATATTATCATATTATATAATTTTCTGCATCTTATTTGTTATTCATATATAGAATAATTTTCCTTATCTATTATATTTTACAATTTCAGCTCTTTTTCTTTTTTAAAAAATTATGAGATAATTGTGGATTCATATGCTGTTGTAAGAAATAATAGAGATATTCTGTGTAATTTTTGCCCAGTAAACTCCAGTGGTAACACTTGGCATTATTAGAGTGCAAAATCACACCAAGAAAATAACATTGATAAAATCTGTCATATTTATTCAGATTTCACCAGTTATATGTGGACTTCTGTGTGTGTGTATTTACTACTATGCAGTTTTATCACACGTGTAGATTAGTGTGACAACTACCACAGTCAAGATGAAAAAAAGTTCCACCACAAAGATACCTCATGCCACTCATTTTTAACTACAGCCAACTCTCTCCCACTCCAGATCCCTAATCCTTGGAAGTCATTAAACTATAATTTGTCATTTAAAGAATGCTATATAATTATAATAATACAGTATGTAACATTTTGTGACTGGCTTTTTTTTAACTCAGCATAATTCCTTATAGTAAAAATACAAAATTTGATAATATCAATAGCATATTCCTTTTTATTGCTGAGTGGTATTCCATGGTATGGCTGAATTATTGTATTTTAGTCATTCACCATGAAGGACATATGGTTTGTTTCTAGATTTTATGAATTATGAATAAAGCTTCTATGATCATTTACATACATGTTTTTGTATAAACATAAGTCTTTATTTCTCTAAGATACATGTCCAAGAGTATAATTGCTGATTTATATAGTATTTCCATGTTTATTTTTGTAAGAAACTGCCAAATGTTCTCCAGGGAGAACACATCATTTTTTTTCTCCACTGCTTACAAATTAATTATTTTATTTTTATTTAACATATTTATTGGAGTATAATTGCTTTAAAATGGTGTGATAGTTTCTGCTTTATAACAAAGTGAATCAGTTATACATATACACATATCACCATATCTCCTCCCTCTTGCGTCTCCCACACACACTCCGTATCCATTCCCTCTAGGTGGTCACAGAGCACCGAGCTGAGCTCCCTGTGCTATGCGGTTGCTTCCCACTAGCTAACAACTACATATTTGTTAGTGTATATATGTCCATGCCACTCTCTCACTTTGTCCCAGCTTACCCTTCCCCCTCCCCGTGTCCTCAAGTCCATTCTCTACAACTGCGTCTTTATTCCTCTCCTCCCCTTAGGTTATTCAGAAGCATTTATTTATTTATTTAGATTCCATATATATGTGTTAGCATACGGTATTTGTTTTGCTCTTTCTGACTTACTTCACTCTCTATGACAGATACTAGGTCCATCCACATCACTACAAATAATTTCATTTCTTTTTATGGCTGAGTAATATTCCTTTGTATATATGTGCCACATTTTCTTTACCCATTAACCTGTCAATGGACAGGCTTCTATGTCCTGGCTACTGGAAATAGAGCTGCTATGAACATTGTGGTACATGACTTTGTTGAATTGTGGCTTTCACAGTGTATATGCAATGTAGTGGGATTACTGGGTCATATAGTAGATCTATTTTTAGATTTTTAAGTAACCTGCATATTGTTCGCCATAGTGGCTATATCAATTTACATTCCCACCAACAGTGCAAGAGGGTTCCCTTTTGTGCACACCCTCTCCAGCATTTATTTTTTGATGATGATCATTCTGATCAGTGTGAGATGATATCTCATTGTAGTTTTCATTTGCATTTCTCTAATGATAAATGATGTTGAATATCCTTTCATGTGTCTGTTGGCAATCTGTATATCTTCTTTGGAGAAATGTCTACTTAGGTCTTCTGCCCATTTTTGGATTGGGTTGTTTGTTTTTTTGATACTGAGCTACATGAGCTGCTTGTAAATTTTGGAAATTAATCCTTTTACAGTTGCTTCATTTGCAAATATTGTCTCCAATACTGAGGGATGTCTTTTCATCTTGTTTATGGCTTCCTTTGCTGTACAAAAGCTTTTAAGTTTCATTAGGTCCCATTTGTTTATTTTTGTTATTATTTCCATTTCTCTAGGAGGTGAACCAAAAAGGATCTTGCTGTGATTTATGTCGTAGAGTATTCAGCCTATGTTTTCCTCTATGAGTTTGATGGTGTCTGGCCTTACATTTAGGTCTTTAACCAATTTTGAGTTTATCTTTGTGTATGGTGTTAAGGAGTGTTCTAATTTCATTCCTTTACATGTAGCTGTCCAGTTTTCCCAGCACCACTTATTGAAGAAGTTGTCTTTTCCCCATTGTATATTCTTCTATCCTTTATCAAAGATAAGGTGACCATATGTGTGTGGGTTTATCTCTGGGCTTTCTATCCTATTCCATGCATGTATATTTCTGTTTCTGTGCCAGTACAATACTGTCTTGATTACTGTAGCTTTGTAGTATAGTCTGAAGTCAGGTGGCCTAGTTCCTCCAGCTCCGTTTTTCTTTCTCAAAATTGTTTGGCTTATTTGGGGTCTTTTCTGTTTCCATACAAATTGTGAAATTTTTCATCTAGTTCTGTGAAAAATGCCAGTGTTATTCTGATAGGAATTGCATTGAATCTGTAGACTGCTTTGGGTAGTAGAGTCATTTTCACAATATTGATTCTTCCAATCCAAGAACATGGTATATCTCTCCATCTGTTTGTATCATCTTTAATTTCTTTCATCATTGTCTTATAATTTTCTGCAGACAGGACTTTTGTGTTCTTAGATTTTTCCTAGATATTTTATTGTTTTTGTTGCAGTGGTAAATGGGAGTGATTTCTTAATTTCACTTTCAGATTTTTTATCTTTAGTGTATAGGAATGCAAGACATTTCTGTGCATCAATTTTGTTTCCTGCCACTTTACCACATTCATTGATTAGCTCTAGTAGTTTTCTGGTAGCATCTTTAGGATTCTCTATGTATATTATCATGTCATCTGCAAAGAGTGACAGGTTTACTTCCTCTTTTCCGATTCGGATTCCTTTTATTTCTCTTTCTTCTCTGATTGCTGTGGCTAAAACTTCCAAAACTATGTTGAATAATAGTGGTGAGAGTGGGGAACCTTGTCTTGTTCCTGATCTTAGTGGAAATGGTTTCCGTTTTTCACCATTGAGGACGATGTTGGCTGTGGGTTTGTCATATATGGCCTTTATTATGTTAGGAAAGTTTCCTCTATGCCTACTTTCTGGAGGGTTTTTATCATAAATGTTTGTTGAATTTGTCGAAATCTTTCTCTGCGTCCATTGAGATGATCGTATGGTTTTTCTCCTTCAATTTGTTAGCATGGTGTATCACATTGATTGATTTGTGTATATTGGAGAATCCTTGCAGTCCTGGGATAAACCCCACTTTTTCATAGTGTGTGATCCTTTTATTGTGCTGTTGGATTCTGTTTGCTATTATTTTGTTAAGGATTTGGCATCTATGTTCATCAGTGACATTGGCCTGTAGTATTCTTTGTTACATCTTTGTCTGGTTTTGGTATCAGAGTGATGGTGGCCTTGTAGAATGATTTTAGGAGTGTTCCTCCCTCTGCTATATTTTGGAAGTGTTTGAGAAGGGTAGGTGTTTGCTCTTTTCTAAATGTTTGACAGAACTCGCCTGTGAAGCCATCTCGTCCTCCCTTTTTTTTGTTGGAAGAGTTTTAATCACAGTTTCAATTTTAGTGCTTGTGATTTGTCTGTTCATATTATCTATTTCTTCCTGGTTCAGTCTCAGAAAGTGTGCATTTCTAAGAATTTGTCCATTTCTTCCAGGTTGTCCATTTTATTGTCATATTGTTGCTTGTAGTAATCTCTCATGATCCTTTGTATTTCTGCAGTGTCAGTTGTTACTTCTTTTTCATTTTTAATTTTACTGATTTGAGTCTTCTCCCTTTTTTCTTGATATGTCTGCCTAATGGTTTATCAAGTTTGTTTTTTTTCTGAAAGAACCAGCTTTTAGTTTTATTGATCTTTGTTATTGTTTCCTTCATGTCTTTGTCATTTATTTCTGACCTGATCATAATGGTTTTGTTCCTTCTGCTAAGTTTGTTTTTTTGTTTTTCGTTCTCTAATTTCTTTAGGTGTAATGTTAGGTTGTTTACTTGAGATGTTTCTTGTTTTAAATATAGGATTGTACCGCTATAAACTTCCCTAATAGAACTGCTTTTGCTGCATCCAGAGGTTTTGGGTCACCCTGTTTTTTTTTTTCACATTACACCAGACTCATAGTGACATCGTTTTTTATTTTTATTTTTTACATCATTTTTGGTGTATAATTGCTTTACAATGGTGTGTTAGTGTCTGCTTTATAACAAAGTGAATCAGTTATACATATACAAATGTTCCCATATCTCTTCCCTCTTGCGTCTCCCTCCCTCCCACACTCTATATCCCACTCCTCTAGGTGGTCACAAGTCATCGAGCTAATCTCCCTTTGCTATGCAGCTTCTTCCCACTAGCTATCTATTTTACGTTTGGTAGTGTATATATGTCCATTCCACTCTCTTGCTTTGTCACAGCTTACCCTTCTCCCTCCTCATATCCTCAAGTCCATTCTCTAGTAGGTCTGTCTCTTTATTCCTGTCTTACCCCTAGGTCCTTCATGACATTTTTTCCTTAAATTCCATATATATGTGTTAGAATATGGTATTTGTCTTTCTCTTTCTGACTTACTTCACTCTGTATGACCTACTCTAGGTCCATCCACCTCATTACAAATAGCTCAATTTCATTTCTTTTTATGGTTGAGTAATATTCCGTTGTATATATGTGAAATGCAAATCAAAACTACAATGAGATATCATCTCACAACAGTCAGAATGGCTATCATCAAAAAATCTAGAAACAATAAATCCTGGAGAGGGGGTGGAGAAAAGGGAACATTCTTGCACTGCTGGTGGGAATGTGAATTGGTACAGCCACTATGGAGAACAGTATGGAGATTCCTTAAAAAACTACAAATAGAACTACCATATGACCCAGCAATCCCACTACTGGGCATATAACCTGAGAAAACCATAATTCAAAAAGAGTCATGTAGCAAAATGTTCATTGCAGCTCTATTTACAATAGCCCAGAGATGGAATCAACCTAAGTGTCCCTCATTGGATGAATGGAGAAAGAAGATGTGGCACATCATGTTTTCATTGTCATTTGTTTCTAAGTATTTTTTGATTTCCTCTTTGATTTCTTCCGTGACCTCTTGGTTATTAAGTAGTGTGCTGTTTAGCCTTCATGTGTTTGTATTACTTAAAGTTTTCTCCTGTAATTGATATCAAGTCTCATGGTGTTGTGGTCGGAAAAGTTACTTGATACAATTTCAATTTTCTTAAATTTATCAAGGCTTGATTTGTGACCCAAGATATATCTCTCCTGGAGAATGTTCCATGAGCAATTAAGAAGAATGTGTATTCTGTTGTTTTTGGATGGAATGTCCTATAAATATCAATTAAGTCCATCTTGTTTAATGTATCATTTAAAGCTTGGGTTTCCTTGTTTATTTTCATTTTGGATGATCCATCCATTGGTGAAAGTTGGGTGTTAATATCCCCTACTGTGATTGTGTTACTGTCGATTTCCCCTTTTATGGCTGATAGTATTTGCCTTATGTATTGATGTGCTTCTATGTTGCGTGCGTAAGTATTTACAATTGTTATATCTTCTTCTTGGTTTTCTCACATGATCATTATGAAGTGTCTTTCTTTGTCTCTTGTAGTAGACTTTGTTTTAAAGTCTATTTTGTCTGATATGCGAATTGGTACTCTAGCTTTCTTTTGATTTCCATTTGCATGGAATATCTTATTCCATCCCCTCACTTTCAGTCTGAATGTGTCCCTAGGTCTGCTGTGGGTCTCTTGTAGACAACATGCATATGGGTTTTTTTTTTTAATCCCTTCAGCCAATCTATGTCTTTTAGTTGGAGCATTTAAACCATTTACATTTAAGATAATTATCTATATGTATGGTCCTATTACAATTTTCTTAATTGTTTTGGATTTATTATAGTAGGTCTTTTCCTTCTCTTGTGTCTCCTGCCTGGAGAAGCTCCTTTAGCATTTGTTGTAAGGCTGGTTTGGTGGTGCTGAATTCTCTTAGCTTTTGCTTGTCTGTAAATGTTTTAATTTGTCCGTCAAATCTAAATGAGATCCTAGATGGGTAGAGTAATCTTTGTTGTAGGTTTTACTCCTTCATCACTTTAAATATTTCCTGCCACTCTCTTCTGGCGTACAGAGTTTCTGCTGAAAGTTCAGCTGTTAACCTTATGGAGATTCCCTTATGTGTTATTAGTTTTTTCCCTTGCTGGTTTTAATGTTTCTTTTTGGTATTTAATTTTTGAAAGTTTGATTAATATGTGTCCTGGCATGTTTCTCTTTGGATTTTCCTGTATGGTACTTTCTTTGCTTCTTGGACTGGATTAACTCTTTCCTTTCCCATATTAGGGATGTTTCCAACTATAACCTCTTCAAATATTTTCTCAGTCTCTTTCTTTTTTCTCTTCTTCTTCTGGGACCCGTATCATTCGAATGTTGGTGCGTTTAATATTGTCCCAGAGGTCTCTGAGACTGTCCTCAATTCTTTTCATTCTTTTTTCTTTAATCTGCTCTGCAGTAGTTATTTCCACTATTTTATCTTCCAGTTCATTTATCCGTTATTCTGCATCAGTTATTCTGCTATTGATCCCTTCTAGAGAATTTGTAATTTCCTTTATTGTGCTGTTCATGATTGTTTCTTTGCTCTTTAGTTCTTCTAGGTCCTTGTTAAACGTTTCTTGTATTTTTTCCATTCTATTGCCAAGATTTTGGATCATCTTTACTATCATTATTCTGAATGCTTTTTCAGGTAGACTGCCTATTTCCTCTTCAATTTTTAGGTCTGGTGCATTTTTATCTTGCTCCTTCATCTGCTGTGTGTTTTTCTGTCTTCTCATTTTGCTTATCTTACTGTGTTTGGGGTCTCCTTTTTGCAGGCTACAGGTTTGTAGTTCCTGTTGTTTTTGGTGTCTGTCCCCAGTGGCTAAATTTGGTTCAGTGGGTTGTGTAGGCTTCCTGGTGGAGGGGACTAGTGCCTGTGTTCTGGTGGATGAGGCTGGATCTTGTCTTACTGTTGGGCATGTCCACATCTGGTGGTGTGTTTTGGGGTGTCTGTGGCCTTATTATGATTTTAGGCAGCCTCTGTGCTAGTGGGTGTGGCTGTGTTCCTGTCTTGCTAGTTTGTTTGACCCAGGGTGTCCAGCACTGTAGCTTGCTGGTTGTTGAGTGGAGCAGGGTCTTGACGTTGAGATGGAGATTTCTGAGAGTTGTTCGCTGTTTGATATTACGTGGAGCTGGAAGCTGTCTTGTGGACCAGTGTCCTGAATGTGGCTCTCCCACCTCAGTGACACAGCCCTGACGCCTGGCTAGAGCACCAAAAGCATCTCCTCCACACGTTTCAGAATAAAAGGGAAGAAAAAAAGAAAGAAAGAAAGAAAGAAGATAAAATAAAATAAAAATAAAGTAAAATAAAATGTTATTAAAACAAAAAATAAAAAAATAATTATTAGGAAAAAACAGTTTTAAGTAATTAAAAAAACACACACATAAAAGAAATGGACAGACAGAGCCCTAGGAAAAATGGTAAAAGCAAAGGTCTGCAGACAAAATCACATGCAAAGCATACACATACACACTCAGAAAAATAGAAAAAGGGGAAAAATATATATATTATGGCTTCCAAAGTCCACCTCCTCAATTTGGGTTGATTCATTGTCTATTCAGGTATTCCACCAATGTAGGGCACATCACGTTTATTGTGGAGATTTAATCCGCTGCTCCTGAAGCTGCTGAGAGAGAGTTCCCTTTCTCTTCTTTGTTCACACTGCTCCTGGGGTTCTCATTTGGATTTGGATCCGCCTCTGTGTGTAGGTCACCTGAGAGTGTCTGTTCTTTTCTCAGACAGGACAGGGTTAAAGGAGCAGCTGATTCAGGGGCTGTGGCTCACTGAGGCCGTGGGGACAGAGGTGTACAGATGTGGTTTGAGCCTGCGACGGAAGAAGCAGGTGTGACATTGCACCAGCCTGAGGCACACCGTGCATTCTACCATGGGAGCTGTCCCTGGATCACGGGACCCTGGCAGTGGCAGGCTGCACAGGCTCCTGGGAGGGAAGGTGTGGGAAGTGACCTGTGCTTGCATTCAGGCTTCTTGGTGGCTGCAGCAGCAGGCTTAGCGTCTCATATTCGTCTCTGTGGTCTGTGCTGATAGCCACAGCTCAAGCCCGTCTCTGGAGCTCCTTTAAGCAGCGCTCTTAATCCCCTCTCCTCGCACACCAGGAAACAAAGAGGGAAGATGATCTCTCTTGCTTCTTCAGCAGGTCCAGACTTTTTCCCAGACTCCCTCCCAGCTAGCTGTGGCACTCTATCCCCCTTCAGGCTGTGTTCATACAGCCAACTCCAGTCCTCTCCCTGGGATCCGACAAAAGCCCAAGCCTCAGCTCCCATACCCCACCCGTTCCAGCAGGTGAGCAGACAAGCCTCTCGGGCTGGTGAGTGCCTGTCGGCACCGATCCTCTGTGTGGGAATCTCTCTGCTTTGCCATCCACTCCCCTGTTGCTGTTCTCTCCTCCGTGGCTCTGAAGCTTCCCCCCTCCACCACCCATAGTCTCCGCCTGCAAAGGGGCTTCCTAGTGTTTGGAAACCGTTCCTCCTTCACAGTTTCCTACCACTGGTGCAGGTCACGTCCCTATTCTTTTGTCTCTGTTTTTTTCTTTTTTCTTTTGCCCTACCCAGGTACTTGAGGATTTTCTTGCCTTTTGGGAGGTCTGAGTTTTTCTGCCAGTGTTCAGTAGGTGTTCCATAGGAGTTGTTCCACATGTAGCTGTTCTGCCATCTTGAAGCTCTATTGGGTTTTTCTTTTTGGTAGGTCTTTCCCTTCCCTTGTGTTTCCTGCCTAGAGAAGTTCCTTTAGCATTTTTTGTAAAGCTGGTTTTGTGGTGCTGAGTTCTCCTAACTTTTGCCTGTCTGTAAAGGTTTTAATTTCTCCGTCGAATCTGAATGAGATCCTTCCTGGGTAGAGAAATCTTGGTTGTAGAATTTTCCCTTTCATCATTTTAAATATGTCCTGCTACTCCCTTTTAGCTTGCAGAGTTTCTGCTGAAATATCAGCTGTTAACCTTTTAGGGATTCCCATTTATATTATTTGTTGCTTTTCTCTTGCTACTTTTAATATGTTTTCTTTGTATTTAATTTTTGATAGTTTGATTAATATGTGTCTTGGTGTGTTTCTCCTTGGATTTATCCTGTATAGGACTCTCTGTGCTTCCTGGACTTGATTGACTCTTTCCTTTACCATACCAGGGAAGTTTTCAACTGTAATCTCTTCAAATATTTTCAGTCCCTTTCTTTTTCTTTCCTTCTTCTGGAACCCTTATAATTCGAATGTTTGTGCTTTTAATGTTGTCCCAGAGGTCTCTAAGACTATCCTCAATTATTTTCTTTCTTTTTTCTTTATTCTGCTCCCCAGTAGTTATTTGCACTACTTTATCTTCCAGGTCAGTTTCCCGTTCTTCTGCTTCAGTTATTCTGCTATTGATTCCTTTTAGATAATTTTTAATTTCATTTATTGTGTTGCTCATCATTGTTTGTTTGCTCTTTAGTTCTTCTAGGTCCTTGTTAAACGTTTCTTGTATTTTCTCCATTCTATTTCCAAGATTTTGGATCATCCTTACTATCATTGCTCTGAATTCTTTTTCAGGTAGACTGCCTATTTCCTCTTCATTTGTTTGGTCTGGTTGGTTTTTACCTTGCTCCTTCATCTGTTGTGTATTTCTCTACTCATTTCAGTTAACTTTTTGTGTTTACCATCTCCTTTTTACAGGCTTCAGTTCTTAGTTCCTGTTGTTTTTGGTCTCTGCTCCCAGTGGCTAATGTTGGTTCAGTTCCTTTTGTAGGCTTCCTGGTGGAGGGGACTGGTGCCTGTGTTTTGGTGAATGAGGCAGGATCTTGTCTCTCTAGGAGTCAGGACTGTGTCCTGTTTTGTTTTTTGGGGTGTCTGTTACCTTATTATGATTTTAGCCATCTTGTCTGCTTATGGGTGGGGTTGTGTTCCTGTCTTTCTTGTTATTTGGCATAGGGTGTCCTGCACCTTAGCTGCTGGTCGTTGAGTGGAGTTGGGTCTTAGCATTGAGATGGAGATCTCTGGGAGAGTTTTTGCTGTTTGATATTATGGTGAGCCGGGAGGTCTCTGGTGGACCAATGTCCTGAACTTGGCTCTCCCACCTCAGAGGCACAGTCCTGACACCCGGCCAGAGCACCAAGACACTTTCAGCCACATGGCCAGGTAAGTGGGATGTTTCTTGCCTTTTGGGAAGTCTGAGGTCTTCTGCCAGTGTTCAGTATGTATTCTATAGGAGTTGTTCTACATGTAGATGTATTTATGATGTATTTGTGGGGAGGAAGGTGATCTTACTCCTCTGCCATCTTGAAGGTCTCTACCAGAATACATCATTTTACATTCTAACCATGAATGTTAGAGAGAACTAGTTTCTCTGCATCCTGGTCAACATTTGGTATGGTCTCTATTTTAAAAATTTTAGCTATTTTAATAGATGTGTAGTGATATCTTATTATGGTAATAATTTATATTTTCCTAATGGCTAATGATCTCTTCATGTGCTTATTTACTGACTGTATATCCTCTTTGTGAAATTTTTTGGTCATGTCTTTTACCATTTTCTAATTGAATTGTCTTCTATTTTACTGTTGAGTAAAATAGTTTTACTTTATGTTTTCGAGATACGAGCCTTTTGTTAGATGTATAATTTGCAAATATTTTCTCACTTTCTGTAGCTTGTCTATTCATCCTCTTAACAGAGTGTTTCATAGATCATATATATTTTTTAATTTTAATGAGATCAAATTTATCAATTTTTCCTATGAAGAATCCTACTTTTGGTGTCAAGTGTAAGAACTTTTCAGCTGGCACTAGGTACCAGAGATTTTCTTCTATGTTTTTTGTAAAAGTTTTATAACTTTATATTTTACATTTTAGTTAGTTTTTCATTTCAAGGTAATTTTTGTATAAGATAAGAGGTTTCCATGTAGGTTGTATGTGTGTGTGTGTGTGTGTGTGTGTGTGTGTGTGTGTGCTTTGTGATGTCCAATTCCCCCAACACCATTTGTTGAAAAAGCTATCCTTTCTCTATTGAATTGCTTTGGAACATCTGTCAAAAATCAGGTGGATGTAAATGTGAGTCATTTTCTGAGTTCTCTCTCTGTGTGTCTGTTGGTCTGTAAGCACCATACTTTCTTGATTACTGTAGCTATGCAACTTTAAGGTAGAATGATTCTTTCTACTATATACTTCTGTTTCAAATTTGTTTTAGACATTCTAGATATTGAACATTTCCATATAAATATAAGAAGAATCCTGCGTATTTCTATGAAAAACCATGCTCAAATTTTCATAGAAATTGCATTAAATTCATAGATCATTTTGGAGAGAATTAACATCTTTATTGAGTCCTGCAATCTGTGAAAACTGTATATCCTTCTATTTACTTACATCTTTTTAAATTCCTGGCATTAACATTTAAAATTTTCAGTATACAGATCTTGTACATATTTTGATATATATATATATATATATATATATATATATATATATATATATATATATATATATGTAAGAATTTCACTTCCATTAAAGGAATTGCAAATGTTAGCTCTTTTGTTATTGTCTCACAGTTTCCTGAGATTGCTCTTTATATCTAAGTTTGTTTCCTCTCTGCTGTTCAATGGGGCAAATTCTATTTTTCTAACCTCAAGTTTGTTGATTCCACCTTCTGTTCTCTCTAGTCATAAATTGATTCCATCCCAGGAGATTTTTATTTTGGTTATTTCATTTTTCAATGCTAAATTTCCATTTTGTTCTTTTTTATAGATTCTATTTCTTTGCTGATGTTTTCTATGTTTTTCAATTGTTTCAATATAATTCAAAATTGTGTATTAAAGCATTTTAATGCTTTAGATGATTTAAAATCTATTTCAGATAATTTCAATATTTTATTTATCTTGGTTTTGGCATTATTATGTGTATTACCTCATTCAAGTTGTGATTTTCATTGCATCTTTGTTATTTTTGATATCATATTATGAGACTATTTTATTTGACTTTTCTTTATCAGCTAGTCCCACTGTTGTTATGTAGCTGGAGTGTTGGGTGTGCGTGCATGTTCACCTTCTCTGTGGGATCTCTTGGCACTACCTTTGCAAAAGTGGAGTACTGACTCACACTGCCTCATTGCACATGGGTGGAATGGTTAGAAGTTTAGCTCCCTTCTTAAATCTGCCAGTACCTTAGTGATGAAAGTTGTGTACTGACTCATACCATCTCATTGCCTCCAAGTGTGGGTGGTGGCTTATCTGACCACTAGGCTTCACTGACTTCAAGGGCATAGGGAGAGTTGAATACCATTTATTCCCATCTTGTTACCCTGGTTGAGTTTCATTGACAGTGGTTGGGGATGAACGCTCAACTCCTCAGTGGGTTTCACTGATACAGTGAGCGTTGGGAACCAGAGTTCTGACTAGGCCTGCCTTGCTCTGCATTGTTCAGTCTCACTGCTGTTGATTTGATGTAGGGGGATGGTTAGGAGAAGTTATAGCATAGCTGTCACTAGCACTACTTTATACCTCTAGATGACTGTGGAGGAACAGCTCATCCTAAACCCTCACTGATGCTACTCTGGCAAGAAAATCAGAGCATAGCACTGCTTGCTTCTGATGAGTGGGGGATGGAAGATCAGCTCTGTGCTCAGTACCATACCACTTAATACTACTCTGACAGGGAAGTACTATCTGCTTAGGGAAGAATCACGTGCTTCTGCTAGATGGGGCATGGAAGATCAACTCTCTACTTCGTCCTGCCAACATTACACTATCAGAAGTGTTGGAACATCATCTTCTTCCACCCAGCAGTGGATGGAATGCTAAGTCTCTGCATTTGAGGCTGTTGACTAACCTTGTTTCCCACCACATCCCCTGTTCCTTAACCTGGCACGTGCTATGCTACAGCCGCAAGCTCCTTACAAATTTTTTACATATCCTATGCCCAGGCCTGCCCCTGTGCTTTTAGCTGTGTTCTGATTGGACTGAAAAGGTCTCACTATTCTACCACCTTCTGAATGTCTTCTTTTTGTTGTCTCACCCTTTCAAGTTGTCTTTACCAATTTTCCCACCCATAAGAAATCACTCCCTCCTTTTTGTCCCCAGTGCTTAATTTGTACCTCTCAGAGCATGTATTATAATCTACCTTGTACAATGGAATTATATTTATGCCTATATCCATAACCCCTCCAGTTATAAATTATCACTGTATCTCCCAAATTTATTCTCAATAATGTTTTGTTTATCCAGAATTTGGGCTTCCAGAAACTTGCAGCATTTGAAAGACTGCTCTGAAACTGACTATAAAGAACAAAACCCTGCTACAGTGTCTCCTTGATTCACACTCAGGCCCTGACCAAGAGAGCTTGAGTGTGAAACAGAGCAAAGGTTCAGAGGTGGAGCATGAGCCAGGTGGTTTATAGACAGATCTGATAAGTGAAAAGGGCTTATTTTAAGGAATGACTAGTTAAGAGTCTATGAGTACTTGCCATGAACAAGTTCATGTGCTAAGAAATTTACTTGCATTTTTCTTATTTAATCCTCACAGCTACACCTTGTGTTGGCTTTTATAATTATCCACATACAGGTGTATCTTGTTTTATTGTGTTTCACTTTATTGTGCTTCACATTTATTGAGTTTTTTTTACTAATTGAAGATTTGTGGCAACCTCGTGTCAAACTAGTCTATTGGCACCACTTTTCCAACAGCATTTCCTCACTGCATATGTCTGTGTCATATCTTGGTAATTCTTGCAATATTTTAAACGTTTTCATTATCATTATATCTGTTATGATGATCTGTCATCAGTGATCTTTAATGTTACTATTATAATTGTTTTGGGGCACCACAAACAGCATCCATATAAGATGACAAACTTAATGGATAAATGTTGTGTGTGTTCTGACTGCTTCACCAACTGGCCACTCCCTCCTCTCTTTCCCTCTCTTTGGGCCTCCCTATTCCCTGAGATACAAAAATATTGAATAAGCCTATTAATAACCATACAAAGGCCTCTAAGTTTTCAATTGAAGGGAAGAGACATGTCTCTCACTTTAAATCAAAACGTGGAAATGCTTTAGCTTAGTGAGGAAGGCATGTCAAAAGCTAAGATGAGCCAAAAACTAGGCCCCTTGAGCCAAACAGCCACATTGTGAATGGAAAGAAAAAGTTATTCAAGGAAATTAAAAGTGCTACTCTAGTGAACACACAAATGATAAAAAAAATAAAAGCAGCCTTTTTTCTGATACAGAGCAAGTTTTAGTGGTCTGGATAGAAGATCAAACCAGCCACAGCATTCCCTTAAGCTAAAGCCTAATTCAGAGCAAGACCCTAACTCTCTTCAATTCTATGAAGGCTTTGAGAGGTGAGGAAGCTACAGAAGAAAAGTTTGAAGCTAGCAGAGGTTGGTTCATGAGGTTTAAGGAAAGAATCCATCTCCAAAGCATCAAAGTGGAAGATGAAGCAGCAAACGCTGGTGTAGAAGCTGCAGCAAGCTTTCCAGAAGATCTAGCTAAGATAATCAACAAAGGTAGCTACACTAACTAAACAACAGATTTTCAATGTAGACATAGTTGTCTTATATTGAAAGCAGATGCCCTCTATGACTTTCATAGCCGAAGAGGAGAAGTTAATGCCTGGCTTCAAAGATTCAAAAGACAGACTGACTCTCTTGTTAGGGGATAATGCAGCTGGTGACTTTAAGTTGAAGCCAATGTTCATTTACTATTCAGAAGACAAAGATCCCTTTCAAAATATTAGTGCTCATTGGACAGGAATAAAGATACAGACATAGAGAATGGACATGAGGACACAGAGAGGGGGAAGGGTAAGCTGGGACAAAGTGAGAGAGTGGCATGGACTTATATATACAACCAAATGTAAAATAGCTAGCTAGTGGGAAGCAGCCGCATAGCACAAGGAGATCAGCTCAGTGCTTTGTTATCACCAGGAGGGGTGGGATAGGGAGGGTGGGAGGGAGACACAAGAGGGAGGAAATATGGGGATATATGTATATGTATAGCTGATCCACTTTGTTATAAAGCAGAAACTAACACACCATTGTAAAGCAATTATACTCCAATAAAGATGTTAAAAAAATACTACTGCTCATTGACAATGCACCTAGTCACCCAGAGCTCTGATGGAGATGTACAATAAGATTAATGCTGCTTTCATGCCAGCGAACACAACATTTATTCTGCAGCCGATGGATCAAAGAATAATGTTGACACTCAAGTCTTATTATTTAAGAAATACATTTCATAAGGCTATAGCTGCCATAGATAGTGATTCCTCTGATATCTGGGCAAAGCAAATTGAAAACCTTCTGGAAAGGATTCACCATTCTATATGCAAGTTAAGTACATTCATAATTCATGGAAAGAGGTCAAAACATCAACGTTAACAGGAGTTTGGAAGAAGTTTATTCCAATTCTCATGGATGATTTTGAGTAGTTCAAGACTTCAGTGGAGGAAGTAACTGCAGATGTGGTGGAAATAGCAAGAGAACTAGAATTAGAAGTGGAGCCTGAAGATGTGACTTGGTACACTCTCATAATAAAACTTAAATGAATGAGGAGTTGCTTCTTATGGATGAGCAAAGAAAGCTGTTTCTGGTGATGGTATCTACTCCTGGTGAAAATGCTGTGAAGATTGTTGAAATGACAACAAAGGATTTAGAATATTACATAAACTTAATTGATAAAGGAGCAGCAGGTTTAAGAGGATTAACTCCAATTTTGAAAGAAGTTCTCCTGTGGGTAAAATGCTATCAAATAGCATTGCATGCTACAGAGAAACTTTTTGTGAAAAGAGTTAATGGATGCAGCGACTTCACTGTTGTCTTATTTTAAGAAATTGCCACACCACCCCAACCTTCACCAGCCACCACCCTAATTAGTCAGCAGCCAATCAACATTGAGACAAGATACTCCACCAGCAAAAAGATTGTGACTTGTAGAAGATCAGATAATGGTTAATACTTTTTAACAATAAAGTATTTTTAATTAAGGTATGTTATATACCTCGTATTTTTAAACATAATGCTATTACACACACTTTATACTATAGTATAATGTAAACATAATGTTTACATGCATTGAGAAACCAAAAAATTTGTGTGACTTCCTATATTGAAATATTCACTTTATTGCGGTGGTCTGAAACTGAACCCACAATATCTCCGAGGTATGACTATGTTGCATTTGATGGTGTTCTCCTTATCATTTTCAGACTTATAGACACATATTTATAGGATCAGTAATCTGGGTGTTTTGAAGGGATAAATAAAGCTGCCCTAGGAGATTTTAAGTCACCAGAACTGCAGTCTTCAGAGGCTTGTATAAGACCACTTGTTTCATTTTGGAGGATTTCTTTGGATTGGAGCAGGGCAGTTGAAACCACTTATTTATTCATATAACAAATACTTATTGAGTACCTATTCTGAGTAAGGCACTTGAGATAAAAGTCCTTTAAAAGTCCTTTCTTGAATGGGTTTGTAGTCTAGTGGGCAGACATACAAAGTAAACATTACATCTTAGTGTAGTGAGGCTCATTGAATCCATAATGCTAGGGAGTGATTTAAACATCAGAATCATAGTTCTAGAGAAGGAAGGATACTGGAAATTCTTTGTCTCTTCAAATTGCTTTGTAGGGCTGTGAGCAAGAATTCCATTAAAGTATATAACCAAAGAGCTTGAGTTAACTGTCCTGAGTTTTCATGCCTGGTGGGTGGTCTTCTCCCACCTGTCAATTGCTCTTCTAAGCAAAAATAACTTGGCACATCTTGGTCTGGGGAATTACTTGGGGAGCATTATTTGTGGAACATAATGACATGACATTTACACATACTTTCTGACTTTCACTGTGTAGGTTGTATATATGTGTGAATATGTACACACCACTATGTAATTCTAAAGAGTTTAGAAATACCTTTTAGTATATGTAGTTGTCTTGCTTACTTCAAATTGTCTCCTTGGAATTACTTTCTTATAATATAGTACTGGAGAGTTATCTCATCTCAAAAGCCTTTGGCCTGGGAAATGTGGGGAATTGAAGGATCCACACATACTCTGCCCAATCAGCTATTAAATGGTATGAGGACTAGATTTTTCTTTCCCTGCCTTGGAAGGTAATGTAATGTGGAGGCAGCCCGAATTTCTGCCTTGCACCTCTCTTCCCTGCTTTCCTACATTTCCAGAAGAATTAATGGTCTTTTTTACCCATGATGATATGAGCCTTTCTCTTCTCACTAGTATAGAGTGGAGGAGTGAGAATGAGGAGCCTAGACTTCCCTGGTTTATATTGCCACCTTGTAAGTAGGATACAGGAATAAAAGACATACAGACATTTTCATTTAATTTTGATAAGAGCCCTGTGACTTGAAGTAGGTGAAATTATGGATACTTTCTTTTCTATCGTTCATATTTTCCACATGAGCATGCAGTACTTTTATAATCAGAAAGACTGCAAATATATACCACAAAAACCTTTTAATTTTTTCTCTCTACAAAATTGGAGCCACAATTTTGTCTCAATATCCTGCTTTCTCACACATTGTTATTATCTCATATGTAGATCTCCATGTCATTAAATATTCTTTGAAAAAATGTTTTATACCAGCTCAATAAATCCATATATGAGAGTAAACTAATTTTGTTTATCATCATAGACATTTTAGGATAAATAACGGAAGATCTATACAAAGGAATATTATGGAACCATTAAAAAACATATTTTCAGAGTATTTAATAATTTTGGAAGATACTAATGATATGAATTTAAAAAGAAGTTATAAAGATGTGAAACCTGCTACCAATTTTGTAAACTACAAGCATAGATTTATTGAGATATCAGAACTGTTAACATTTTGCTGTACATCTAGATGTTAATATTAAGGCTAGTTTCGGTTTTTATTTCACTGAATTTCAGAAAATCTCCACAGTGTCAGTACATTTACTTTACATTCAGAAAAATATATGTATTAAAAAAGCATTACCGTGAGTGACCAGATAGAAAATAAAAAGGAAAGTTCGGATCAAGATGGTGGACCATACACGGCATTTACTTATCCGGTCTCATAATCCTTAAAGTGAAAAAAAAAATTTTTGTATGTACAAACTCTGTGTATGTATGTGTTGAATATTAAAAAAAAATGTTTTGTGAGGAATTCCTGGAAGATAGAAAGCAGTTGGAGAAGCTGTTGAGGAGGCTGGTGGACGACAGACGGCCACAGAGGAGTAAGGGAGCCGGCCAGTCTGGCTTGGGTTTGAGAGAAGCGGTCGGGGGACGCGTGAGGAAATGAAGGAGTGAGCGCCTGTGACTGTGTGGACAGAACGCACTGTGCACAGTAACCCGCCCAGTTGCTGCTGGCTGAGCGGAAGGCGGAATGGCGGGGGCGGGGCCGAGGCTCAGGCGGGCTCTGAGGGGTCGGGTTCCCGAAGCGGCAAAAGCCCTGGCGCCAGAGCTAGGCCGAGCAGAGCAACATTGCTAAACCGAGACCCCGCGGACTTCTCAGAGACCCGCCGCCGCCCGTGACTTTGGCGCTGCAGCCATCGCTCTTATCCCTTTCCCGTCCTCTCCTTCTCCGTCGCCGTTCCACAGCCGCAGCACCATCGATAACAGCTAAGTGGTCAATTCGGGAGACTTAGGGTTGGGAGTCGGGGCGGGCGCAAGGCGCGGGCAGCACACGCAAGCCCGCCATCTCCTGCGGCAACTGCCACTGCTGCAGATACCTCTGCCGGGCGGGAGAGAAGAATACTGTCAAGAGGCCCCCGCTGTCCTAGTGCCCACGGTCAGAGTTAGAGCGTTTCTGCCGAGGCTTGGTGAGAGCCTTGCCTTTGGGGAAGTGAGAAGGAGAACGGACAGGACAGGATCTTTCTGTTTTCGGAGATCACGAGAAAAGATCTCATACTGGATAGTGCTGACTTTTTGTCAACTTAATCTAGTAAGTGGTAGCGTTGCTGAGTCTCCTTAAAACCCCGAGCCATGTCGCCCCCAACAGTGCCTCCGATGGGCGTAGATGGTGTGTCCGCATACCTGATGAAGAAAAGGCACACCCACAGGAAACAGCGGCGCAAGCCCACTTTCCTCACCCGTAGGAACATTGTGGGCTGTCGCATTCAACACGGCTGGAAGGAAGGCAACGAGCCTGTGGAGCAGTGGAAGGGCACCGTGCTTGAGCAGGTTTCCGTGAAGCCCACTCTCTATATCATCAAATATGATGGCAAAGATAGTGTGTATGGACTAGAACTGCACCGAGATAAGAGAGTTTTAGCGCTAGAGATCCTTCCTGAGAGAGTGCCAACTCCTCGCATTGATTCGCGCCTGGCAGATTCCCTGATTGGCAAGGCAGTGGGTCATGTGTTTGAGGGTGAGCACGGTACGAAAGATGAATGGAAGGGCATGGTCCTGGCGCGAGCCCCCGTGATGGACACTTGGTTTTACATCACCTACGAGAAAGATCCAGTCCTTTATATGTACACGCTGCTGGATGACTACAAAGCTGGTGACCTGCGCATCATTCCAGATTCCAACTACTATTTCCCTACAGCAGAACGGGAGCCTGGAGAAGTTGTCGACAGCCTTGTGGGCAAGCAGGTGGAGCACGCCAAAGATGATGGGTCCAAGAGAACCGGCATTTTCATCCATCAAGTGGTGGCCAAGCCATCTGTCTACTTCATTAAGTTTGATGATGATATTCACATTTATGTCTATGGTTTGGTGAAAAACCCCTAAATTCATTGTGCTATTGCAAAAGTTGTGGAACTGTTAAATGTAAAATATGTCGTGCGAAATTTTGAGAACATTTTTGAAGTCAGAGATTAAAGAATTTATTATTACTTACGGTGCCTCCAAATCTTACATTGACTAGTTCCACAGTTTTGTCCGAAGTATACTTTGGTACTTTTGATATTGCCTTGTTCTGTAATCAAAATTTTAAATCGGGTGCTAATAGAAACTTGAAAAGTTTTTGTAAAATTTGGAACAATGGAAAACTAGATAAAGAAAAATAAATGGTGTACACACACTATATCCTCCACCCTCCTCCATTTCTTTCTTTGCCTTACCAATTTTTTTCTCCCCAGGTAACAAGTGTTAAGAACATAATGTATATCCTTCCATGTTTTCCCAATCCTCTTAAAGAAAGTTTGTTGTAGTCCTTTCTACAGAAACAGCAAGCCCCAGTATTTTTCTGTAATTGCTTTTCTCCCTTGACATATCCTTCTGATCAGTAGCTACAGATATCTCTCTCTCCCCCATGCCTCCCTCTCCATATGGTATAAGATAGATGTCCAACTATACATTTTATTCACATTGGATATCTGATTGTACCATCACATTTATTAAATAAATCACCAATTCCCCCTCTCCCTCTATTTCTCCTTGTCTTCCTCCCTTCTCCTAAAAGCTGCATACACAGTACATATTTATGTACCAAAATGGTACCATTTATGTACCATTCTATTATTGATGGTCTTTAAGTTTTCTCTTTTTTTTTCCACCATAGCACAGCTACAATACATACTGGTGCTTTTATTTCTATAGGGTAGCTTCCCAGAAATGGGACTGCTAGGTAGGTGTTTATTTAATTTTAAGAGATATTACAAAATTACCATCTAAAATGAAAGTGCTCATTTTCCAGCATCCTCTCCAGCACTCTTTAATGTTTGCAAATCTGAACAGTGAAAAATTACATAGTATTGTTTGTTTAATTGAAAAACTCAGTGAGGTTTTTTTTTACCATTTGGACTTTTTTTGTGATTTGCCAGTGCTTATCCTTTGCTCATTTGTCTATTGAATCTTTGATCTTTTCCTTATAAATCTGTAGGAATTCTAACTATATTTACTATGTGGTGTGTATTAATCACTTGTAGCCCATATGTGTTATGATTTTCTCCATTCTATCATTAATCTTGACTTTGCTGATATCTTCTTTTTTTACTTTACAGGTTTTAAAAAAAAGTTAGATAGATTCCTTTCTTCTTTTTAGATTTTCGGTTTCTTGTTTTTTTCAGCTGAATGTCCCCACCGCTAGTCATACAAATATTTACCTACATGTTTTCTAAAAAAATTTTTTAATTTTAAGCTTTAACTGTTTGATCCATCAGGAATTTATTTTTCTATATGGAGATAGAGGTCCAAATATACATTTTGTTCATATTGGATACCTGATTATGCTATCACAGTTATTAAATAAATCACCCATTTTCAAGTTCCTGAGCCAGTATCACATTGTTTTAATTGTACTGGCTTGACCATAAACTTTGGACTCTGGTAAAGCAAGTCCCCTATCATTAGTTTTTTTGTTTTTGTTTTTGTTTTTTGTCTTTTCTTCTATTATGTAATTTGTCTTTCATTCTTTCACGTAAAAATTGGAAGCATCCTTTCCATATTTAAAAAAATTATGATGCCTTAGAATTGTATTACATTTCTGCATTTCTGTTTAGAGAGGTATTTTAATAATAATATTAATCTTTAATACTCGAGAATTTTGGTACATCATTAAAATCTTTTGTTTTTGTAATGTTATATAGGTCCATCACATCTGATTAAATTTATCTCTATATATTTTTACAGTTTTTGTCACATTTTGAATTGGGTATTTTTTCCTCCTCATTTATATTTTTGGCAATATAGACAAACTAGAGATTTTTTATTCCTTCTATTTTCAGCTTACTAAATACTCTGAATTACACTGGGTTTTTAAAATAGAATGTTTTGGACTTTGTAGATATATAGTCATCTCACCTGCAAATAGAGATCATTTTATTTCTTATAATGTTAATATTGTTATTACATGATCTGGATTCTCCAAAACAATGTTGAATAATGATTATGACAGACATGCCTGTCTGGTTCTTAATTTTCGTGGAATTGTCTTTAGTGTTCCCTATTAATATGACATTTGCTGTTGGTTATTGGTAAATAGTCATTAACCATTAACATGTTTAGGGTATTTCTTCTATTCCTGTTTTACATAGCATTATTACTAAAAGTGGCTCCTGAATTTTATCAAATGTCTTTTCAGCGTCTATTTACAAAATAGTATAACATTTTTTTTCCTTTAGTTTGTTGACACGGTGAATTAGAGTGGTAGATATTTGATGTTTTGAAACAAATTTGATTTTCTGGAATAAATCCTACTTGATCATGGTGTAATAAGCATTTGATACATTGCTGGGTATTATTTACCAGTATTTTATTTAGTATTATTGCATTTACATTACAAAATGAAATTGTTTTTTTTCAAGTTTTGTTGTTAAAATTATGCTAGCTTTAAAAAATGAAATTGTGTGTTTTCAATCATTTTTCTGTGTCCTGGAACAGTTTAAATAGCATTAGAATTATTTGTTCTTTAAAAATTAGCTAGTAGTGAGCTGTAAAAACAGCCTAATCCTGGTGACAATTTTTATGGTAGATCTTTAATCAGCTTTCTTATCTCTTCAAGGGTAATTGGTTTATTCAAGCTTTCTATTAAAAAGGAATGTATATTTTCTGTGAAATACAAAATTTAAAGCTTTTTCTATTAATAAGCTTCTTGATTGTAGTATTCAGATGCTTTATGTCCTTCCATGTTGCACGTGCGTATGTCTTAGGTATGTTCAATTCTGAAAACATTGTAATAAAATCATCATCTATAACAGTTCTAAGTTCTCTTTGTATTTTATTTATTTTGAAAAATTAAAACTTAATATGGAAAGCATGAAAGATATAAAAAACGTCCGTTTTTACCTTCATCCCAAATTAACAAATGTTAACATTTTGGCATATTTGCAAAATATAACATCTCCATCCACTGCAGAAGCACACACTATCATGAATTTAATGCGAATCTTGTCTATGCTTTATATATTTACTGAAAATATAAACATAGTTGAAAATAGTATTGATTTTGTGGTTTTAAAAAAAATTTCAACATGAAATTTTTTTATTAACTTTATATCGTGACATTTCTTTTAGTTTTTATTGTATGGAATCTTCTTTTTTTTAAATTGGGATATGGATTGCAACAACAACAAAAAAACAATAACACTGACTTTAGAATGCAAGTTGCTGTTCTAGGTACTTTTGCCACTCCTAACACTCAGGGAGTCTTCACCCTAACCACAGTATTGGCAACTGAATGAAAAAGACAAAATTTCAGCTGTCAAGAAGGTTTTATCCTGGCTGTAGTGAGACATTTATCTACCACCAACCCCTGACCACAAGACTAGAAATAGACCTTATGTTTTCCCATAATTTTGGAGTTATCCCTCTTTATGACACTCGGATTAGGGCTAGCGCCAAACCTGGCACTTCTTTTATTTATTTTTTAACATCTTTACTGGATTATAATTGCTTTACAATATTGGGTTAGTTGCTGCTGTATAACAAAGTGAATCACCTATACGTATACATGGAACCCCATATCACCTCCCTCTTACATCTCACTCCCATCCTCCATATAACACCCCTCTAGGTGATCACAAAGCATGGAGCTGATTTCCCTGTGCTATGCAGCTGCTTCCCACTAGCTATCTATTTTACATTTAGTAGTGTATATATATATCCAAGCCATTCTCTCACTTCGTAACAGCTTACCTTTCCCCCTCCACATGCCCTCAAGTCCATTCTCTACGTCTTCGTCTTTATTCTAGTCCTGTCCCTAGATTCTTCAGAAACTTTTTTTTTAGACTCCATGTATATGTGTTAACATACAGTGTTTGTTTTTCTCTTTCTGACTTACTTCACTCTGTATGACGGACTCTAAGTCCATCCACGTCACTACAAGAAACTCAATTTCGTTTCTTTTTATGTCTGAGTAATATTCCATTGTATATATGTGCTACATTTTCTTTATCCATTCACCTGTCGATGGCACTTTGGTTGTTTCATGTCCTGGCTACTGTAAATAGAGCTGCAATGAACATTGTAGTACATGACTCTTTTGGAATTGTGGCTTTCTCAGGGTATATGCCCAGTAGTGGGATTGCTGGGTCTTATGGTAGTTCTCTTTTTAGTTTTTTAAGGAACCTCCATACAGTTCCCCATAGTGGCTGTATCAATTTACATTCCCACCAACAGTGCAAGAGGGTACCCTTTCTCCACACCCTCTCCAGCATTTATTGTTTCTACATATTTTGGTGATGGCCATTCTGAATGGCATGAGATAATACGTCATTGTAGTTTTGATTTGCATTTCTCTAATGATTAGTGATGTTGAGCATCCTTTCATGTGTATGTTGGCAATATGTATATCTTCTTTGGAGAAATGTCTATTTAGGTCTTCTGCCCATTTTTGGATTGGATTGTTTATTTTTTTCATATGGAGCTGCATGAGCTGCTTGTAAAGTTTGGAGATTAATCTTTTGTCAGTTGCTTCATTTGCAACTATTTTCTCCCATTCTGAGGGTTGTCTTTTTGTCTTATCTCTGGTTTCCTTTGTTGTGCAAAAGCTTTTAAGTTTCATTAGGTCTCATTTCTTTATTTTTCTTTTTATTTCCATTTTTCTTGGAGATGGGTCATAAAGGATGTTCCTGTGATTTATGTCATAGTGTGTTCTGCCTATCCTTTCATCTAAGAGTTTTATACTGTCTATCCTTACGTTTTGGTATTTAATCCATCTTGAGTTTATTTTTGTGTATGGTGTTAGGCAGTGTTCTAAGTTCATTCTTTTACATGTAGCTGTCCAGTTTTCCCAGGATCAATTTTCAAAGAGGCTTTCTTTTCTCCATGGTATATTCTTGCAGCTTTTATCAAAAATAAGGTGACCAGGGCTTCCCTGGTGGCGCAGTGGTTGAGAGTCCGCCTACCGATGCAGGGGACACGGGTTCGTGCCCCAGCCTGGGAGGATCCCACATGCCGCGGAGTGGCTGGGCCCATGAGCCATGGCCGCTGAGCCTGCGTGTCTGCAACGGGAGGGGTCACAACAGTGAGAGGCCTGCGTAACGCAAAAAAAAAAATAAATTAAAAAATAAATAAGGTGACCATATGTGCATGGGTTTATCTCTGGGCTTTCTATCCTGTTCCATTGATCTATATTTCAGTATTTGTGTCAGTACCATACTGTCTTAATTACTGTAGCTTTGTAGTATAGACTGAAGTCTGGAAGCCTGATTCTTCCAGTTCCATTTTTCATTCTCAAGAATGCTTTGGCTACTCAGAGTCTTTTGTGTTTCCATACAAATTGTGAATTTTTTTGTTCTAGTTGTGTGAAAAATGTCATTGGTAGTTTGATAAGGATTGTATTGAATCTGTAGATTGCTTTGGGTAATATAACTATTTTCACAATGTTGATTCTTCAATTCAAGAACATGGTATACCACTCCATCTGTTTTTATCATCTTTAATTTCTTTCATCAGTGTCTTATAATTTTCTGCATACAGGTCTTTTGTCTCCTTAGGTAAGTTTATTCCTAGATATTTTATTCTTTTCATTGCAATGGTAAGTGGGAGTGTTTCCTTAATTTCTGTTTCAGATTTTTCATCATTAGTGTATAGAAATGCAAGAGATTTCTGTGCATTGATGTTGCATCCTGCCACTTTACCAAATTCATTGTTTAGCTCTAGTAGTTTTCTGGTAGCATCTTTAGGATTCTCTATGTATAGAATCATGTCATGTGCAAACAGTGACAGTGTTATTTCTTCTTTTCTGATTTGGATTCCTTTTATTTCTTTTTATTCTCTGATTGCTGTGGCTAAAACTTCCAAAACTATGTTGAATAAGAATGGTAAGAATGGACCACCTTGTCTTGTTCCTGATCTTAGTGGAAATGTTTTCACTTTTTCACCATTGAAAACAATGTTGACCGTGGGTTTGTCATATATGTCCTTTATTATATTGAGATAAGTTCCCTCTATGCCTGCTTTCTGGAGGGATTTTATCATAAATGGGTCTTGAATTTTGTCAACAGCTTTTTCTGCATGGATTGAGATGAGCCAAAGTTTTTCTCCTTCAATTTTTTAATATGGTTTATCACTTACATTGATTTGCATATATTGAAGAATCCTTGCATTACTGGGATAAACCCCACTTGATCATGGTGTATGATCCTTTTAATGTGCTGTTGGATTCTGCTTGCCTGTATTCTGTTGAGGCTTTCTTCATCTCTTTTCATCAGTGATATTGGCCTGTAGTTTTCTTTCTTTGTGACATCTTTGTCTTGCTTTGGTATCAGAGTGATGGTGTCCTCATAGAATGAGTTTGGGAGTGTTCCTCCCTCTGCTATATTTTGGAAGAGTTTGAGAAGGACAGGTGTTAGCTCTTCTCTCAATGTTTGATAGAATTCCCCCGTGAAGCCATCTGGTCCTGGGCTTTTGTTTGTTGGAAAATTTCTAATCACAGTCTCAATTTCAGTGCTTGTGATTGGTCTGCTTGTATTTTCTATTTCTTTCTGATTCAGTCTTGGAAGATTGTGCTTTTCCAAGAATTTGTCAATTTCTTCCAGGTGGTCCATTCTATTGACATATAGTTACTTGTACTAATCTCTCATGATCCTTTTGTATTTCTGGAATGTTAGTTGTTACTTCTCTTTTTTCATTTCTAATTCTGTTAATTTGAGTCTTCTCTCTTTTGTTCTTGATGAGTCTGGCTAATGGTTTAGGAATTTGTTTCTCTTCTCTAAGTACCAGCTTTTAGTTTTATTGATCTTTATTATTGTTTCCTTCATTTATTTCTGATCTGATCTTTATGATTTCTTTCCTTTTGTTAACTTTGTAGGTGTTTTGTTCTTGTTTCTCTAATTGGTACCGGTGCAAGGTTAGGTTGTTTATTTGAGACATTTCTTGTTTCTTGAGGTCGGAGTGTATTGCTATAAACTTCCCTCTTAGAACCGCTTTTGCTGCATCCCGTAGGTTTTGGGTTATCATGATTTTATTTTCATTTGTTTCTCGATATTTTTTGTTTTCCTCATTGATTTGTTCAGTGATCTCTAGGTTATTAAGTAATATATTGTTAGCCCCCATGTGTTTGTATTTTTTACAGACTTTTTCCTGTAATTGATAACTAGTCTCAAAGCATTGTTGTGGGAAAAGATACTTGATACAATTTCAAATTTCTTAAATTTACCAAGGTTTGTTTTGTATTCCACTAGCACTTGAGAAGAAACTGTACTTTTTGTTTTCTGAATAGGATGTCTTATAAATATCAATTAAGTCCATCTTGTTTAATGTATCATTTAAAGCTTGTGTTTCCTTATTTATTTTCATTTTGGATGAACTGTCCATTGTTGAAAGTGAGGGTTTAGAGTCCCCTACTATGATTGTATTACTGTCAATTTCTCCTTTCATGGCTGTTAACATTTGCATTATGCTTTGAGGTGCTCCTGTGTTGGGTGCATAAATATTTAAAATTGTTATATATTCTTCTTGGATTTTTCCCTTGATCATTACGTAGTGTCCTTCTTTGTCTCTTGTAATAGTCTTTATTTTAAAATCTATTTTGTCTGATATGAGAATTGCTACTCCAGCTTTCTTTTGATTTCCATTTGCATGGAATATCTTTTTTCATCCCTTCACCTTCAGTCTGTATGTGTCCCTAGGTCTGAAGTGAGTCTCATGTAGACAGCATATATATGTGTCTTGTTTTTGTATCCATTCATCCTGTCTATGTCTTTTGGTTGGAGCATTTAATCCATTTACATTTAAGGCAGTTATCCATATGTATGTTCCTGTTACCATTTTCTTAATTGTTTTGGGTTTGTTGTTGTAGGTCTTTTCCTTCTCTTGTGTCTCCTGACTAGAGAAGTTCCTTTAGCATTTGTTGTAGAGCTGGTTTGGTGGTGCTGAATTCTCCTCGCTTTTGCTGGTCTGTAAAGATTTCAATTTCTTCGTTGAATCTGGATGAGATTTTTGCTTGGTAGAGTAATGTTGGTTGTAGTTTTTTCCATTTCATCACTTTAAATATGCCTGCCACTCCCTCCTGGCTTGCAGAGTTTCTGGTGAAAAATCAGCTGTTAACGTCATTGGGATTCCCTTGTATGTTATTTGTTACTTTTCCATTGCTGCTCTTAATATTTTTTCTTTGTATTTAATTTTTGATAGTTTGATTAATATGTGTCTTAGTGTGTTTCTCCTTAGATTTATCCTGTATTGGACTCTGTGTGCTTCCTGTACTTTATTGACTATTTCCTTTCCCATATTAGGGAATTTTTCAACCATAATCTCTTCAAATGTTTTCTCAGTCCCTTTCTTCTTCTCTTCTTCTGTTTTTTTAATTCTTCTTTTCAGTGGTTTTTCCCACTATTTTATCTTCCAGGTCACTTATCTGTTCTTCTGCCTCAGTTATTCTGCTATTGTTCCCTTCTAGAGAATTTTTAATTTCATTTTTTTGTTGTTGTTCATCAATGTTTGTTTGCTCTTCACTCTCATTACTCTTAATTCTTTGTTAGGTAGACTGCTGATTTCCTTTTGATTTGTTTTTCTGGTGGGTTTTTACCTTGCTCCTTCATCTGCTGTGTGTTTTTCTGTCTTCTCATTTTGCTTAACTTACTGTTATTGGGGTCTCCTTCTCCAGGCTGCAGGTTCATTGTTCCCATTGTTTTTGCTGTGTGTCTCCAGTGGCTAAGGTTCGTTCAGTTCGTTGTGTAGGCTTCCTGGTAGAAGGCACTGATGCCTGTCTTCTGGTAGATGAGGCTGTATCTTGTCTTTCTGGTGGGCAGAATCATGTCTGGTGGTGTGTTTTGTGGTGTCTGTGACCTTATTGTGATTTTAGGCCCCCTCTCTGCTAATGGGTGGGCTTTGGTTCCTGTCTTACTAGTTGTTTGGCACAGATGTCCAACACTGTAGCTTGCTGGTCGTTGAATGAGGTTGGGTCTTAGCATTGATGTGGAAATCTCTGGGAAAGCTTTCACCATTTGAAAGTATGTGGAGCCTGGGCGTTTCCTTTAGACAAATGTCCTGAAACCAGCTTTCCCCCTTCAGAGGCACAGGCCTGATACCTGGCCAGAGCACCAAGACCCTGTTATCCACACGGCCAAGTACGTGGGGAGTTTTTTGCCTTTTGGGAAGTCTGAGGTCTTCTTCCAGCATTATGTTGTTGTTGTGTAGTAGTTGTTCCAAATATAGATGTATTTCTGATGTATTTGTGGGGAGGAAGTTTATCTCCATGTCTTACTCCTCCGCCATCATGAAGGTCTCCCCAGCTGACTGATTTTTAACAGGGTGCCAAAGAAATTTAACAAAGGAAAGAGAGTGTTTTCAACAAACGATACTGGAACATCTGTGGCAAGCTCTGTGAATGCATGAAGATTCCCATAGCCCAAAGCCAACAGCTGCTCCTTTGTCTCCACCTGTCCACCTCCGAGGAGGATATGGGCAGCCCTGGCCCTGTTTTAAGAGTTTGAGACATAGCAGTGGACAAAACAAAATCTTTCTTTAGCACATGGTCTTTTATCTTTCAAGTAATCTTCAGTCCAATAACAAAGGTATAAGGTGGGTATAAAATGTTACATAAGAACATAAAAAAAGTGTGATAAATATCATTAAAGTCTTAGAGGGATGAATATGTACTATATGACAAACTGTATAGTTTGTCTTTAGAGAACAACAAAAAATACAACTGTATATAAATTTTAGGTATATGATAATGCCTCCTGTTCCTTGCTCTCTCACTAGGCCCCAAGTCCTGAACCAAGAATTATATTATTCCGTGATGACATTGGGCTTTTAATATACAATAAGAGAGAGAGGCTCAGCCCTGGCCTAAAATCTGGAGATAGAACAGTAAACAATCTAAACAAAATCCCTGCTCTTTTAGAGCATATATCCTAATGGGAGGAGGAAGACAGCCACCACCACACTTATATCCCTGGCCTTTAGGCCTCATATTGTCTCATCGTGATTTGGAAATATCTCACAACTTTTTATTCAGACATAGCAAAGTTTCACTCTAGTTCTATCTCTGTTTTAGAGGTTAAGTATACAGCAGTGAGCAAAATATGGAACCATGTTTCAGTGGGAGGAAAACAGAAAAAAAGATCAATGTAGAATTCTGTGTTCACCAACTATGCCTTTACCCCCTAACTTTCTGGACTCCTCGACTAGAACCAAGTTTCAGACTATTCCATGATAATATTGATATCATACCTGGTTGCTTTGAGTCAGAGGGAGGCTCAACCTTGACCAGGCAGTGAACAAAACTGCCAAAGTCTTTATTCTCTTGAAACTTACATTCCTTCTATTTGGAAGAGCCAGACAGTCATCTCCTTCTCCTTGGACCACCAGTCTAGAATAAGGTCTTTTATTGTTCCTTGGTGATATCAGAGTTCTCTCATATTCTGACACTAAATCAGAGGCAGGACCACACAATGGTCATGACACTGTTTTAGGAGAGGAAAATAGCCAGAAACAAAATCCTTGCTCCCATAGTGCTTACAGCTTACATCATGCTGGGTGGAGATAGATTCCCATCTTCTTCCTCCCAACACACTTTATACATACGTCAGGCTGTGATGATTGCTTTGAAAAAAAGGTAAAGCAGCGTAAGTAAAGTGACAGAATGGGGTCTTGGACATGCTATTCTATATATATATGGATAGAGAAGTCCTCTCAGAACAGACGGCATTTGAGTAAACACCTGAATAAAGTGAGGTGCAAACCATGTTGCTGATGCCTTCAGATATAATGTGCCAGGAGGTTTGTGATAGCAGTCTAGTGTGGCCAGACTAGAAGTGAGCAAGGAGGAGAATGGGAGTAGATGAGATCAGAGAGTTTGTCAAGGGCCAGATCCATGTACAAATCTTGTGGACCACTGTAAAGCATTTGGAATTTATTCTCAGTGAGATAGGAGATCATCCGTTTTGAGCAAAAATACGAAATTGTCCCAGTTTCACTCATTAAATAATCTGATTTAAAATACCTCATTCATCATCAAACAAGATCTCACTTGTGCTTTGTCTCCTTTGCTCCATTGGACTATGGGTCTTCTTTGCTCTTTGACATCCCTGGAGAACCCCCCATTTCTACTGTATCCATGCCCTGGCTCTGCCAGCTTGCTAACTCTGATTCCCGGTTTCTTCAGATAAGGAGATTGAAGAGAGATGAAGTCAAAATGAGTATTCAAGTTTGCATACCTCCAGAATTCCACCAGACAGTCTTGAATGATGTAGTAAAAATGTCAGAGACTGGAACAAAGGATTCTATTTGAATGGTTGCAACAGAAATTCACATAGACATTTGTAAGCTAATAATTTTTTAGAAATGAATGTTAAGGACCATTGTGAAGAAGAATTAATATTGCAGCTGATTAACTATGTAAGGAAAGACCTCTGGATTATGATTTATCTGTGGAGATTAGAGAGTTAAGGTGTGGGGTGGGGATGGGCAAGATTTTGAGAGTGTGAATTTAAAAGGAAAGAACACAGAATCAAAGGCTAAACTAGTAAATATAGGTGTGAAATGATCTTCCTTTTTTCTCTTTTAGTCTGTATCTGAACAGGCCCAAACATGAGAATGAGAGGTAAAAGGTCTATACTGTCCATTGTTTGGACAAAATCTTTTTTATAAAGATAGAAAAAAATTATCAATAAATTGGCTCTTTATTTTACTGAACTTATTAATTCTGTTTCTGGATTTACTCATGACTTCTTAAACCATATTCAGGGCTTTTGAAAATGAAAAGAATTCATGTTTTCTTTCCTTCACTTATTTTCCACATCCACCCTTCATTAAGTATTCATAACATAAAGAATATAGGCTCGTTTTTAAAGACATCTTCTAAATTATTCCCAAAGAAAGCTACATACATATGTGTTTCTCAGAAATCAGGCTTTCTGCTGTAGTTACTTTGATTAGTACTTGGTTACTTTATCTTTCATTTATTCATAAAATGAAACAAAATGTGCAAGACATTTTTCTAGAGGGTATGTTGGAATATCATGATGAATAACACATAGTCTTTTATCTTTCAAGTAGCCTTCAGACTAATAAGGTGTGTATAAAACTGTACAAAACAACGTAAAAGGAATGTGATAAATATCATTAAAATGTTAGAGGGGTGCATATGCACCATGTGAATTCAGATGTATTGGTGTATAGTCAGCATTATCCAGAGAAACAAAACCAATAAGATTCATTCATTCATTCCTTCATTCATTGTAAGAATTATCTCATGTGATTATAGAGGCCAAGAAGTCCCATGACTTCTTTTTTGGTTGTAGAAGGTTCAGATGCAACAATTCATGTTAAGCAATTCATGTTAGAAGGAATATATTGACTTGACCCCTAGAAATTTCACTGAGGTAGAAGGCCCTTTAATTTTAGTTGTATTTATTTCTCACCCTCTAACATGCAAATGTCTTACTAATGAATATAGAGAAGTTGCTACTTCTTGATCACTGGGTCCAATCAGCATAATGTCATCAATGTAATGGATTAGTGTGATATTTTGTGGACGGAAAAGGTGAACAAGTTCCCTGTGAACAAAATTATGACATAGGGATGGATAGTTGTCATACCGTTTCAGGTAGGACAATGAAGGTGTATTGCTGGCCTTACTAGTTGAAAGCAAACTACTTCTGGAGGACCATATGGACAAGATTGGAGGAAAAAATCATTTATTAGATCAATAGATACACACCAAGTATCAAGAATTATGTTAACTTGCTCAAACAATGAAACCACATCTGTTACAGGAGCTTCAATTGGAGTCACCACCTGCTTAAGCTTATGATAATCCACTAACATTCTTCAAGATCTGTCTTCTGCACAGGCCAGATAGGAGAGTTGAATGGGCATGTACTAGGAATCACTACTCCTGTACATGTTAAGTCCTTGATAGTGGCACTAATCTTTGCAGTCCTTCCAAGAATGCAGTATTCCTCTTTTTATTATTATTATTTTAATATGGAATGCTTCACGAATCTGCATGTCATCTTTGCACAGGGGCCATGCTAATGTTCTCTGTATCACTCCAATTCTAGTATATGTGCCGCCGAAGTGAGCACAAGTATTCCTCTTAATTTACTAGTTGCTCAGAGGTAATTCTAATGGCTTCCACTTAGCCTTTCCACCTTTATATTCCTCATTCCACAAATTAGGAAACCTATGTGGGGATTCTGCCAACTGCTAAGTATGTCTATTCTAATAATGCATTCTGGAACTGGGGAATTAATCAGGGGATGAGTTCAGGAACACACTGGGCCCATTGTTAGACAGATATGAACTAAAACTCCATTGCTCACCTGACCTTCATTAACCCCTACTCTGATTGGAGGGCCACAGTGATGTTTTGGGTTTCCTGGAATCAGTGTCAGTTCAGAGCCAGTGTCCAGTAGTCCCCAAAATATCTGATTATTTCCTTTACCTCGATGTACAATTTCCCTGGTAAAAGATAATAGGACCCTTTTGGGAAGTCCCTTTGGGAAATATTAACAATATAAAATTTTGGTAGTGTATTGGTGTCTTTCCTTTAAGGGCACCCAGTCTCCCTTTAATTCAAGAGGTTCTGGTATATTAATTGGCTCGTTATGGGAGTTCATTGAGGGCCTGTGATTCTTTGTTTTTGATCCAAGTTATACTTTTGCTTACTTACTTAGAACTTTTCTGCTTATATAGACCAAGTAAAAATTTAGTAGGCTTCTTATCTATTTCACTTTTAGGAACATCATGATTAGCTAACCAATGCATCAGACTATTCCGATTGCTGCTTTGACTCTGCTGTCCATTACAGTAGTCACTTCCACCTTGCCTTTGGCAGTTGAGTGCCACCACTTGGCCCCTAATACCCCTATCCAATTACCTCAGTCACATTTATGTTTTCCAATTGGGTGGCTATGGTTCTCAATATAAGGTCTGGCTTACAGAGAAGAGTGATCACAAAATTCTTCAAGGATGTTGGGGCTCCCCTCACAGATATATTTCTTAAAGTATCAGAGAAAGTTATGCCCTCTGGACTCTCAGTGTGTGAGTAGGTTTTAAATGACAAATCCACTCTAACATCCCGATCTACTTATGCCTCTGAATCCCTTCATTAAACCATTGATTATTTCCAATTTACTGGTGGTGGGCTATCTTTTGGTCCATGTTTCAGCCAACCAACCAACCAACAGTTAAAGTTCTTTCTAACCACCCAAGCTTCAATATTAAAGGCAGAATCTCTGCTTCATGAGCCCATATCAATAAATTTGACATGATCCAACTTTATTTTTCTTCTACCATTATCCCATATCTATAGTATCCACTTCCAAATATGTTTCCACAGGATTTCTGCTTGTATAAATTAGAAAATCCAAGTGGTTCTTTTGGAGCATAGTGTACTTCCTCATGGGTCAAAATGTGTATCTCACTTTCAGGAGCCTGCTAGCACTTGTGTCTAGTTGTAAGTCTAGAAGTAAAAGTGGGTGATGGAGGTGGATCCTTAGGAAAATCAACATTGCCTTGCATGGCAACTATCTCAAAGGAGGTCATTGTCATTTCCTCAAGCCGTACAAGTTAATCCTCTCAGATAGAGGTGGAAAGGCTTATTCTACTGTTGGTGAGGAGATCAATACCACAGGGGATGGGGATTCCCCTTCCACTGGGGTTCAGGAGGTCACTTCCACTGAGATTGTGTAGGTAACTTCCACTGGGAATGGGGAGGCCTCTTCCACTAGCAATAAAAACTCATCAGGATTTAGAGGTTCAAAGTCTCCAGATTCATGAGGATCTTCCCACACATTCCAATCTCAATTTACAGGATTCTATTATTTCCCAGTATATGACCTCACTTTAACAGTAGACAAGGCTGGGAGTTCAACTAACACTCTAATTTAGCCAATACAAGATGAAGTTCTGCACATAATTTTCAACGATTTCAGCCCTCTAACTACAGGAAATAAGGGGCTCCTTCAGGGTACACATAAAAGCTCTTAGGTTGTTATGCACCTCTTTAATTGAAATTTGAGTCCTTGAGCTCATTCTTTTCTTTCACCACTTTATCTAGAAGTGTTAGGGGTAATCAGTTTTCTAAAAATGTTTGAAAGCTTCATATATATTATCTCATTATCTTATTTAAATCTAATCAGATTAGAGAGTCAATTCCAGAAAGCCCAGAACACTTTCAGAAAATTCATATTTAAAATTATTTTACTCTTTAATCACTCTCTGTAACAAAATCTATTTTACTCAGAGATCTCCAGAGGGGGGGAAAAACAATAAGGCATTTATTTATTTATCTATTTATTTATTTATTCATTCATTTATTTATTTATTATAGGAATTGTTTAAAGTGATTACAGAGGCCGAGAAGTCCCACAATCTACCGTATACTATATAGAGACCCAGGAAAGCCAGTAGTATAATTCTGTCTGAGTCTGAAGACCTGAGAACCAGGGAGCCAGAGGTTTAAGTCACGGATCAAGTTTTAAGGCCTGAAAACCAAGAGCACCAATGTCTGATGGGGAGAAGATGGATGTCCCAGCTCAGGCAGAGAGAACAAATTTGCCCATCTTCTTCCTCATTGTTCTACTCAGGACCTCAATAGATTGGATGTTTCCCAACAACATTGATGATGGTGATCTTCATTACTCAGTCTAGCAATTCAAATGATAATCTCTTCCATAAATACCCACAAAGATACACCCAGAAGTAATGTTTTACCAGATATCTGGGCATCCCTTAGCCCAGTAAAGTTGACATGTCAAAAGTAATCATAATAGCAAGTAAAGGAGTTTCTCATTGATGATTGCATAGTCCTGACATGGCAAATTATATATACTTTTTAGAAATGTATAATTACATATATTATAAAGCATAGATCTTCAGTGTATAACTCCTTGACTTTCAACACATGCATATACCTGTGTAACCTGTAACACTATCAATATTTCCATAATTTCAGAAAGTTCCCTGATGTCTAGTCATAATCAATTACCTGCCATCATCTGACCAACCCCTTTTCTGATCTTTTTCCACCACAGATTAATTTTTCCAGTTTTAGAACTTATATAAATGGAATGATACATATATAGTATAGTATTGAGTCTGGCTTGTTTCACTGAGCATTTATCTTTTTGAAATTTATGTATGTTGAAGCAGATATCAGTAATTTGTTCCTTTTGACTTTATAATATCCCATTGTATAAATATATCACAATTTGTTTATCCATTTCCCATTACTGTATATTTATATTGTTTCAAGTTTTCATTAGTTATATCACACTTAAGCTCTAAGGATAAGAAGCTATGAACTTTTCTGTACAAGTATTTATGTAGTCATATTTTTTTCAAGGGTGAATATATAGGAGTTTAATTGCTATGTTGTATTGTAAATGTATGTTTAACACTTTAAGCACTGACACACTGTTTTCCAAAGTACTTTTACAATTTTATACATATACTAGCCAAGTCTGAGAGTTCCAGTTGCTCCATATCCTTGTCAGTCATTAATTTTAAGCATTACAGTGGATATGGAGTTGTGTCTTGTTTTTTTTTTTTTGGAAAGATTAAAGTTTTTTAGTTGCATTAAAAAAATATATATAGATCACAAAATTTGCCATTCTAACCATTTTTATGTGCAATTCAATGACATTAATTACACAATTCACACAATTATGCAGCCTTCACCACTATCTGTCTCCAAAACTTTTTATTACCCCCAAACAGAAACTCTGTAACCACTCAACAATAACACCCTATTATCCCCTCTCCCCAGCCCCTGGTAAGCTCTAACATACTTTCTCTATATATAAATTTTCCTATTCTAGATATTTCATAAAAGTGGAATCATACCATATTTGTCCTTTATAATCTGGTTAGCTTCACTTAGCATGTTTATAAGGGTGATATATGTATCAGAACTTCATTCCCATTTATGATTAAATAATATCCTATTATATCCTATTATATATATATATACACATACAACATTTTGTTTATCCATTTATTTGTTAATGGACACTTGGGTTAATTCTACCTTTCGATTCCTGTGAATAATGCTGCAATGAATATTGATATACAAGTATCTGTTTTTAATTCGTCTGAGTATTATATGTAGGAGTGGATGGCTAGGTCATATAGTAATTTTACATTTAGCCATTTGAGGAACTGTCAAACATTTCTATAGTGGCTGTATCCTTTTACACCCCACCAGCGACATATGAAGATTGCAATGTCTCCATGTTCTCATGAACACTTTTTTTTCTTTTTTTAAAATTACAGTCATCTTACTAAGTGTGAAAAGAATTTGTAAGTGTGAAACTTATTTTGGTTTTAGTTTGAATTTTCCTAATAACTAAGAATGTTGAACAGTTATTCAGTGCTAACTGGTTATTAGTATATCTTCTTTGGAGAAGTGTCTATACAAGCCCTTTGCCTATTTTAAATTGTTGTTTTCTTTTTTGTTGTTGAATTTTAAGATTTCTTTATTTATGTCAGATATTAAACCCGATTTTTTGTGTGTTGAACTTGTGGTAGTTTACAACTTTGTTGTATTTGTTAAATAGTCATAACACCTTTCTTGTGGATTCTTTGAAATTTTCTAATACAGGTTATGTCATCTAGAATAGAAATCACCTTTACGTTCCAATTCAGATGACACTTACTTATTTTACTTGTCTAACCAGTCTGGTAGAACTTTCAGTAAATTGTTCAATAGCAATGGTGAAAGCAAGCATTCCATGAATTCATTTGTGTTAATTTGTGTGTATGGTGTAAGACAGTGGTCTACTTACAGTATTTTGCATGTGACTGTCCAGTTTTCCCACCACCATTTATTGAAGATACCTTCCATTCGCCATTGTATGTTCTTTGCTTCTTTATCAGAGATTAATTGACCATAAGTGCCTGGGTTTATTTCTGGGCTCTCAATTTTGTACTATTGATCATTGTGTCTGTTTTTCTGCCAATACCATGCTATTTTCATTAATGTAGCTTTGAAGTATAATTTGAAATCAGGGAGCATGATATCTCTAGCTTTTTCCTTTTGTTCTCAGGATTGCTTTTGCTATTTGGGGTCTTTTGTGATTCCAAATAAATTTCAGGAATTTTAATTCTATTTCTGTGAAAAACGTCATTGGGATTTTCACAGGGATGACATTGAATATGCAGATTGCTTTAGGTAATATGGACATTTTAACAATATTAATTCTTCCAATCCATGAGCATAGAAAAAATTTCCCATTTCTTTGTGTCTTCAATTTCTTTCAAAAATCTCTTATTATTTTCAATTTACACGTTCTTCACCTCCTTGGTTAAATTTATTATTTTTGTTCAAGTTCAAAATAGGATTGTTTTCTTAATTTCTCTTTCTCTTTTTACTGTACACAAGCACAGAAGATTTTTTATTATTTATTTTATACCCTGCAACTTCAATGTATTCATTTTTCATACTAATCTATTATAATTTTTGTATTTCTGTGGTATCCATTGTAATGGATTTTTCATTTCTGATTTTCTTCATTTGAGCCTTCTCTCTCTTTCTTTTAGACAGTCTAGATAAAACTTTGTCAATTTGACCTTTTCAAAGAATCAGCTATAGAACAAACAAAACCCAAATTTAGTAGAAGGAAAGAAATCATAAAGATCAGAGCAGAAATAAATGAAATAGAAACGAAGAAAACAACAGCAAAGATCAGTAAAACTAAAAACTGGTTCTTTGAGAAAAACAAAATTGATAAACTTTACACCAGACTCATCAAGAAATAAAAGGAGATGACTCAAATCAGTAAAATTAGACATGAAAAAGGAGAAGTTACAACTGACACCATAGAAATACAAAGTATCATAAGAGATTACTACAAGCAAGTATATGCCAATAAGATGGACAACCTGGAAGAAATGGACAAATTCTTAGAAAAGCACAACCTTGCAAAACTGAACCAAGAAGAAATAGAAAATATGAACAGACCAATCACAAGTAATGAAATTGAAACTGTGATTGAAAATCTTCCGACAAACAAAATCCAGGACCAAATGGCTTCACAGGTGAATTCTATAAAACATTTAGAGAAGAGTTAATACCTACCCTTCTCAAACTCTTCGAAAAAATTGCAGAGGATGGAACACTACCAAACTCATTCTGCAAGGCTACTATTACCCTGATACCAAAACTAGACAAAGATGTCACAAAGAAAGAAAACTACAGGCCAATATCACTGATGAACATAGATGTAAATATCCTCAACAAAATACTAGCAAGCAGAATCCACCAATATATTAAAAGTATCATACACCATGAGCAAGTGAGATTTACTCTAGAGATGCAAGGATTCTTCAATATATGCAAATCAATCAATGTGATACACCATATTAATAAATTAAAGAATAAAAACCATATGATCATCTCAGTAGATGCAGAAAAAGCTTTTGAAAAAATTCAACACCCATTTATGATGAAAACTGTCCAGAGAGTGGGCATAGAGGGAACCTACCTCAACATAATAAAGGCCATATATGACAAACCCACAGCAAACATCATTCTCAATGGTGAAAAAACAAAAGCATTTCCTCTAAGATCAGGAAAGAGACAAGTATGTCCACTCTTGCCACTATTATTCAACATAGTTTTGGAAGTCCTAGCCTTGGCACTCAGAGAAGGAAAGAAATAAAAGAAATACAAATGGGAAAAGAGGTAAAACTGTCACTGTTTGCAGGTTACATGATACTATACATAGAAAATCCTAAAGATGTTACCAGAAAAATACTAGAGCTAATCAAAGAATTTGGTAAAGTTGCAAGATACAAAATTAATGCACAGAAATCTCTTGCATTCCTATACACTAACAATGAAGGTGGGGAAGAGAAATTAAGGAAACAATCCCATGTACCATAGCAAAAAAAAAAAAAAGAATAAAATACCTAGGAATAAACCTACGTAAGGATGAAAAAGAGCTGTACTCAGAAAACTATAAAACACCTATGAAAGAAATCAGAGATGACATAAACCGATGGAGAGATATACCATGTTCTTGGATTGGAAAAATCAATATTGTGAAAATGACTATACCACCAAAAGCAATCTAAAGATTCAATGCAATTCCTATCAAATTACCAATGGCATTTTTCACAGAACTATAACAAAATTTTTTTCAATTTGTATTTAAACACAAAAGACCTTGAAGAGCCAAAGCAATCTTGAAAAAGAAACATGGAGCTGGAGGAATCAGGCTCCCTGACTTCAGACTATACTACAAAGCTACAGGAATCAAGACAGTGTGGTACTGGCACAAAAACAGAATTATAGATAAATGGAACAGGATAGAAAGCCCAGAGGCAAACCCACACACCTATGCTCACCTAATCTATAACAAAAGCGTCAAGAATATACAATGGAGAAAAGACAACCTCTTCAATCAGTGGTGCTGGGAAAATTGGACAGCTACATGTCAAAGATTGAAATTAGAACACTCCCTAACACCATACACAAAATAAACTCTAAATGGATTAAAGACCTAAAAGTAAAACCAGACACTCTAAAACTCTTAGAGGAAAACAAAGGCCAAACACTCTTTGACAGAAGTCACAGCAAGATCTTTTTGACCCACCTCCTAGAGTAATGAAAATAAAAATAAACAAATGAGGCATAAATAAACTTAAAATCGTTTGCACAGCGAAAGACACCATAAACAGGACAAAAATACAACCTTCAGAATGGGAGAAAATATTTGTAAATGAAGCAACTGACAAAGGATTAATCTGCAAAATATACAAGCAGCTCATATAGCTCAATGTCACTAAAAGAAACAACCCAATCCAAAAATGGGCAGAAGACCTAAATAGACATTTCTCCAGAGAAGACATACAGATGGCCAACAGACACATGAAAAGATGCTAAACATCACTAATTATTAAAGAAATGCAAATCAAAACCACAATGAGGTATCACCTCACACTGGTTGGAATGGCCATCATCAAAAAATCTACAAGCAATAAGTGCTGGAGAGGGTGTGTAGAAAAGGGGACCTTCATACACTGTTGGTGGGAATGTAAATTGATACAGCCACTATTGGAAACAATATGGACGTTCCTTAGAAAACTAAAAAAGAACTACCATATGATCCAACGGTCCCACTATTGAGCATATACCCAGAGAAAACCATAATTCAAAAATACACATGCACCCCAATGTTCATAGCATCACTATGTACAATAGCCAGGACATGGAAGCAACCTAAATGCCCATCAACAGGGGAAATGGATAAAGATGTGGTACATATATACAATTGACAATATATACAATATTACTCAGCCATAAAATGGAATGAAATTGGGTCATTTGTAGAGACATGGATGGACATAGAGAGTGTCATACAGATTGAAGTAAGTCAGAAAGAGAAAAGCAAATATCTTATAATAACACATATATGTGGAATCTAGAAAAATGGTATAGATGATCTTATTTGCAAAGCAGAATTAGAGACATAGACATAGAAAACAAATGTATGGATACCAAGGGGGAAAGGGGTGGGGAGGGAGGAATTAGGAGACTGGGATTGACACATATACATTACTGATACTATGTATAAAATAGGCAACTGATGGGAACATACTGTATGGCGCAGTGAACTCTAGGTAATGCACTATGGTAACCTAAATGAGAAGGAAGTCCAGAAGTGATGGGATATCTGTGTGTGTATGATTGATTCATTTTGTTGTGCAGTGGAGGCTAACACAACATTGTAAAGCAACAATACTCCAATAAAAATTAATAAAACCCCCAATATTATGAGATTTAATCTTTAATGTAAAGGGTATGAGAAAGCCAGAGAGCAGATTAAAATTAAAAAAAAAATGAATCAGGTATAAGTTTCATTGATATTTTCTAGTATACTTTCAGTTTCTATTTCATTAATTTCTGCTCTGATTTTTATTTCTTTCCTTCTATTGATCTGGGGTTAGTTTGTTCTCTTTCTATTTCTTTTAGGTATAAGGTTAAATTGTTTATTTGATATTTATCTTGTTTCTTGCAGTAAGCCTATATTGCTATTAACCTCTCTTAGTACAGCTTTTGCTGCATCTTATAGATTTTGGCATGTCATATTTTCATTTTTAATTGTCTTCAGATATTTTTAAAACTTTCTCTTTTGATTTATTTGTTAACCCAGTAGCATGTTGTTTAGTATCCACATATTTGTGATTTTACCAGTTTTCTTCTTGTACTTGATTTTTATTTTCATACCATTGTCATTGAAAAAGTTGCTTGATATGATTTCAGTCTTTTTAAATTTATTGAGACATTTTGTGTCCCAAAATATGATTGATCCCTGAGAATGTTCCATGCACACGTGAGAAGAATGTGTATTCTGCTGCTTTTGGATGGAATGTGCTATAAATATGTATTGTCAATTGATCTAATGTTCCATTTAAGGCCATGGTTTCCTTGTTGACTTTCTGTCTGGATGATCTATCTTTTGATGTAAGTGGAGTGTTAAAGTTCCCTACTGTTATTGTGTTGCTATCAATTTCTCCCTTTAGTGGTGTTAATAATTGCTTTATATATTTTGGTGCTTTTATGTTAGGTGCATATATATTAATAAATGCTATGTCTTATTGATGGATTGTTCCCTTTATCATTATATGACGTTCAACTTTGTCTCGTTACCTTTTTGGCTTGTAGTCTATTTTGTCTGATAAGAATATAGCTACATCTGATTTCTTTTGGCTGCCATTCACTTGCAGTATCATTTTCCATCCCTTCACTTTGAGTCTATGTTTGTCTTTAGAGCTGAGTCTTCCATAGGCAGCATATTATTGGGTCCTGTTTCTAATCCATCCAGCCACTCTGTGTCCTTTGGAGAATTTAATGCATTTACATTTAAGGTAATTTATTACTACATACAGACTTAGTTCTGCCATTTTATCTTTGTTTTCTGGTTCTTCTGTATCTCCATTACTTTTTTTTTTCTTGTGTTCCTGTCTGCCATTTTAGTTTGGTGTTTTCTGATGTTTTCCCAACATCCTCTTTTTTATATTTTATGACTCTGTTCTATGTTTATGTTTTGTGGTTACCCTGAGGTTTGCATATAACTTCTCATAGATAAAATTGTCCTTTTTATGCTGACAATATCTTATTTTCATATAGCTATACAAGTTCCAAGCTTTTCCTCTTCCCCTTTTACATTTTTGTTGTGTTAAATTATCCATTTTTATGTTGTGAGTTTGTTAGCAAACTGAGATAGCTATAGTTATTTTTCCTTCTGTTATTGATTTCATTCCATTTTAGCAATTAAAGATACCTTATATGATTTCAGTACATTTTAAAATGTTGAGAATTGTTTTGTGGCTTAACATTTGGTCTATCCTGGAGAATGTTTCATGTGCACTAGAGAATAATGTATATTCTGCTGTTTTTGGATGGAATGTTCTAAATAATTCTAGTTGGTTTATAGTGTTGTTCAAATCCTCTATTTTCTATTGACATTCTGCTTAGATACTGTATACATTTTTAAATGTAGTGTAAGTCACCAAGTATTACTGTATAACCATTGATTGCTTAAATTTTTAAAATAGTTTATTATTTTTATAGAAATTGTATATATGTAAGATGTATAACATGATATTTTGATATGTAAACATTGTGATGATTACTACCAGTCAAGTTGATTAAAATATCCGTCACCTCACATACTTACCATTTTGTGTGTGGGGGTGGGAAAACAAAAGCTACACTCAAAAAATTTCAATTATACAGTACAGTATTATTAACAATAGTATCATGCTGTACATTAAATTTCTGGAGATTATTTATCCTACGTAACTGAAGCTTTTTATCCTTTGACCGACATATCCTTATTTTTCCCACTCCCCATCCCCTGGCAACCACAACTCTACTCTCTATATTTATGAATTCCACTGTTTTACATTCCATATATAAGTACAATCTTGCAGTTTTTTTCATTCTGTCTGAATTATTTCAGTTAGCATAATGTCCTCCTGATATATCCATGTTGTGGCAAATGGCAGGATTAAAATTTTAGAGAATAAATAATATTCCGTGTTTTATTCCATAAATAATATTCAATAGATATATGTGTGTGTTTCACATTTTTTTAATCTATTATCCATTGATAGAAACTTAGGTTGTTACCATATCTTGGCTACTGTGAATAATGCTGCAATGACCATGAGACTGCAGATAACTCTTCAGCATAATTCTTTTATTTCCTTTGGAAATATACCCAGATGTAGAATTGCTGGATGAAAGGGTAGTTTTATTTTTAATTTTTTTCGGAACTCTCATACTCTTTCCCATAATGGCTGTATGAATTGACATCCCTACCAAGAGTGTACAAGCGTTCCTTTGCTCCACATCCTTGCCAACACCTGTTATCTTTTTTCTTTTTCATAATAGCCATCCTAATACATGTGAAATATCTCACTGTGGTTTTGATTTGCATTTCCCTGACAATTAGTGATGTTGAGCACATTTTTATATACCCGTTGGCCATTTGTACAACTCTAGAAAAATGTTTATTCATGTCATTTGGCCATTTTAATTAAGTTGTTTGTGATTTTGCTCTTGAGATGTGCAAATTCCTTATATATTTTGGATATTAAACCCTTATGAGAAATATGGTTTGCAATTATTTTCTCCAAATTCATGGGCTGACTTTTAATTTTAGTGTTTTCTTTTTGAGGAAAGTTTTTTAGTTTGATGTAGTCCCATTTGTTTACTTTTGGTTTTGTGCCTGTACTTTTGGTGTCATATCAAAAAATCATTGCCAAGGCCAATGTCAATGAGATTTTCCCCTATTTTTTCTTTATTGATTTTAAGGTTTCTGGTGTTATTTTTAAAGTCTTTATTTATAAATTTTTGTGTATGGTGTAAGATAATGGCCCCACTGCATTCCACTGCATGTTGATATCAAACTGAATAACTGGAAAACTGTCCCAGCACCAGTTGTCAAAAAGACTATCTTTTTCCCACTGTGTATTCATGGCACTTGCATCAAATATTACTTGATTGTATATGTGTGAGTGTTTTCTTAGGCTCCTTATTCTATTCCGTTTGTCCAAATATCTGTTTTTATTTCAGTAACATACACTTTTGATTACTATACCTTTGTAGTATAGTTTCAAATCAGGAAATATGATGTCTCTAGCTTTGTTCTTCTTGGTCAAGATTGTTTTGGCTATTCTAGGTCCCTTGAGATTCCATATGAATTTTAAGGATAGCAATAAACTTATAGATCACTGTATTAAAATCTTAATAATATTTTCTTCTGGACATACAGATGGCCAGTAGGCATATGAAAAGATGCTCACCGTTGCTAATTATTAGAGAAATGCAAATCAAAACTACAATTAGGTACTACCTCACACCAGTCAAAATTGCTATCATAAAAAGTTTACAAGTAACATGCTGGAGAGGGTGTAGAGAAAAGGGAACCTTCCTTCAATGTTAGTGGGAATGTAAATTGGTGCAGCCACTATGGAAATCAGGAGGTTCCTCAAAAAACTGAAAAAAACAGAGTTGCCATGTGATCTAGCAATCCTACTCCTGGGTATATATCCAGACAAAACTATAATTTGAAAAGATATATGCACCCTTATGCTTATAGCAGCACTATTTACAATAGCCAAGACATGGAAACAACCTAAATATCCATCAACAGATGAATGGATACAGAAGATGTGGCATACACACACACACACACACACACACACACACACACACACAATGGATCACTACTCAGACATCAAAAAGAATGAAATAATGTCATTTGCAGCTACATGGATGGCCATAGACAATGTCATACTAAGTGAAGTAACTCAGAAAGCAAAATATAAATACCATATGATATCACTTATATGTGAAATCTAAAATATGACAAAAATTCATTTATCTATGAAACAGAAACAGACTCACCAGATATACAGAACAGACTTGTGGTAGCCAAGGGAGAGGGGGATGGGGAAGCATGGATTGGGAGTGTGGGGTTAGCAGATACAGACTTTCATATATAGAATGGATAAACAACAAGGACCTACTGTATAGTACAGGGAACTATATTCAATACCCTCTAATAAACCATAATGGAAAGAAATATGAAAAAGAATACATATACATATAACTGAATCACCTTGCTGTACAGCAGAAATTAACATTGTAAATCAACTATACTTCAATAAAATAAATTAAAAAAAATTATCTTGCAATCCATTAATGTAGGATGTTTCATTTATTTATGTTTTCTTTAATTTCTTTCAGCAATATTTGGTAGTTTTAGAATACAAGCCTTTCATTTCCTCAGTTAGTTCCTCAGTATTTTATTCTTTTAGATGCTATTGTAAATGAAACTGTTTTCATATTTTTTCCAGATTGTTCATTATTTGTGTAGAGAAATAAAACTGATTTTTGCATATTGATTTTTCTCCTGCTATTTTCCTCAATTTAGTTCCACCAGGGTTTCTTTTTGTGAAATATTTGGGGTTTTCTACATATAGGACCATTTTATCCACAAACAGGAAAAAAAAATTATTTCTTCCTTTCCAATTTGTATGTCTTTTATTTACTTTTCTTGCCTAATTTCTCTGACTTGAACTTCTGGTACTATGTTGAACAGAGTGGTCAAAATAATCATCCTTGCCTTGTTCCTAATCTTAGTGAAAAAGATTTCAGTCTTTCATCATTGAGTATGATCTTGGCTATGTGTTTTCCCTCATATGGCTTTTATTATGTTTAGATAGTTTATTTTTAAATCTACTTTGTTCAGTGTTTTTTTTTAATCATGAAAGGGTGTTTAATTTTGTCAAATGCTTTTTCTGTATCAACTGTGATTATGCTGTTTTCCCTTCATTCTGTTAACGTGATGTATTACACTGATTTTTGTATATTGAATCATTCTTCAAGTCCAGGGATAAATATCACTTGGTCATGGTGTATAATTCTTTTAATATGTTGCTGAATTTGTTTGGTCATGTTGCTGAGGACTTTGCTTCAACATTCATAAAGGATATTGATCTATAGTTTTTGTTTTGTTTCTTTTTAGTGAATCTGCCTGTTTTAGGTATCAGAATTAATGCTGACCTCATAAAATGAGCTATAAAGTGTTTCCTCCCCTCAATTTTCTGGAAAAGTTTGAAAAGGATTGGTATTAGTTCTTCTTTAAATGTTTGATAGACTTCATTCAGTTAAACCAACTGGTCTAACACATTTCTTTTCTGGGAGTTTCTTTTACTACTAATTCAAATTCTTGCCAGTTAGAGACATAGTCATATATGCTATTTTTTCACGATTTAGTTTTGGCACAGATTCTGTTTTTGGAAATGGGTCCATTTCATCTAGGATTTCTAATTTGTTGGTGTACAATTATTCATAGTACTCATAATCCTCTTTAAACAAGTGGAATTGGTAAATAAGTCCCCATTTCCATTTCTTAATTTAGTAACATATGTGTTCTGTTTTTTTTTTTTTTTTTTGCAGTACGCGGGCCTCTCACTGCTGTGGCCTCTCCCATTGCAGAGCACAGGCTCCGGGCGCGCAGACTCAGTGGCCATGGCTCACGGGCCCAGCTGCTCCGCGGCATGTGGGATCTTCCCAGACCGGGGCACGAACCCGTGTCCCCTGCGTCAGCAGGCAGACTCTCAACCACTGTGCCACCAGGGAAGCCCATGTGTTCTGTTTTATTCTTATTCTATCTATCTAAGAATTTTTTTATTTTATTGATCTTTCCAAGAAACAATCTATTGTTTTTATTAAATTTCTCTATTTTATATTCTCTTTTTCTTTTATCGTTTCTCTAATATTTATTTCTTTTAATATGCTATATTGGGTTTAGTTTATTCTTTTTCTATTTCCTTAAATTGTAATGTTATGTTGTTGATTTGAGATCTTTCTTTTTTTGAAATATAATATAAAAAGTGTCTTTCTTACAATTGTTTCACTGTGTCCCATAAGCTTTGGTATGTTCTGTTTTCATATTCATTTGTCTTATTTTTTTTAACATCTTTATTGGAGTATAACTGCTTTACAATGGTGTGTTAGTTTCTGCTTTATAACAAAGTGAATCAGCTATACATATACATATATCCCCATATCTCTTCCCTTTTACATCTCCCTCCCACACTCCTTCTCCCACCCTTCTAGGAGGTCACAAAGCACCAAGCTGCTCTCCCCATGCTATGCAACTGCTTCCCACTAGTTATCTATTTTACATTTGGTAGTATATATAAGTCCATGCCACTCTCTGACTTTGTCCCAGCTTACTCTTCCCCCTCCCCATGTCCTCAAGTCCATTCTCTATGGCTGCATCTTAATTCCTGTCCTGCCCCTAGGTTCTTCATAATCATTTTTTATTAAGTCAATATATATGTCTTATCATACGGGATTTCTTTTTCTCTTTCTGACTTACTTCACTCTGATTGACAGACTGTAGGTCCATCCACCTCACTCAAATAACTCAGTTTCATTCCTTTAATTGGTTGAGTAATATTCCATTGTATATATGTGCCACATCTTCTTTTTCCATTCATCTGTTAATGGACACTTAGGTTGTTTCCATGTCCTGGCTATTGAAAATAGAGCTGCAATAATCATTTTCGTACATGACTCTTTTTAAATTATGGTTTCTCAGGGTATTTGGCCAGTAGGGGTTTTACTGGGTCATATTGTAATTCCATTTTTAGTTTTTTAAGAAACCTCCATACTGGTCTCCATAGGGGCTGTATCAATTTACACTCCCACCAACAGTGCAAGAGGATTCCATTTTCTACACACCCTCTCCAGCACTTATTGTTTGTAGATTATTTTGTGATGCCCAGTCTGACTTGTGTAAGGTGAGAAACTACCTCATTGTAGTTTTGATTTGAATTTTTCTAATGATTAATGATGTTGAGCATTCTTTCATGTGTTTGTTGGCAATCTATATATCTTCTTAGGAGAAACGTCTATTTAGGACTTCTGCCCATTTTTTGACTGGGTTGATTGCTTTTTTGATATTGAGCTGCATGCTCGTAAATTTTGGAGATTAATCCTTTGTGCCTTGCTTCATTGGAAAATATTTTCTCCTGTTCTGAGGGTTTCCTTTTGGTCCTGTTTATGGTTTCCTTTGTTGCACAAAAGCTTTTAAGTTTCATTACATCCCATTTGTTTATTTTTGTTTTTATTTCCATTTCACTAGGAGGTGGGTTGAAAAGGATCTTGCTGTATTTATGTCATAGAGTGTTCTGCCTATGTTTTCCTCTAAGAGTTTTATAGTGTCTGGACTTACATTTAGGTCTTTAATCCATTTGAGTGTATTTTTGTGTATGGTGTTAGGGAGTGTTCTAATTTCATTCTTTTACATGTAGCTGTCCAGTGTTCCCAGCATCACTTATTGAAGAGGCTGTTTTTCTCCACTGTATACTATTGACTCTTTAATCAAAAGTAAGGTTACCCTTTGTGATTGGGTTTATCTATGGGATTTCTATCCTGTTCCATTGATCTATATTTCTGTTTTTGTGTCAGTACCGTACTGGCTTGATTAGTGTACCTTTGTAGTATAGTCTGAAGTCAGGGAGCCTGATTCATCCAGCTACGTTTTGTTTTCTGAAGATTGCTTTGGCTATTTGGGATCCTTTGTGATTCCGTACAAATTGTGAAATTTTCTGGACTAGTTCTGTGAAAAATGCCATTGGCATATTGATAGGGATTACATTGAATGTGTAGATTACTTTGGAGAGTACTCATTTTCACAATGTTGATTCTTCCAATCCAAGAACATGGTACATCTCTCCATCTGTTTGTATCATCTTTAATTTCTTTCATCAGTGTCTTATAGTTTTCTGCATACAGGTCTTTTGTCTCCTTAAGTAGGTTTATTCCTAGGTATTTTATTCTTTTTGTTGCAATGGTAAATGGGATTGTGTCCTTAATTTCTCTTTCAGATTTTTCATTATTAGTGTATATGAGTGCAAGTGATTTCTATGCATTAGTTTTGTATCCTGCAACTTTACCAAATTCATTGATTAGATCTAGTGGTTTTCTGGTAGCATCTTTAGCATACTCAATGTATAATACCATGTCATCTGCAAATAGTGACAGCTTTACTTCTTATTTTCTGATTTTGATTCCTTTTATTTCTTTTGCTTCTCTTATTACTCTGGCTAAAACTTCAAAAACTATGTTGAGTAATAGTGGTGATAGTGGGCAACCTTGTCTTGTTCCTGATCTTAGTGGAAATATTCTCAGTTTTCACCATAGAGAACAAGGTTGGCTGTGGGTTTGTCATATATGTCCTCTATTATGTTGAGGTAAGTTTCCTCTATGCCTACTTTCTGTAGGATTTTCGTCATAAATGGGTGTTGAATGTGGTCGAAAGACATTTCTGCATCTATTGAGATGATCATATGGTTTTTCTCCTTCAAGTTGTTAATATGGTGTATCACATTGATTCATTTGCTTATATTGAAGAATCCTTGCATTCCTGGTATAAACCCCACTTGATCATGGTGTATGGTCCTTTTAATGTGCTGTTGGATTCTGTTTGCTAGTATTTTGTTGAGGATTTTTGCATCTATGTTCATCAGTGATATTGGCCTGTAGTTTTCTTTCTTTGTGACATCTTTGTCTAGTTTTGGTATCAGGGTGATGATGCCCTCGCAGAATGTGTTTGGGATTGTTCCTCCGTCTGCTATATTCTGGATGAGTTTGAGAAGAATAGGTGCTAGGTATTCTCTAAATGTTTGATAGAATTCACCTGTGAAGCCATCTATTCCTGGGTGCTTTTTTTTTGGAAGATTTTTAATCACAGCCTCAATTTCAGTACTTGTGATTGGTCTGTTTATATTTTCTATTTCTTCTTGGTTCAGTCTCAGAAGTTTTTGCTTTTCTAAGAATTTGTCCATTTCTTCCAGGTTGTCCATTTTTTTGGCATATAGTTGCTTGTGGTAATCTATTATTATCCTTTGTATTTCTGCAGTGTCAGTTGTTACTTGTCCTTTTCATTTCTAATTCTATTGATTTGAGTCTTCTCCCTGTTTTTCTTGATGAATCTGGTTAGTGTAAACATTTATCAGTTTTGTTTATCTTCTCAAGGAAGCGGTTTTACTTTTATTTATCTTTGCTTTTGCTTCCATCATTTCTTTTTCATTTATTTCTGCTGATTTTTATGATTTCTTTCCTTTTGCTAAATTGGGGATTTTGTTCTTCTTTCTCTAATTGCTTTAGGTGCAATGTTAGGTTGTTTATTTGAGATGTTTCTTGTTTCTTGAGGTAGGATTGTATTGCTATGAACTTCCCTCTTAGAACTCATTTTGCTGCATCCCATAGGTTTTGGTCGTCACGTTTTCATTGACATTTGTTTCTATGTATTTTTTGATTTTCCATTTGGTTTGTTCAGTTATGTCTTCATTATTAAGTACTGTATTGTTTAGCCTCCATGGGTTTGTATTTTTTCCAGTTTTTTCCTGTAATTGATATCTAGTCTCATAGCATTGTCATTGAAAAAGATATTTGATACAATTTCAGTTATCTTAAATTTATCAAGGCTTGATTCGTGACCCAAGATATGATCTATTCTGGAGAATGTTCCATGAACACTTGAGAAGAAAATGTATTCTGTTGTTTTTGAATGGAATTTCCTATAAATGTCAATTAAGTCCATCTTGTTTAATGTATCATATAAAGCTTGTGTTTCCTTAATAATTTTCATTCTGTATGATCTGTCCATTGGTGAAAATTGGGTGTTAACGTCCCATACTATGATTGTGTTACTGTCAATTTCCCCTTTCTGGCTGTTAGTGCTTGCCTTATGCATTGAGGTGCTCCTCTATTGGGTGCATAAATATTTACAATTGCTATATCTTTTTCTTGGATTGATCCTTTTATCATTATGTAGTGTCCTTCTTTGTCTCTGTAATAGTCTTTATTTTAAAGTTTATTTTGTCTGATAAGAGAATTGCTACTCCAGCTTTGTTTTGATTTCCATTTCCATGGAATATCTTTTTCCATCCTTTATCTTTCCATCTGTATGAGCCCGTAGGTATGAAGGGGGTGTCTTGTAGACAGCATATATACTGGCCTTGTTTTTTTATGCATTCAGCCATTCTGCGTCTTTTGGTTGGAGCATTTAACCCATATACTTTCAAGGTAATCATAGTTATGTATGTTCCTCTTCCCATTTTCTTAATTGTTTTTCATTTGTTATTGTATGTATTTTCCTTCTTTTGTGTTTCCTGCCTAGAGAAGTTCCTTTAGCATGTGTTGTAAGGTTGGTGTGGTGGTGCTGAATTCTCTTAGCTTTTGCTTGTCTGTAAAGGTTTTAATCTCTCCCTAAAATCTGAATGGGATCCTTGCTGAGTAGAGTAATCTTGGTTGTAGGTTTTTCCCTTTCAACACTTTAAATATGTCCTGCCACTACTTTCTGGCTTGCGGAGTTTCTGCTGAAAGATCAGTTTTTAACTTTATGGGAATTCCCTTGTATGTTATTTGCTGTTTTTCACTTGCTGCTTTTAATATTTTTCTGTGTATTTAATTGTTAATAGTTTGATTAATATGTGTCCTGATGTGTTTCTCCTTGGATTTATCCTGTATGTGACTCTCTGTGCTTCCTGGACTTGATTAACTATTTCCTTTCCCATATTATGGAAGTTTTCAACTATAATCTCTTCAAATATTTTCTCATTCCCTTTCTTTTCTCTTCTTCTGGGACCCCTATAATTAGAAAGTTGGTGTGTTTAATGTTGTCCCAGAAGTCTGTGAGACTGTCCTCAATTCTTTTCATTCTCTTTTCTTTATTCTGCTCTGCAGTAGTTATTTCCACTATTTTATCTTCCAGGTCATTTATCCATTCTTCTGCCTCAGTTATTTTGCTATTCATCCCTTCTAGAGAATTTTTAATTTCATTTATTGTGTTATTCATGATTGTTTGTTTGCTCTTTAGTTCTTCTAGGTCCTTGTTAAACGTTTCTCATATTTTCTCCATTCTTTTTCCAAGATTTTGAATCATCTTTACTACCATTACTCTGAATTATTTTTCACGTAGACTGCCTATTTCCTCTTCATTTGTTTGGTCTGGTTCGTTTTTACATTGCTCCTTCATCTGCTGTGTGTTTCTGTGTCTTCTGATTTTCCTTAGCTTATTGTGTTTGGGGTCTCATTTTCACAGGCTGCACGTTCGTAGTTCCTGTTTTTTTGGTGTCTGCACCCAGTGGCTAAGGTTGTTTCAGTGCGTTTTGTGTCTTGAAGTAGTTTTTTGATTCTATTTTTGATCCATTGTTTGAGTGCTTTTTAAATTTCCACCACTTTGTGAATGTGTCCATTTAACTTCTCTTAGTGATTTCTAACTTTATCCTGTTCTGTTAGGAGAAGACATTTTGTATGATATCTATATTTTAAATCTTTTGTGACAGTTTTGGCCTACCATATGGTATCTCACAGGAAAAGTCCAATGTACACTTGAGAAGATTGGGTATTCTTTTGTTGTTGGGTAGACTATTCTGTATATGTCTGTTTGGTCTGGCTAATTTTTACATTAATTCTTCTATTTCCATGATATCTCCTGTCTGGTTGTTCTAATATTTTTAGTGAGATCTTGAAGTCTACAGTTATTAATATAGACCTGCCTACTTCTCCCTTCCATTCTGTCCCTTTTCTCTTCATGTGTTTTTATATTTTGCCATTAGGTGCATAAGTGTTTACAGTGTCATATGTTCTTGCTGTTTCATATTTTTTAAATATATAATGTCCTTTGTCTCTTGCAATATTTTGTATTTAAAGTCTATTTTATCTAATATTAGTATAGCCACCCTGCTCTACTTTGGTTACTAATTGAATGGAATAGCTTTTTCTATCCTTTTAATCTCAGTCTATTTGTGCTTTGGATCTCAACTGAGTGATTTGTAGACAGCATTTAGTTGGAGTATGTGGTTTAATCCATTATGTTAATCTCTGTCTTTTGATTGAAGAGTTAAATCCATTTACATTTAAGGTAATTACTGATATGAAAGGAGTTATTTCTGTCATTGTGCTATTTGTTTCTTTAGATGTCTTATAGCTTTTTGGTCTATCATTTTTTCATTACTGTGTTATTTGTGTTTAGTCAATTTTTTTTGTAGTGAAATATTTAAGTTCTTTTCTCGTGTTATTTTACCTATAGTCTGTAGCAGTTTTCGTTTTGGTTACCATGAGGATTACATTTTAATATCCCAAAGTTATAACATTCTTATTTGAATTTATATCAACCTGACTTCAATAACATAAAAAAACTATGACCTTTTCCAGTTTCATCCCTACCCCTTTCAGTAGTTGAACTCAAAAAGTTATATCATTATACATGACCCCCAAAGTATAAACTAATAATTATTTTAGTTGCATTAGTCTCCTAAGTTACATAGGAAACAAAACGTGAAGTAACACACCCAAGTTACAATAATACTAGCTTTTAGACATATACTTGTTTGTTTTTAAATGTTTTAGTCCCTTAAATCATGTAGAAAACAAAAAGTGGAGTTACAAATCATTGTTACAGTAATACTAGTTTTTACATTTATATATTTATTTACTTTTATTGGGGTCTTTATTTCTTCATTCAGCTTCAAGTTACTGTCTGCTATGCTTTTATTTTATGCTGAAAGGCAGGTATAGTGCTAACAAACTCAACTTTTGTTTATCTAGTAATGTCTTAAATTCTTCATCACTTTTGAAGGAAAGCTTTACCAGATATAGGATTGTTGGTTGATTTTTACTTTTCTGTTAACACTTTGAATCTATTAACCCACTGCCTTTTGGTCTCCAAAGTTATGATGAAAATCTGATGATAATATTATAGAGGATCCCTTCTATGTTATGATTTTCTTCTCTCTTGATGCTTTGAAGAGTCTTTGGGTTTTGAAGTTCAGTTATAATATGTCTCAGTGTGCGTCTCTTTTAGTTTACCTTATTCAGACATTTTTGAGCCTTTGAATGTTTATATTCATGTATTTCATCAAAATTCTCAAGTATTTATCCAATATTTCTTCAAATATTCTCTCTTCTTTCTTGCTTCCCTTCTGGGACTCCCACAATACATGTATTGATTCACTTAATGACCTCCCACAGTTTCCTTAGATTTTGTTCATTTTTCTTCAATCTTTTTTCTTTCTGTTCTTTAGGATTTATAATTTTTATTGTCCTATCTTCAAATTCATGAAGACTTTCTTCTGTTTACTCAAATCTATCTAAGAATTCCTCTAGTGAATTTTTAATTTCAGGTATTGTACATTTCAGCTACAGAATTGCTTTTGATTTCTATTTAGCTTTGTATCTCTTTACTGATATTTCCATTTTGTTCATACATTGTTTTACTGACATTCTCCACATCTTCCTTTAGGCCTTTGAGCATCTTTAAGATAGTTGTTTAAATTTTGTGTCAAGTATATCTGCCATTGGGACTTTTATAGGGACAGTTTTAGTTATTTTTTCCCTTTGAATGAGTGATTCATTGCAGATTTTTGTATGTCTTGTGATTGCCTTGTTGAAAACTGAATATTTGAATCTGAAAATATAGTAAGTCTAGAGATCAGATTATTCCCTTTCTCCAAGGTTTGCAAATTTTGTGGGTTTTTGATCATTGGCTTAAATTTTTTTTAATACATTCTCTCTGTGGCAAGCATCAGCTTGAGGTGCACATTTAAGGTCTTCTCAGATCTTTTCTGAAATTTTATTAGGCATGCATGGTCATCTTCTAATTTTTCTTGTATATGCACTTGTTTTGTGATGTTCTAGTCCTTAATGTCTGTCTCCAGAAGAGAGAAAGACGAAAAGGTGTGTGTGTGTGTGTTAACACTTTAAATATCTTAAAAGTCACTCAGCCTGATGGGAAGGAGCTTGCAACAATGGATGGAGGTTCGACTACAGTCATTATCTGCCTCTTTGTCTACATCTCTGTGATCACCAGCAGAAATCAGAGTACAGTTCCCTAGTATTTGTAGGGCAGGGTCTTTTGTGTCCTCCCTGAGTTCCATGAACTGCATGCAAGGTGCTATGGAAACCCATTCACAACTGCCTTCCTAGAGGTGTGTTACAGGTAGCTTTTCCTATGCTAAGAGTTATAATGAACAAAATGAACCACAATTTATTATCCAAGACTTTCTCTGGAAATCGCAAGCTTTCAATATTCTCTGTAGTTCCAAAAGAGTTACATCAGCGAGAGACTGTCAGTGCAATTGTTGTCTAGGTGGAGATAGACCCCTGATGTGTGCTGTTTTATTAATGCTTCCTGCTTTTTTAGCCTGAGTTCCACATTAGGTAAAATAGAGATGATAGTCTTGTGCTAGTCCTTCCAGTAGTGCCCAGAAAGTTTAGAACAGACAGGTGTAATAATTTTTATTAAGGTTTGCTTTTGTCTTTCTAGAACCAGGGAAGTAGTCCCCACACTGGCAATGCAAGCTTCTGGGTCTTGATTCAGCATATGCTTGATGGTAGTAAAGTTTGGCTGTTTTCCAGAGTTCTAATGAAATTGCTTCTCAATTTCTGTTTGTTGTTCTCCTTTCATGGAGGAACTAGAAATCTAAGCGTCCTACTCTGTCATATTGTTGATATCACTTTCTCATTCAGTTTCAATTTACATTTCCCTGACAGCTAATCATGTTGAGCATCTTTTCATGTGATTATTGTTGTTTTTGGTTTTTTGTCCAAGGTCACTTTCAATTCTTTTTCTCCCACTTATTGGTTTTTTATGTCTTATTACAAAATTCTTGTAACATATTTTTTATGTATTTTGAAGATAAATTTTTTATGAGGTCTATGTGTTGTCATTTTTTCTCCTTATATTTGTGTTATTTTTGTAATGCTGTATTTCAAGAGCAAAATGATTAAATTAAATGAAGTACACTTTATGAATTTTTTGATATTAAGATATCTTTTCATACTCCAAAGGTGCAAAGATATTCTCCTATATTTTCTCTAGGAATTTTATAGTTTGGGCTTTTAAGTTTACATCCTTATTGACTGTGAGTTAACTTTTGTTTAGATTGTTATGTATGAGTCAAGACACAGAGAGATTGTTTATTTTTCAATAGTGTTATCCCCAATTATTCCAGGAAAATTTATTGAAAAATATTTGTATCATCACTGAATTTTATTAGTGTCTCATAAAAATTAATTTATCTTATATGTGGCTGTATTTCTACACTCTGTTCTGTTTTATAGACTTATTTTGTGACATTTGGCATATTAAATTAATGTAGCTTCACACAAGGTTTAATTTTTACATTTCTTTTTAAAATTTTTTTTTTCTGTGTGTGGTACGTGGGCCTCTCACTGTTGTGGTCTCTCCCACTGTGGAGCACAGGCTGCGGACGTGCAGGCTCAGTGGCCATGGCTCATGGGCCTAGCCACTCCACAGCATGTGGGATCCTCCCAGACCAGGGCACGAACCCGTGTCCCCTGCATTGGCAGGCGGACTCTCAACCACTGCCACCATGGAAGCCCTAAAATTTTTATTAGAGTATAGTTGATTCACAATGTTGTGTTAGTTTCTGCTGTACAGCAAAATGTATCAGTTATATGTAAACATATATCCACACTTTTTTAGATTCTTTCCCATAAAAGTCATTACAGAGTATTGAAAAGAGTTCCCTGTGAAATACAGTAGGTCTTATTAGTTATCTATTTTACATATAGTAGTGTGTATTTGTCACTCCCAGTCTCCCAATTTATCCCTCTCCCCCCCGTTTTACTCCCTGGTAACCATAAATTTGTTGTCTGCATCTGTGACTCTATTTCTGTTTTGTAAATAAGTTCATTTGTACAATTATTTTTAGATTCCACATATGAGCAATAACCTATGATATTTGTCTTCCTCTTTCTGAGTTCTTTCACTCAGTATGACAGCCTCTAGGTCCATCCATACTGTTGCAAATGGCATTATTTTGTTCTTTTTTATGGCTGAGTAATATTCCATTGCATATATGTACCACAATTTCTTTACCATTCCTCTGTCGATGGATTTTAGGTTGCTTCCATGTAGTGGCTATTGTAAATAGTGTGCAATGAACATTGGGGTGCATGTATCATTTCGAATTATGGTTTTCTCCAGATATATGCCAAGGAGTGAAATTTCAGCATCGTATGGTAGATCTATTTTTAGTTTTTGAAGGAACCTCCATATTGTTCTCCATAGTAGCTGTACCAATTTGCATTCACACCAACAGTTTAGGAAGGTTCCCTTTTCTCTATGCCCTCTCCAGCATCTATTGTTTGCAGAGATTTGGTTATGGCCATTCTGTCTGGTATGAAGTAATATCTCTTTATAATTTTGATTTGCATTTCTCTAATAATTAATGATGCTGAGCATCTTTACATATTCTTTTCAGCCATCTGTATGTCTTCTTTGGAGACATGCCCCTTTAGATTTTCTGCCCATTTTTTTATTGGGTTGTTTGTTTATTTCATTTTGAGCCTCATGAGCAGCTCAATATTTTGGAGACTAATCCTTTGTCAGTCACTTTGTTTGCAAATATGTGTTGCCATTCTGTGAGTTGTCTATTTGTTTTGATTATGGTTTCCTTTGTTGTGCAAGAGCTTTTAAGTTTAATTAGGTTCCATTTGTTTATTTTTCTTTTTATTTTCATTACTCTAGGAGGTGGATCAAAAAAGATCTGGCTGTAATTTATGTCAGAGAATGTTCTGCCTATGTGTTCCTATAGTTTTATAGTATCGGCATTACATTTAGCTCTTTAATCCATTTTGAGTTTATTTTTGTGCATGGTGTTAGGGAATGTTCTAATTTAATTCTTTTACATGTAATTGTCCAGTTTGCCCAGCACCAATTATTGAAGAGACTGTTTTTACTCTATTGTATATTCTTGCCTCCTTTGTCATAGTTTAGGTGACTATAGGTGTCTGGGTTATCCTTTTCTGTTGATCTATATTTCTGTTTTTGTGCCATACTGTTTTAATGACTGTAGCTTTGTAGTGTAATCTGAAGTCAGGGAGCCTGATTCCTCCAGGTCCGTTTTTCTTTTTCAAGTTTGCTTTGGCTATTTGTAGTCTTTGGTGTTTCCATGCAAATTGTAAAATTTTTTTGTTCTAATTCTGTGAAACATTCCATTGGTAGTTTGATAGGGATTGCATTGTATCTGTAGATTGTTTTGGGTAGTATAGTCATTTTCACATTGTTGATTCTTCCAATCCAAGAACATGGTATATCTCTCCATCTGTTTGTATCATCTTTGCTTTCTTTCATCTGTATCCTATAGTTTTCAGAGTATAGGTCTTTTGCCTCCTTAGTTAGGTTTATTGCCTCCTAGGTATTCTTCTTTATTCTTTTTTATGTGATGCTAAATGGGGTTGCTTCCTTAATTTCTTTCTCTGATCTTTCTTTATTAGTGTATAGGAATGCAAGAGATTTATGTATATTAATTTTGTGTCCTGTAACGTTACCTAATTAATTGATGAGCTCAGTAACTTTCGGGTAACATCTTTTAGATTTTCTATGTATAGCATCATGTTGTCTGCAAGCAGTGACAGTTTTATGTCTTCTTTTCTAATTCAGATTCTTTTTATTTCTTTTTCTTCTCTGATTGCTGTGCCAAGTACTTCCAAAACTATGTTGAATAAAAGTGGCGAGACTGGACATACTTGTCTTGTTCCTGATCTTACAGGAAATGATTTCAGTTTTTCACCATTGAGAATGATGTTTGCTGTGGGTTTCCCATATATGGCCTTTATTATGTTGAGTTAGGTTCCCTCTATGCCCACTTTCTGGAGAGTTTTTATCATAAATGGGTGTTGAAGTTCATCAAAATCTTTTTCTGCATCTCTTGAGATGGTCATATGGCTTTTATTCTTGAGTTTGTTAATGTGGTGTATCCATTGATTGATTTACGTATATTGAATGAACCTTGCATCCCTGGGATAAATTGCATTTGATCATGGTGTATTAACTATCTAGTATGTTGTTGGATTCTGTTTGCTAGTATTTTGTTGAGGATTTTTGCATATATGTTCGTCAGTGATATTTGCCTGTAATTTTGTTTTCTTTGTGGTATCTTCGTCTGTTTTTGGTGTGAGGGTGATTGTGACCTTCTTGAATGAACTTGGGAGTGTTCCTTCTGCAATTTTTTGGAAGAGTTTGAGAAGGATAGGTATAACTCTTCTCTAAATGTTTAATAGAATTCGCCTGTGAAGACTTTTGGTCCTGCACTCTTGTTTGTTGGTAGTTTTTTAATCATAGTGTCAATTTCAGTACTTGTGATTGGTCCATTCATATTTTCTATTTCTTCTTGCTTCAGTCTTGAAAACTAGTACTTTTCTAAGAATTTGTCCATTATTTCTAGGTTGTCCATTGTTTTTGGTGTAAAGTTACCTCTAGTAGTCCCTTATGATCCTTTGTATTTCTGTGGTGTCTCTTGTAACTTTTCCTTTTTCATTTCTAATTATATTTATTTGAGTCGGCTCCCTATTTTTCTTTTTCTTTTAAACATCTTTATTGGGGTATAATTGCTTTACAATGGTGTGTTAGTTTCTGCTTTATAACAAAGTGTATCAGTTATATATATACATATGTTTCCATATCTCTTGCCTCTTGCGTTTCCTTCCCTCATACCCTCCCTATCCCACCCTCCAGGCTGTCACAAAGCACCGAGCCAATATCCCTGTGCCATGCGGTTGCTTCCCACTAGCTATCTACCTTACGTTTGTTAGTGTGTATATGTCCATGACTCTCTCGCACCCTGTCACAGCTCACCCTACCCCCTCCCCATATCCTCAAGTCCGTACTCTAGTAGGTCTGTGGCTTTATTCCTGTCTTACCCCAGGTTCTTCATGACATTTTTTTTCTTCTTAAATTCCATATATATGTGTTAGCATATGGTATTTGTCCTTTTCTTTCTGACTTACTTCACTCTGTATGACAGACTCTAGGTCTATCCACCTCATTACAAATAGTTCAATTTCGTTTCCTTTTATGGCTGAGTAATATTCCATTGTAAATATGTGCCACATCTTCTTTATCCATTGATCGGATGATGGGCACTTAGGTTGTTTCCATCTCTGAGCTATTGTAAATAGTGCTGCAATGAACATTTTGGTACATGACTTTTTGAATTTTGGTTTTCTCAGGGTTTATGCCCAGTAGTGGGATTGCTGGGTCATATGGTAGTTCTATTTGTAGTTTTTTAAGGGGCCTCCATACTGTTCTCCATAGTGGCTGAAACAATGCACATTCCCACCAGCACAGCAAGAGTGTTCCCTTTTCTCCACACCCTCTCCAGTATTCAGTGTTTCTAGATTTTTTGATGATGGCCATTCTGACTGGTGTGAGATGATATCTCATTGTAGTTTTGATTTGCATTTCTCTAATGATTACTGATGTTGAGCATTCTTTCATGTGTTTGTTGGCAGTCTGTATATCTTCTTTGAAGAAATGTCTACTTAGGTCTTCTGCCCATTTTTGGATTGGGTTGTTTGTTTATTTGTTATTGAGCTGCATGAGCTGCTTATAAATATTGGAGATTAATCCTACATCAGTTGCTTCATTTGCAAATATTTTCTCCAATTCTGAGTGTTGTCTTTTGGTCTTGTTAATGGTTTCCTTTACTGTGCAAAAGCTTTGAAGTTTCATTAGGTTCCATTTGTTTATTTTTGTTTTTATTTCCATTACTCTAGGAGGTGGGTCAGGAAGTATCTTGCTGTGATTTATGTCACAGAGTGTTCTGCCTATGTTTTCCTCTAAGAGTTTGATAGTTTCTGGCCTTACATTTAGGTCTTTAATCCATTTTGAGCTTATTTTTGTGTATGGTGTCAGGGAGTGATCTAATCTCATACTTTTACATGTATCTGTTCAGTTTTCCCAGCACCACTTATTGAAGAGGCTGTCCTTTCTCCACTGCTCATTCCTGCCACCTTTATCAAAGATAAGGTGTCCATATGTGCGTGGGTTTATCTCTGGGTTTTCTACCTTGTTCCATTCATCTATCTTTCTGTTTTTGTGCCAGTACCATACTGTCTTGATTACTGTAGCTTTGTCGTATAGTCTGAAGTCAGGGAGCCTGATTCCTCCAGCTCCTTTTTTCGTTATCAATATTGCTTTGGCTATTCGGGGTATTTTGTGTTTCCATACAAATTGTGAAATATTTTGTTCTAGTTCTGTGAAAAATGCCAGTGGTATTTTGATAGGGATTGCATTGAATCTATAGATTGCTTTGGGTAGTAGAGTCATTTTCACAATGTTGATTCTTCCAATCCAAGAACATGGTATATCTCTCCATCTATTTGTATCATCTTTAATTTCTTTCATCAGTGTCTTATAATTTTCTGCATACAAATCTTTTGTCTCCTTAGGTAGGTTTATTCCTAGATATTTTATTCTTTTTGTTTCAATGGTAAATGGGAGTGTTTTCTTGATTTCACTTTCAGATTTTTCACCATTAGTATATAGGAATGCCAGAGATTTCTGTGCATTAATTTTGTATCCTGCTACTTTACCAAATTCATTGATTAGCTCTAGTAGTTTTCTGGTAGCATCTTTAGGATTCTCTATGTATAGTATCATGTCATCTGCAAACAGTGACAGCTTTACTTCTTCTTTTCCGATTTGGATTCCTTTTATTTCCTTTTTTTCTCTGATTGTTGCGGATAAAACTTCCAAAACTATGTTGAATAAGAGTGGTGAGAGTGGGCAACCTTGTCTTGTTCCTGATCTTAGTGGAAATGCTTTCAGTTTTTCACCCTTGAGGATGATGTTGGCTGTGGATTTGTCACATATGGCCTTATATGTTGAGGAAAGTTCCCTCTATGCCTACTTTCTGTAGGGCTTTTATCATAAATGGGTGTTGAATTTTGTCAAAAGCTTTATCTGCATCTATTGAGATGACCATATGATTTTTCTCCTTCAATTTGTTAATATGGTTTATCACATTGATAGATTTGCGTATATTGAAGAATCCTTGCATTCCTGGAATAAACCCCACTTGATCATGGTGTATCATCCTTTTAATGTGCTGTAGGGTTCTGTTTGCTAGTATTTTGTTGAAGATTTTTGCATCTATGTTCATCAGTGATATTGACCTGTAGTTTTCTTTCTTTGTGACATCCTTTTCTGGTTTTGGTATCATGGTGATGGTGGCCTCGTATAATAAGTTTGGCGGTTTTCCTGCCTCTGCTATATTTTGGAAGCATTTGAGAAGAATAGGTATTAGCTCTTATATAAATGTTTGAAAGAATTCACCTGTGAAGCCATCTGGTCCTGGACTTTGTTTTGTTGGAAGATTTTTAATCACAGTTTCAATTTCAGTGCTTGTGATTGGCCTGTTCATGTTTTATATTTCTTCCTGGTTCAGCCTTGGCAGGTTGTGCATTTCTATGAATTTGTCCATTTCTTCCTGGTTGTCGATTTTATTGGCATATAGCTGCTTATAGTAATCTCTCATGTCTTTTTTTATTTCTGCAGTGTCAGATGTTACTTCTCCTTTTTCATTTCTAATTCTATTGATTTGAGTCTTCTCCCTTTTTTTCTTGATGAGTCTGGTTAATGGTTTATCAATGTTCTTTATCTTATCAAACAAAGGGCTTTTAGTTTTTTTCATCTTTGCTATTGTTTCCTTCATTTCTTTTTCTTTTATTTCTGATCTGATCTTTATGATTTCTTTCCTTCTGCTAATGTTGGGGTTTTTTGTTCTTCCTTCTCTAATTGCTTTAAATGCAAGGTTAGGTTGTTTATTCGAGATGTTTCCTGTTTCTTTAGATAGGATTTTATTGCTATAAACTTCTCTCTTAGAACTGTTTCTGCTGCATCCCATAGGTTTTGTGCTGTCATTTCTCCATTGTCATTTGTTTCTAGGTATATTTTGATTTCCTCTTTGATTTCCTCAGTGATCACTTCATTAATAGGTAGTGTATTGTTTAGCCTCCATGTGTTTGTATTTTTTACAGATCTTTTCCTGTAATTGATATCTTGTCTCATAGTGTTGTGTTTGGAAGCGATACTTGATACAATTTTAATTTTCTTAAATTTACCGAGGCTAAATATGTGACCCAGGATACAATCTATCCTAGAGAATGTTCCGTGAGCACTTGAGAAAAATGTGTATTCTTTTGCTTTTAGATGGAATGTCCTATAAATATCAATTAAGTCCATCTTGTTTAATGTATCATTTAAAGCTTCTGTTTCCTTATTTATTTTCATTTTGGATAATCTGTCCATGGGTGAAAGTGGGGTGTTGAAGTCCCCTACTATGAATGTGTTACTGTCGATTTCCACTTTTATGGCTGTTAGTAATTACCTTAGGTATTGAAATGCTCCTATGTTGGGTGCATAAATATTTACAATTGTTATATCTTTTTCTTGGATCGATCCCTTGATCATTATGTAGTACCCTTCTTTGTCTCTTGTAATAGTCTTTATTTTAAAGTCTATATTGCCTGATATGAGAATTGTTACTCCAAGTTTCTTTTCCTTTCCATTTGAATGGAATATCTTTTTCCATCCCCTCACTTTCAGTCTGTATGTGTCTCTTGGTTTGAAGTGGGTTTCTTGTTTTGGGTTTGTTATTGTAGGTCTTTTCCTTCTCTTGTGTTTCTTGCCTAGAGAAGATCCTTCAGCATTTGTTTTAAAGCTGGTTTGGTGGTGCTGAACTCTCTCAGCTTTTGCTTGTCTGTAGTTTTCAATTTCTCCATCAAATCTGAATGAGATCCTTGCTTGGTAGAGCAATCTTGGTTGTAGATTTTTCTCCTACATCACTTTAAATATGTCCTGCCACTCCCTTCTGGCTTGCACAGTTTCTGCAGAAAGATCAACTGTTAACATTATGGTGATTCCGTTTTGTGTTATTTGTTGCTTTTCCCTTGCTGCTTTTAATACGTTTTCTTTGTATTTAATTATTGACAGTTTGATTAATATGTGTCTTGGCGTGTTTATCCTTGGAATTAACATGAATGGGACTCTCTGTGCTTCCTGGACTTGATTAACTATTTCCCTTCCCATACTAGGGAAATTTTCAAATATAATCTCTTGAAATATTTTCTCAGTCCCTTTCTTTTTTTCTTCTTCTTCTGGGACCCCTATAATTCGAATGTTGGTGTGTTTAGTGTTGTCCCAGAGGTCTCTCAGACTGTCCTCATTTCTTTTCATTCTTTTTTCTTTCATCTGCTCTGGAGTAATTATTTCCACTATTTTGTCTTCCAGGTCACTTATTCTTTCTTCTGCCTCAGTTATTCTGCTATTGATCCCTTCTAGAGTATTTTTAATTTCATTTATTGTGTTGTTCATCATTGCTTGTTTCATCTTTTGTTTTTCTAAGTCCTTGTTAAATGTTTCTTGCATTTTCTCTACTTTATTTCCATGATTTTGGATCATCTTTACTATCATTATTCTAAATTATTTTTCAGGTAGACTGCCTACTTCCTCTTCATTTGTTATGTCTGGTGGGTTTTTATCTTGCTCCTTCCACTGCTGTGTTTTTTTCAGTCTTCTCATTTTACTTATCTTACTGTGTTTGGGGTCTCCTTTTTGCAGGCTGCATGTTCGTAGTTCCCGTTGATTTTGGTTTCTGTCCCCAGTGGTTAAAGTTGGTTCAGAGGGTTGTGTAGGCTTCCTGGTGGAGGGGACTAGTGCCTGTGTTCTGGTGTATGAGGCTGGATCTTTTCTTTCTGGTGGGCAGGTCCATGTCTGGTGGTGTGTTTTGGGGTGTCTGTGCCCTTATTTTGATTTTAGGCAGCCCTTCTGCTAATGGATGGGGCTGTGTTCCTCTCTTGCCAGTTGTTTGGCATAGGTTGTCCAGCAATGTAGCTTGCTGGTTGTTGTGTGAAGCTGGGTTTTGGTATTGAGATGGAGATCTCTGGGAGATTTTTGCCATTTGATATTACGTGGATCTGGGGGGTATCTCGTGGACCAGTGTCCTGAAGTTGGCTCTCACACCTCAGAGGCACAACACTGACTCCTGGCTGCAGCACCAAGATCCTTTCATCCATACGGCTCAGAATAAAAGGGAGAAAAACTAGATAGAAATAAAGAAAGAGGATAAAAGAAAAGAAACTAATGGTAAAATAAAAGTTATTAAAATAAACATAATTATAAAGAAAAAGTTTTTAAAGTAAAACGAAACAAAACAAAAAAACGGACGCATAGAATCCTAGGACAAATGGTGAAAGGAAAGCTATACAGACAAAATCTCAGACAGAAGCGTACACATACACACTCACAAAAAGGGGAAAAAGGTAAAAATAAATCTTTAAAAGTCCACCTCCTCTGTTTGAGATGACTTTTTGTCTATTCAGGTGTTCCACAGATGCAGGGAACATCAAGTTGATTGTGGAGATTTAGTCCACTGTTCCTGAGGCTGCTGTGAGAGATTTCCTTTTCTCTTCTTTGTTCGCACAGCTCACAGGGTTCATCTTTTGATTTAGCTCCACCTCTGCATGTAGGTCACCGGAGGGCGTCTGCTCTTTTGCCCTACACAGGTTCGTGGGGAGTTTCTTGCCTATTGGGAGGTCTGAGGTCTTCTGCCAGTGTTCAGTAGGTGTTCTGTAGGAGTTGTTCCACGTGTAGATGTATTTCTGATGTATCTGTGGGGAGGAAGGTGATGTCCGTGTATTACTCCTCCGCCATCTTACTCAATAATTCTATGTTGACTTTTTGATAATAGGTATCCTAACAGGTATGTGGTAATATCTCATTATAATACCGATGTGCATTTTCCCAATGACTAGTAATGTTGAGCATGTTTTCATATACCTGTTGACTGTATGTCTTCTTTGGAAACATGTTTTTCCAAGTTCTTCAGCCATTTTAATAAGGTTAATTTTTTGTGCCATTGAGTTGCATGAATTTAATGTGTATTTTGGATATTAACCTCTTATTAATTATAGGTTTTGTAAATATTTTATCCCATTCCATATGTTGCCCTTTTATTTTGTTGTTCATTTCCTTTGTTGTGCAGATTTTTTGATTTGATGTAGTACCACTTGTTTATTTTTGCTTTTGTTCTCTGTGCTTTTGGTACAACATCTTTAAAAAATCTTTGCCAGAACCAATGCCAACAGCTCTTCCCCTATATTTATCTTAGAAGTTTTAAAGTTTCAAAACTAATCCTTTGTGAGGTTGATTTTCCTGTGTGTAATAGATAAGGATCCCATTTTATTTTTTGCATGTGAACATACATTTTCTCAGCAAAATTTATTGAATACACTATACATTCTACACTTTGTATCCTTGGCACCTTTGTAAAAAAAATTACTTGACCGTAAATATGAGGGTTTATTTCTGAGCTCTATATTCTGTTCCATTGATTCATGTGTTTGATTTTATGCCTGTACTATACTCTTTTGATTACTACAGGATTGTAACATACTCCAAAGTAAAAAATGTGTGAGGTTTGCAGATTTGCTTTTTTTGTTCCAGATTCTTTTAACTATTTGAGCTTTTTTTTTTGCATACAAACTTTAGGATTACTTTTTTTCTATTTATTTAAATAATGCTATTGAAATTTTCATCGGGATCCCAGTATGTTGTTTTCAGTAGAATGGAAAATTTAACAAATTAATTATTTCATTACAGGAACAAAGGATATCTATCCTTTTATTTGTGTCTTACTAGATTTACTTCATATTTTCTTAACATCTTTATTGGAGTAGAATTGCTTTACCATGGTGTGCTAGTTTCTGCTTTATAACAAAGTGAATCAGTTATACATATACATATGTCCCCATATCTCTTCCCTCTTGTGTCATCCTCCCTCCCACCCTCCCTATCCCACCTATCTAGGTAGTCAAAAACCACTGAGGTGATCTCTCTGTGTTATGCGGCAGCTTCCCACTAGCTATCTATTTTACGTTTGGTAGTGTATATATGCCCATGCAACTCTGTCACTTTATCACATCTTACCCTTCCCACTCCCCATATCCTCAAGTCCATTCTCTACAAGGTCTGTGTCTTTTTTTTGTGTGTGTGGTACGTGGGCCTCTCACTGTTGTGGCCTCTCCCAATGTGGAGCACAGGCTCTGGATGCGCAGGTTCAGTGGCCATCGCTCACGGGCCTAGCTGCTCCGTGGTATGTGGGATCTTCCTGGACTGGGGTATGAACCCATGTGCCCTGCATCAGCAGGTGGACTCTCAACCAGTGCACCACCAGGGAAGCCCCTGTTCTGTGTCTTTATTCCCGTTTAACCCCTAGGTTCTTCATGACCTTTTTTTTTTTCCCTTAGATTCCGTATATACATGTTAGCATACGGTATTTGTTTTTCTCTTTCTGACTTACTTCACTCTGTACAACAGACTCTAGGTCCATCAACGTCACTACAAATATCTCAGTTTCATTAATTTTTATTGCTGAGTAATATTCCATTGTATATATGTGCCACATCTTCTTTATCCATTCATCCATGATGGACACTTAGGTTGCTTCCATGTCCTGGCTATTGTAAATAGAGCTGCAATGAACATTTTGGTACATGACTCTTTTTGAATTATGGTCTTCTCAGGGTATATGACCAGTAGTGGGATTGCAGGGTCATATGGTAGTTCTATTTTTACTTTTCTAAAGAACCTCCATACTGTTCTCCATAGTGGCTGTATCAATTGACATTCCCACCAGCAGTGCAAGAGTGTTCCCTTTTGTCCACACCCTCTCCAGCATTTATTTTTTTCTAGATTTTCTGATGATGGCCATTCTGACGGGTGTGAGATGATATCTCATTGTAGTTTTGATTTGCATTTCTCTAATGAGTAATGATGTTGAGCATTCGTTCATGTGTTTGTTGGCAATGCGTATATCTTCTTTGGAGAAATGTCTATTTCGGTCTTCTGCTCATTTTTGGATATGGTTTGTGTGATTTTTTGTTATTGAGCTGCATGAGCTGCTTGTAAATCTTGGAGATTAATCCTTTGTCAGTTGCTTCATTTGCAAATATTTTCTACCATTCTGAGGGTTTTCTTTTGTCTTGTTTATGGTTTCCTTTGCTTTCAAAAGCTTTTCAGTTTAATTAGGTACCATTTGTTTATTTTTGTTTTTATTTCTATTTATCTAGGAGGTGGGTCAAAAAGGATCTTGCTGTGATTTATGTCATAGAGTGTTCTGCCTTAGTTTTCCTCTAAGAGTTTGATAGTGTCTGGCCTTACATTTAGATCTTTAATCCGTTTTGAATTTATTTTTGTGTATGGTGTTAGGGAGTGTTCTAATTTCAGACTTTTAGATGTACCTGTCCAGTTTTCCCAGCACCAATTATTGAAGAGGCTGTCTTTTCTCTACTGTATATTGTCTCATTTAACAAAGATAAGGTGATCATATGTGCGTGACCTTATCTCTGGGCTTTCTCTCATGTTCCATTGATCTATATTTCTGTTTTTGTGCCAGTACCATATTATCATGAATACTGAGGCTTTGTAGTATAGTCTAAAGTCCAGGAGCCTTACTCCTCCAGCTCCATTTTGCGTTCTCAAGATTGCTTTGGCTATTCAGGGCCTTTTATGTTTCCATACAAATTGATAAATCTTCTATTCTAGTTTGGGGAAAAATGCCAGTGGTAGTTTGAAAGGTATTGCATTGAATCTGTAGATTGCTTTGGGTAGTAGATTCATTTTCACAATGTTGATTCTTCCAGTCCAAGAAGATGGTATATCTCTCCAACTATTTGTATCATTGTTAATTTCTTTCACCAGTGTCTTATAATTTTCTGCATACAGGTCTTTTGCCTCCTTAGGTAGGTTTATTCCTAGATACTTTATTCTTTTTGTTGCAATGGTAAATGGGAGTGTTTTCTTAATTTGACATTCAGATTTTTCATCATTAGTGCCTAAGAATGCCAGAGATTCCTGTGCATTAACTTTGTATCCTGCCACTTTAACAAATTCATTGATTAGCTCTAGTAGCATTTTGGTAGCATTTTTAGGTATCTCTATATATAGTATCATGTCATCTGCAAACAGTGACAGCTTTACTTCTTCCGTTGTGATTTGGATTCCTTTTATTTCATTTTCTTCTCTGATTGCTGTGGATAAAACTTCCAAAATTATGTTGAATAACAGTGGTGAGAGTGGGCAACTTTGTCTTGCTCCTGATCTTAGTGGAAATTGTTTCAGTTTTTCACCTTTGAGGATGATGTTGACCGTGGCTTTGTCATATATGGGCTTTATTATGTTGAAGTTCCCTCTATGGCTACATTCTGCAGGGTTTTTATGATAAACGGGTGTTGAAATTTGTCGAAATATTTCTCTGCATCTATTTAGATGATCATATTTTTTTCTCCTTCAATTTGTTAATATGGTGTATCACGTTGATTGATTTGCCTATATTGAAGAATTCTTGCATTCCTGTAATAAAATCCACTTTATCATGGTGTATAATCCTTTTAATGTGCTGTTGGATTCTGTTTGCTAGTATTTTGTTGAGTAGTTTTGCATCTATGCTCATCAGTGGTACTGACCTGTAGTTTTATTTCTCTGTGATATCTTTTTCTCATTTTTGTATCAGGATGATTGTGGCCTTGTAGAATGAGTTTGGGAGTGTTTCTCACTCTGCTGTATTTTGGAACAGTTTGAGAAGGATAGGTGTTAGCTCTTCTGTAAATGTTTGATAGAATTCGCCTATGAAGCCATCTGGTCCTGGGCTTCTGTTTGTTGCAAGATTTTTAATCACAGTTTCAATTTCAGTGCTTGTGATTGGTCTGTTCATATTTTCTATTTCTTCCTGGTTCAGTCACGGAAGGTTGTGCCTTTCTAATAATTTGCCCATTTCTGCCAGGTTGTCCATTTTATTGGCATACAGTAGCTTATAGTAATCTCTCAAGATCCTCTGTATTTCTGCAGTGTCAGTTTTTACTTCTCCTTTTTTATTTCTAATTCTATTGATTTGAGTCTTCTCCCTTTTTTTGTTGGTGAGTCTGGCTAATATTTTATCAATTTTGTTTATCTTGTCAAAGAAGCAGCTTTTAGTTTTATTGATCTTTGCTCTCTGTTCCTTCATTTCTTTTTCATTTATTAATGATCTCATCTTTATGATTCCTTTCCTTCTGCTGACTTTGCGGTTTGTTTGTTCTTCTTTCTCTAATCGTTTTAGGTGCAAGGTTAGGTTGCTCATTTGACATCTTTCCTCTTTCTTAAGGTAGGATTTTATTGTTGTAACCTTCCCTCTTAGAACTGCTTTTGCTGCATCCCATAGGTTTTGATTCGTTGTGTCTCGATTGTCATTTTTATCTAGGTATTTTTTGATTTCCTGTTTGATTTCTTCAGTGATCATTTGTTTATTAAGAGTAGTGTATTGTTTTGCCTCCATGTGTTTTTATTTTTTACAGGCCTTTTCCTCTAATTGGTATCTAGTATCATAGTGTTGTTGTCAGAAAAGATATGTGATACGATTTCAAATTTCTTAAATTTACCGAGGCTTGATTTGTGACCCAAGATATGATCTATCCTGGAGAATGTTGCATGAGAACTTGAGAAAAATGTGTATTCTGTTGTTTTGGATACAATGTCCTATAAATATCAATTAAGTCCATCTTGTTTAATGTATCATTTAAAGCTTCTGTTTCCTTATTTATTTTCATTTTTGATGATCTGTTCATTGGTGAAAGTGCGGTGTTAAAGTCCGCTACTATGATTGTGTTACAGTCGATTTCCCCTTTTATGGCTGTTAGTATTTTCCTTATGTATTGAGGTGCTCCTACATTGAGTGCTTAAATATTTACAATTGTTATATCTTCTTGGATCGATCCCTTGATCATTATGTAGTGTCCTTATTTGTCTCTTATAATAGTCTTTATTTTAAAGTCCATTTTGTCTGATATGACGTTTGCTACTGCAGTTTTCTTTTGATTTCCTTTTGCATGGAATATCTTTTTCCATCCCCTCACTTTCAGTCCCTAGGTCTGAAGTGGGTCTGTTGTAGACAGCATATTTATGGGTTTTGTTTTCATATCCATTCAGCCAGTTTGTGACTTTTGGTGGGAGCATTTAGTCCATTTACATTTAAGGTAATTATCAATATGTATGTTCCTATTCCCATTTTCTTAATTGTATTGGGTTTGTTATTGTAGGTCTTTTCATTCTCTTGTGTTTCTTACCTAGAAAAGTTCCTTTAGCATTTGTTGCAAAGCTGGTTTGGTGGTGCTGAAGTCTCTCAGTTTTTGCTTGTCTGTAAAGATTTTGATTTCTTGATCAAATCTCAATGAGATCTTTGCTGGGTAGTGTAATCTTGGTTGTAGGTTTTTCTACTTCATAAGTTTAAATATGTCCTGCCACTCCCTTCTGGCTTGCAGGTTTCCCGCTAATGTTCAGCTGTTAACCTTATGGGGATTCCCTTGTGTTTTTTTGTTGTTTTTCCCTTGCTGATTTTAATATGTTTTCTGTGTATTTAATTTTAATGGTTTGATTAATATGTGTCTAGGCGTGTTTCTCCTTGAATTTATCCTGTACAGAACTCTCTGTTCTTCCTGGATGTGATTAAGTATTTTCTTTCCCATATTAGGGAAGTTTACAACTATAATCTCTTCAAATATTTTCTCAGTCCCTTTCTTTTTCTCTTCTTCCTCTGGAACCCCTATAATTCGAATGTTGGTGCATTTAATGTTTTCCCAGAGGTCTCTGAGACCGTCCTCAGTTCTTTTCATTCTTCTTCCTTTATTCTCCTCTGCAGTAGTAATTTCCACTATTTTATCTTCCAGATCACTTATCTGTTCTTCTGCATCAGTTATTCTGCTATTGATGCCTTCTAGGTGTTTTAAATTTTATTTATTGCGTTGTTCATCAGTGCTTGTTTACTCTTTAGTTCTTCTAGGTCCTTGCTAAATGTTTTTCATTTTCTCTATTCTGTTTCCAAGATATTGGATCATCTTTACTATCATTATTCTGAATTCTTTTTCAGGTAGACTGCCTATTTCCTCTTCAATTGATATGTCTGGTGGGTTTTTACCCTGCTCCTTCAACTGCTGTGTGTTTTTCTGCCTTTTTATTTTGTTTATCTTACTGTTTTGGGGGTCTCCTATTCACAGGCTGCAGGTTCATAGTTCCCGTTGTGTTTGGTGTCTGTCCCCAGTGGCTAAGGTTGGTTCAGTGGGTTGTGTAGGTTTCCTGGTAGAGGGGACTAGTCCCTGTGATCTGGTGGATGAGGCTTGATCTTGCCTTTTTGTGGGTAGGTCCATGTCTGGTGGTGTGTTAGGGGTGTCTGCCCTTATAATGATTTTAGGCAGCCCCTCTGCTAATGGATGTGGCTGTGTTCCTGTCTGGCTAGATGTTTGACATAGGTTGTCCAGCACTATAGCTTGCTGGTCATTGAGTGAAGCTGGGTGTTGATGTTGAGATGGAGATCTCTGGGAGATTTATGCTGTTTGATATTACGTGGAGCTGGGAGGTCTCTTGTGGACCAATGTCCTGACATTGGCACTCCCACTTCAGGGGCACAGCCCTGATGCCTGGCTGGAGCACCAAGATCCTGTCCTCCATATGGCTCAGAATGAAAGGGAGAAAACATAGAAGGAAAGAAAGAAAGATAATAAAGAAATATAAAATTAAAAAGTTACTAAAATAAAAAATAATTATTAAGGAAAAATTTTTAAGGAGAAAAAAATATAGGATGGACAGAACCCCAGGACAAATGGTGAAAGCAAAGCTACACAGGTAAAATTTCACACAAAAGCCTAAATATACACACTCACAAAAAGAGGAAAAGTGTAAAAAATAATCTATCTTGCTTCCAAAGTCCACCTCCTCAATTTGAGGTGATTCATTGTCTATTCATGTATTCCACAGATGCAGGGTACAGCAAGTTGATTCTGGAGGTTTAATCCATTGCTTCTGAGGCTGGTGGAAGAAATTTTCCTTTCTCTTCTTTGTTCACACAGCTCCCAGGGTTCAGCTTTGTATTTGGCCCTGCCTCTGCATGTAGGTCGCCTGAGGATGTCTGTCCTTCGCTCAGATAGTACAGCGTTAAATGAGCAACTGATTTGTCTGCTCTGACTCACTCAGGCACGTTGGGAGGGAGGGGGTACAGATGCGGGGCAAAACTGCAGCAGCAGAGGCCAGCGTGACTTTGCACTAATCTGGGCCGCGCTGTGCATTCACCTGGGGAAGCTGTCCGTGGATCACGGGACACTGGCAGTGGCAGGCTGCACAGGCTCCCTGGAGGGGAGGTGTGGAGAGTGACCTGTGCTTGCCCACAGGCTTCTTGGTGGCTGCAGCAGCAGCCTTAGTGTCTCACGTCTGTCTCTGTGGTCTGTGCTAATATCCGCGACTTGCGTCCATCTCTGGAGCTCCTTTAAACAGTGCTCTTAATCCCCTCTCCTCGCGCACCAATAAACAAATGAGCAAGAACAAGTCTCTTGTCTCTTCAGCAGCTTCAGACGTTTCACAGACTCCCTCCCGTCTAGCTGTGGTTCAGTAACCCCTTCAGGCTGTGTTCTCGCAGCCAACTCCAGTCCTTTCCCTGCATCAGACTGAAGCCCGAGCCTCAGTTCCCAGCCCTTGCCCATCCCGGTGGATGAGCAGAAAAGCCTCTCGGGCTGGTGAGTGCTGGTCTTTACCAATCAACTGTGCAGGAATCTCCCCACTTTGCCCTCCGCACCCCTGTTGCGGTGCTCTCCTCCATGGCTCTGAAGCTTCGCCCCTCTGCCACCCGCACTTTCCACCCATGAAGGGGCTTCTAATGTGTTGAAACCTTTCCTCCTTCACAGCTCCCTCCCACTGGTGAGGGTCCCATCCCCATTCTTTTTTCTCTGTTTTTTCTTTTTTCTTTTGCCCTACCCAGGTATGTGGAGGAGTTTCTTGCCTTTCAGGAGGTCTGAGGTCTTCTGCCAGCGTTCACTGGGTGTTCTGTAGGAGCAATTCTACGTATAGATGTATTTCTGATGTATCTGTTGGGAGGAAGGTGATCTCCGCGTCTTATTCTTCTGCCAGCTCTAGGATTGCTTTCCTTTTTTTCTTTCTTTCTTTTTTTTTTTTTTTTTTTTGTGGTTCACGGGCCTCTCACTGTTGTGGCCTCTCGCATTGCAAAGCACAGGCTCCGGACCTGCAGGCTCAGTGGCCATGGCTCATGGGCCCAGTCACTCTGCGGCATGTGGGATAATCCAAGACCAGGGCATGAACCCACGTCCCCTGCATCGGCAGGCAATCTCTCAACCACTGCACCACCAGGGAAGCACTAGGATTGCTTTTTATACTGGAAGTTTTTTTCTTTTTTCTTGTGGTTCCATATAAATTTGTAGGATTGACCTTTTCGATTTGTCTGAAAAATGCTGTTGGAATCCTGATAAGGATTGCAATTAATGTATAAATTACGTTGGTTTGTATGGATTTTTTAATATAAATTCTTTGGATATTTCATCACAAATTATCTTTATATTTGCATGTGTCTTCTTCAGTTTCTATCGTTAGAGTCTTGTATTTCAGTGTACACATCTTTCACTTCCTTATTTAAAATTTTTAAGTATTTTTTTCTTGTTGATGCTGTAAATGGGATTGTTTTCTTTATTTTAAGCTATATTATTGTTATATAGAGAAATGCAACTGATTTTTACCTGTATCATGATTTTCTAATCCTACTTTACTGAAATTATTGATTAGTTTTAACAATTTTCTTGTGTTTTAGACTTTTCCATATATACAATCACTTCATATGGAAAACGATAACTTTACTCCATTTCCAATTGAGATGTCTTTCTTTAAAATTGTCTAATTGCTTTAGCCAGAACGTCCAGTACTATGTTGAATAAAAGAGGTTAGAGTGGGCTCCCTTGTCTTGTTTCTGATCTTAGAAAGCTTTGAACAGTTCATTGTTGAGTATAATGTTAGTTGTGAGCTCTTCATATATGGTGGTTATTATTTTGAAGTATGTTCCTTCTATACCCAATTTGTTAAGAGTTTCTTTTTTATCATAAAATGGTATTGTACTCTGTCAAATTCCTTTTCTGCATCTATTGGGATAATCATATGATTTTTATCTTTCATTCTATCGATGTGGTGTATCATTGACTAATTTGTTTAAGTAGAGCATCTTTTTACCGTGATGTTGAATTCATTTTGCTAATATTTCCTTGAGAATTTTTCCATCTAAAATTATTGGGAGCAGTGGTCTGTATTTTTCTTTTCTAGTAGTGTCCGTGTGTCTTTGGTGTCAGGGTACTGCTGGCCTCATAGAATGAGTTTGGGAATGCTCCCATCCCTCTGATTTTTTGGGAAGAGTTGAAAAGGATCAGAGTGAATTGTTGTTTAAATATTTAGTAAAATTTACTAGGTAAATCTATATCTGCTCTTGAACTTTTCTTAGTTGGGAAGTTTTTGATCACTGACTCAATCTCCTTATGTGTTATTGCTTCATTTGTATTTCCTATTTCTTCATGAGTTAGTCTCTTTTAAAAAAATATTTTTTAATGTGAACCATTTTTAAAGTCTTTATTGAATTTTTTACAATATTCCTTCTGTTTTATGTTTGGGTTTTTTTGGCCCCGAAGCTTATGGCATCTTAGCTCTCTAACCATGGATCAAACCTGCACCACCTGCATTGGAAGGTGACATCTTAATCACTGGACTGCCAGGAAAGTCCCCATGATTTAGTCTTGGTAATCATATTTCTAGAAATTTATCCATGTATTTTAGGTTTTCTGATTTGTTTGCATATAAAGGTTCATAGAAGTCTCTTATGATTTCTTTGATATTCATTTTAATGTCTCTTTTTGATTATCAATATCATTTATTTGAGTCTTCTCTCATTTTTCTTAGTCTCATAAAAGTTTTGCAATTTTCAAAAGGCTTTTCAATCTAAAATCTTGCTCTTAGTTATGTTGATCTTTTCTGTTAATTTTCTGGGCTATATTTTACTTGTTTATGCTTTGATCTTTGTCATTTCCTTTTTTCAGCTAACTTTGAACTTAGTTTGTTTTTCTTTTCTTAGTTCCTTGACATGTACTGTTACTTTGATTATTTGAGACCTTACGTTTTACATAATGTATGTATTTATCACTTTAAGCTTCCCTGTTAGAACTGTTTTTGCAGCATCCCATCCGTTTTGGTACACAGTGCTTCCATTTTCATTTGTTTTGACATTTCACACATTTAAAAACATTACTTCTTTGACCTATTTCTTGATCATAAATGTTTTTTTTAATTTTCACATATTTGCTAATTTTTCAGCTTTCCTCTTGTTGATTCTAGTTTTATGCCTTTATTGTCAGAAAAGATACTTGGTAATTTCACACCTCTTAAATTTGCTAAGACTTGTTTTGTCTTCTGTCATATGATCTGTCCTGGAGAATGTTCTGTGAACATTTGAGAAAAATAATATGTATTTTGCTTTGGTTAATGGAATGTTTCATATACACACACACACAATTCTGTTAGGTCACTTTAGTCAAAAGTACATTTCAAATTCTATGTTTTCTAGTTGATTATTTTCTCTGGGTGACCTATCCATTGCTGAAAGTGGGGTATTGAAATGTCCTACTCTTCTTGTATTGTCTACTTCTCCCTTCAGCTCTTTTAATATTTGCTTACTATACTTAGCTGTTCCAATGTTGGGTGCTTATATATTTATTATTACTGTACCTTCTTGATAAATTTACACCTTTGTCATTATCTAATGACCTTCTTTGTCTCTAGTTACCATTCTTCACAGCTGGGGAAGCTGAGCACTTACTCTCACACTCCCTTTCACTTATTGGAGAGATAATCAGCTAGTTTAGTTCTAAGCTGTGCCATCTTTGGGGAAGGGTGACCTTGGGAAAGTAAACCTGTTCCTGTTATGCATTCACTTTCATCTAAACTCGTTTTTACTCCCTCAGAGTGCTGGAATTTCTCCTCTGGAAAACTGGAGTTCCACAAAGGCTTTCTTGTCTCTGAACGTCTGCCCAATTCAGATGTTCCCAGACCACAGCCATGAGGTTATAGGGCTGAATCACAGCTCCTGCCATTTCCACAGTCTGTACTGAAGTCCATCTGCCAGTTGTCAGATCCACAGGTGAGCAAGACTCCTCCCAGTTCCCTTGGTGTATGGTGCTATATCTTACTACTCCCACAGCAGCACTGTTGTTCATGAGTGAATGTGAGATGTTATAGAATGGAGGTACAAAAACAAGGAAGATCTTATTCCATTATGATACTGATATCTTGAAAAGACAGTTCCCTCAAAATATAGGGCCAGGAAAAATGGTTGTCTACATGTGAAAAAATGAAGTTGGAGCCTTATCTAGTAAGATGTTAAAAAATTAACTCTAAATGGATCAAAGGCCTAAAATCATAAAATTCCTAGGTGAAAACATAGGGCAAATGCTTCATGACATAGAATTTGGTAAAGGTTTCTTGGATATGAAAAGAAAAACACAGGCAACAAAGAAAAAAATAGACAAATTGACTTCACAAAAATTTTAGAAATGTGTGCATTAAAATAATAACAGAGTAAAAAGGCAACTCACAGAATGGGAGGAAACACTTGAAATCATATATAACAGAATATACAGAATGTATAGAAAACTAAAACTCAACAACAAAACAATGAACCTGATTCAAAACTGGAGAAAAACTTGAATAGACATTTCTCCAAAGAAGATATACAAATTGCAATAAGCACATAAGAGATGTTCAACATCAGTAATAATTAGGCAAGTGCAAATCAAAACTACAGTGAGATACCCCCTCACACCCTTTAGGATGGCTACTATATTAAAAACAGAAAATGACAAGTGTTGGCAATGAAGTGGAGAATTTGGAACTCTTGTACACCCTCATAAAAAAGAGTATAACCATTCCTCAAAAATTAAAAATAGAATTACACTCAACAGAATTGATAGCATTGTCTCAACGAGATATTGTACACCCATGTTCATAGCAGCATTATTCATAATAATGAAAACAGATAAGTTTTCTAAGTGTCCACTGATGGATAAACAAAATATATGTACATACAATAGAATATTTTTAGACTTATAAAAGAAGGACATTCTGACATATGGTAAAAGTATAATTCTTGAAGACAATATGCTAAGTGAAATAAGCCTGTCATATAAGACAAATATTACACAATTCCAAGTATATGAGATACTTAATCAAAATCATAAAGACAGAAAGTAAAAATGTGGTCATCAGGGGATGGGGGTAGGGATGCATGGGAAATTATTATTATTATTTTAACATCATTACTGGAGTATAATTGCTTTACAATGGTGTGTTAGTCTCTGCTTTATACCAAAGTGAATCATTTATACATATACTTATGTTTCCATATCTCTTCCCTCTTGCACCTCACTCCCTTCCACCCTACTTTTCCCACCCCTCTAGGTGGTTACAAAGCACTGAGCTGATCTCCCTGTGCTATGAGGCTGTTTCCCACTATCTATCTCTTTAACGTTTGGTAGTGTATATATGTCCATGCCACTCTCTCACCTTGTCAGAACTGACCCTTTACCTCCCAATATCCTCAACCCCATTCTCTAGTATGTCTGTATCTTTATTCCGGTCTTCCCCTAGGTTCTTCATGACCGTTTTTTTCCCCTTTTTCCTTAGATTCCATAAATATGTGTTAGCATGTAGTATTTGTTTTTCTCTTTCTGACTTACTTCACTCTGTTTGACACACTTTAGGTCCATCCACCTTACTACAAATAACTCAATTTCATTTCTTTTTATGGCTGAGTAATATTCCATTGTGTATATGGGTCACATCTTCTATATCCATTCATCCTTTGATGGACACTTAGGTTGGTTCCATGTCCTGGTTATTGTAAATAGAGCTGCACTGAACATTTTGGTACATGACTCTTTTTGAATTATGGTTTTCTCAGGGTATATGCCCAGTAGTGGGGTTGCTGAGTCATATGGTAGTCCTCTTTTAGTTTATTAAGGAACCTACATACTGTTCTCCATAGCCGCTGTATCAACTTACATTCCCACCAACAGTGCAAGAGTGTTCACTTTTCTCCACACCCTCTCCAGCATTTATTGTTTCCAGATTTTTGATGATGGCCATTCTGACTGGTGTGAGATGATATCTCATTGTAATTTTGAATTGCATTTCTCTAATGATCAATGGTGTTGAGCATTCTTTCATGTGTTTATTGGCAATCTGTATCTCTACTTTGGAGAAATGTCTATTTAAGTGTTCTGCCCATTTTTTCATTGGTTTGTTTGTTTTTTGGATATGAAGCTGCATGAGCTGCTTGTAAATTTTGTAGATTAATCCTTTGTCACATGCTTCATTTGCAAATATTTTCTCCCATTCTGAGGGTTGTCTTTTGGTCTTGTTTATGGTTTCCTTTGCTGTGCAAAAGCTTTGAAGTTTCATTAGGTCCCATTTGTTTATTTTTGTTTTTATTTCCATTTCTCTAAAACGTTGGTCAAAAAGTATCTTGCCGTGATTTATGTCATAGAGTGTTCTGTCTATGTTTTCCTCTAAGAGTTTGATAGTGTCTGGCATTACATTTAGGTCTTTAATCCATTTTGAATTTATTTTTGTGTATGGTGTTAGGGAGTGTTCTAATTTCATACTTTTACACGCACCTGTCCAGGTTTCCCAGCACCACTTATTGAAGAGGTTTTCTTTTCTCCACTGTATATTCTTGCCTCCTTTATCGAAGATATGGTGACCATATGTGCAAGACTTTATCTCTGGGCTTTCTCTACTGTTCCATTGATCTATATCTCTGTTTTTGTGACAGTACCATACTGTCTTCATTACTGTAGCTTTATAGTTTAGTCTGAAGTCAGGGAGCCTGGTTCCTCCATCTCCATTTTTCATACTCAAGATTGCTTTGGCTATTCGGGGTCTTTTTTGTTTCCATACAAATTGTGAAAAGTTTAGTTCTACTTTTGTGAAAAATGCCAGTGCTAGTTTGATAGGGATTGCATTGAATTTGTAGATTGCTTTGGGTAGTAGAGTGCTTTTCACAATGTTGATTCTTCCAATCCAAGAACATGGTATGTCTCTCCATCTACTTCTTTCATCTTTAATTCCTTTCATCAGTGTCTTATAATTTTTCTGCATACACGTCTTTTGTCTCCTTAGGTAAGTTTATTCCTGGATATTTTATTCTTTTGGTTGCAATGGTAAATGGCAGTGTTTTCTTCATTTCACTTTCATATTTTTCATCATTAGTGTATAGGAATGCCAGAGATTTCTGTGCATTAATTTTGTATCCTGTTACTTTACCAAATTCATTGATTTTCTCTCGTCGTTTTCTGGTAGCATCCTTAGGATTCTCTATGTATAGTATCAGGTCATCTCCCAACAGTGACAGATTTACTTCTTATTTTCTGATTTGGACTCCTTTCATTTCTTTTTATTCTCTGATTTCTGTGGCTAAGACTCCAAACCTATGTTGAATAATAGTGGTAAGAGTAGACAACCTTGTCTTTTTCCTGATCTTAGTGGAAATGCTTTTAGTTTTTCACCACTGAGGACGATGTTGGCTGTGAGTTTGTCATATATGGCCGTTATTATGTTGAGGAAAGTTCCCTCTATGCCTACTTTCTGCAGGGTTTTTATCTAAACGAGTGTTGAATTTTGCCGAAAGCTTTCTCTGCATCTATTGAGATGATCATATTTTTTTTTCTCCTTCAATTTCTTAATATGGTGTGTCACATGGATTTATTTGCGTATATTGAAGAATCCTTGCATACTGGAATAAACCCCACTTGATCATGGTGTATGATCCTTTTAATGTGCTGTTGGATTCTGTTTGCTAGCATTTTGTTGAAGAGTTTTGCATCTAGGTTCATCAGTGATATTGGCCTATAGTTTTATTTCTTTGTGACATCTTTTTCTGGTTTTGGTATCAGGGTGATTGTGGCTTCGTGGAATGAGTTTGGGAGTGTTCCTCCCTCTGCTATATTTTGGAAGAGTTTGAGAATGATAGGTGTTAGCTCTTCTCTAAATGTTTGACAGAATTAGCCTGTGATGCCATCTGGTCCTGAGCTTTTGTTTGTTGGAAGATTTTTAATCACACTTTCAATTTCAGTGCTTGAGATTGGTCAGTTCATATTTTCTATTTCTTCCTGATTCAGTCTTGGCAGGCTGTGCATTTCTAAGAATTTGTCCATTTCTTTCAGGTTGTCCATTTTATTGGCATAGAGTTGATTGTAGTAATCTCTAATGATCCTTTGTATTTCTGCAGTGTCATTCGTTTCTTCTCCTAGTTCATTTCTAACTCTATTTACTTGAGTCTACTCCCTTTTTTCTTTTTTTTTAAACATTGACTAATTTAATCCTCACATCCACGGTGGCATTGGTACATTTGTTTTAAATTAGTTTATTTATTTTTGATGTGTTGCACCTTCATTTCTGTGCAAGAGCTTTTTCTAGTTGTGGTAGGTGGGGGCCAGTCTTCATTGTGGTGCATGGGCCTCTCACTATCGCAGCCTCTCTTGTTACGGAGCACAAGCTCCACACGTACAGGCTCATTAGTTGTGGATCACAGGCCTAGTTGCTCTGTGGCTTGTGGGATCCTCCCAGATCTGAGCTCGAACCCATGTCCCCTGCATTAGCAGAGAGATTCCGACCACTGAGCCACCAGGGAAGCCCGAGTCCTCTCCCTTTTTTTCTTGATGATTCTGGCTAATGGTTTATCAATTTTGTTAATCTTCTCAGAGAACCAGCTTTTAGTTTTACTGATCGTTGCTATCATTTCCTTCATTTCTTTTTCATTTATTTCTGATCTGATATTTATGATTTCTTTCTTACTGCAAACTTTCGGGTTTGTTTGTCCTCCTTTCTCTAATTGCTTTAGGTGCAAGGTTAAGTTGTTCATTTGAGGTGTTTCCTATTTCTTAAGGTAGGATTCTATTGCTGTAAACTTCCCTCTTAGAACTGTTTTTGCTGCATCCCATAGGTTTTGGTTAATCGTGTCTCCATTGTCATTTTTTTCTAGGTATTTTTTTATTTCCTCTTTGATTTCTTCTGTGATGACTTGGTTTTTAAGTAGTGTATTGTTTAGCCTCCATGTGTTTGTATTTTTTACAGGCCTTGTCCTGTAATTGACATCTAGTCTCATAGCGTTGTGGTCGGAAAAGATACTTGATACGATTCCAAACACCACGCCACAAGAGAAGCCCTATTTTTAGTTTTTAAAGAACTTCCATACTTTTCTCCATAATGGCTGTATCAATTTACATTCCTACGAAGAAAGCAAGAGTGTTCCCTTTTCTCCACACCTTCTCCAGCATTTATTGTTTTTAGATTTTTTCATGATGGCCATTCTGACTGGTGTGAGATGATATTTCATTGTAGTTTTGATTTGCATTTCTCTAATGATTAATGATGTTGAGCATTCTTTCATGTGTTTATTGACAATCTGTATATCTTCTTTGGTGAAATGTCTATTTAGGTATTCTGCTCCTTTTTGGATTGGGTACTTTGTTTTTTGCAATGGAGCTGCATGAGCTGCTTGTAAATTTTGAAGACAAATCCTTTGTCAGTTGCTTCATGTGCAAATATTTTCTCCCATTCTGAGGGTCGTCTTTTGGTCTTGTTTATAGTTCCTTTTCTGTGCAAAGCTTTGAAGTTTCATTACGTCCCATTTGTTTTTTTTTTTTTGTTTTTATTTACATTTCTCTAGGAGGTGGGTCAAAAAGAATATTGCTGTGATTTATGTCATAGTGTGTTCTGCCTATGTTTTCCTCTAAGAGTTTGATAATGTATGGCCTTGCATGTAGGTCTTTAATCCATTTTTATTTTATTTTTGTGTATGGTGTTAGGGAGTGTTCTAATTTCATACTTTTACATGCACTTGTCCGGGATTCCCAGCACCAATTATTGAAGAGGCTGTCTTCTCTCCACTGTATACTCTTGCCTCTTTTATCGAAGATAAGATGACCATATGTGCCAGGGTTTATCCCTGGGCTTTTTATCCTGTTCCATTGATCTATATTTCTGTTTTTGTGCCAGTACCATACTGTCTTGATTGTGTAGCTTTGTAGTATAGTCTGAAGTCAGGGAGCCTGGTTCCTCCAGCTCCATTTTTCATTCTCAAGATTGCTTTGGCTACTCAGGGTCTTTTTTGTGTCCATACAATTTGTGAAAATTTTTGTTCTAGTTTTGTGAAAAATTCCAGTGGTAGTTTGATAGGGATTGCATTGAATCTGTATATTCCTTGGGGTAGTAGACTCATTTCTACAATGTTCATTCTTCCAATCCAAGAACATTGTATATCTCTCCATCTAATTGTATCATCTTTAATTTCTTTCATCAGTGTCTTATAATTTTCTGCATACAGGTCTTTTGTCTCCTTACGTAGGTTTATTCCTAGATTTTTTATTTTTTTTGTTGCAATGGTAAATGGCAGTGTTTTTTTCATTTCACTTTCAGATATTTCATCATTAGTGTATAGGAATGCCAGAGATTTCTGTGCATTAATTTTGTATCTTGCTACTTTACCAAGTTCATTGATTAGCTCTAGTAGTTTTCTGGTAGCATCTTTAGGATTCTCTTTGTATAGTATCATGTCATCTGCAAACAGTGACAGCTTTACTTCTTCTTTTCCAAAATGGATTCCTTTTATTTCCTTTTCTTCACTGATTGCTGTGGCTAAAACTTCCAAAACTATGTTGAATAATACTGGTGAGAGTGGGCAACCTTGTCCTGTTCCTGATCTTAGTGGAAATGCTATCAGTTTTTTACCATTGAGAATGATGTTGGCTGTGGATTTGTAATATATGACCTTTATTATGTTGAGGAAAGTTCCCTCTATGCATACTTTCTGCAGGGTTTTTATCTAAAGTGGTGTTGAAGTTAGTCGATAGCTTCTCTACATCTATTGAGATGATCATACAGTTTTTCTCCTTCAGTTGGTTAATATGGTATATTACATTGATTGATTTGCGTATATTGAAGTATCCTTGCATTCCTGGAATAAACCCCACTTGATCATGGTGTATGATCCTTTTAATATGCTGTTGGGTTCTGTTTGCTAGCATTTTGTTGAAGAGTTTTGCATCTAGGTTCATCAGTGATATTGGCCTTTAGTTTTATTTCTTAGTGACATCTTTGTCTGGTTTTGGTATCAGGGTGATTGTGGCCTTGTGGAATGAATTTCGGTGTCTTCTTCCCTCTGCTGTATTTTGGAAGAGTTTGAGAATGATAGGTGTTAGCTCTCTCTAAATGTTTGATAGAATTCGCCTGTGAAGCCATCTTGTCCTGGGCTTTTGTTTGTTGGAAGATTTATAATCACAGTTTCAATTTTAGTGCTTGAGATTGGTCAGTTCATATTTTCTATTTCTTCATGGTTCAGTCTCTGCAGATTGTGCATGTCTAAGAATTTGTCCATTTCTTTCAGGTTGTCCACTTTATTGGTATAGAGTTGCTTGTAGTAATCTATCATGATCCTTTGTATTTCTGCAATGTCAGCTGTTACTTCTCGTGTTTCATTTCTAATTCTATTTATTTGAGTCATCTCCCTTTTTACTTTCTTTTTTTTTTTTTTAAGCATTCACTAATTTAATCCCCACATCCACGGTGTCATTGGTACTCTTGTTTTTAATTAATTAATTTATTTTTGCTGTTTTGGTTGTTTGTTTCTCTGCGAGGGCTCTATCTAGTTGTGGCAAGCGGGGACCACTCTTCATTGTGGTGTGTGGGCCTCTCACTATAGCGGCCTCTGTTGTTGCGGAGCACAGGCTCCACATGTGTAGGCTCAGCAATTGTGTCTCACGGGCCTAATTCCTCCATGGCATGTGGGATCCTCCCATGCCAGGGCTTGAACCCGTGTCCCCTGCATTACCAGGCAGATTCTCAGCCACTGTGCCACCAGGGCAGCCCGAGTCATATCACTTTTTTTAATTGAGGACTCTGACTAATGGTTTATCATTTCTGTTTATCTTCTCAAAGAACCAGCTTTTAGTTTTATTGACCTTTGTTAGCGTTTCCTTCATTTCTTTTTCATTTATTTCTCATCTGATCTTTATGATTTCTTTCCTTCTGCTAAATTTGGGGTTTGTGTTTTCTTCTTTCTCTAATTGCTTTAGGTATAAGATTAGGTTGTTCATTTGATATGTTTCCTGTTTCTTAAGGTAGGATTGTATTACTCTAAACTTCCCTCTTAAAACCGCTTTTGCTGAATCACATAGGTTTTGGTTCATCGTGTCTCCATTGTCATTTGTTTCTAAGTATTTTTTTCTTTCCTCTTTAATTTCTTCAGTGATCACTTGGTTATTGAGTAGTGTATTGTTTAGCTTCCATGTATTTGAATTTTTTACAAAATTTTTCCTGTAATTGATATCTACTCTTATAGTCTTGTGGTCGGAAAAGATACTTGATATGATTTCAATATTCTTATATTTACCAAGGCTTGATTTGTGACCCAAGATATGATCTATCCTGGGGAATGTTCCATGAACACTTGAGAAAAATATGTATTCTGTTCGTTTTGGCTGGAATGTCCTATAACTATGAATTAAGTTCATCTTGATTAATGTATCATTTAAGGCTTGTGTTTCCTTATTTATTTTCATTTTGGATGATCTGTCCATTGGTGAAAGTGGGGTGCTAAAGTCCCGTACTATGGTTGTGTTACTGTTGATTTCTTCTTTTATGGCTGTTAGTATTTTCCTTATGTATTGAGGTGCTCCTATGTTGGGTACATAAATATTCACAATTGTTATATCTTCTTCTTGGATTGATTCCTTGATCATTATGTAGTGTCCTTCTTTGTCTCCTGTAATAGTCTTTATTTTAAAGTCTATTTTTTCTGATATGAGAATTGCTACTCCAGCTTTCTTTTGATTTCCACTTGCATGGAATATCTCTTTCCATCCCCTCACTTTCAGTCTGTATGTGTCCCTAAGTCTGAAATTGGTGTCTTGTATACAACAGATATATGGTTCTTGTTTTTGTATCCATTTAGCCAGTCTGTGTCTTTTGGTGGGAGCATATAATCCAGTTACATTTAAGGTAATGATCGATATGTATGTTCCTCTTCCCATTTTCTTAATTGTTTTGGGTTTGTTATTGTAGGTCTTTTCCTTCTCTTGTGTTTCTTGTCTATAGAAGTTCCTTTAGCATTTCTTGTGGAGCTGGTTTGGTGGTGGTGAACTCTCTCAGCTTTTGCTTGTCTTTAAAGGTTTTAATTTCTCCATCAAATGTGAATGTGATCCTTACTGGGTAAAGTAATCTTGGTTGTAGGTTTTTCTCCTTCATCGCTTTAAATATGTGTGGCCACTCCCTTATGTCTTGCAGATTTTCTGCTGAAAGATCAGCAGTTAGCCTTATGGGGATTTCCTTGTGTTTTATTTGTTCTTGCTCCTTTTCCCTTCTTTGTATTTAATTTTTGATTGTTTGATTAATATGTGCCTTGGCGTATTTCTCCTTGGATTTATCCTGTATGGGACTCTCTGTGCTTCCTGGACTTGATTAACTATTTCCTTTCTCTTATTAGGGAAGTTTTCAAGTATACTCTCTTCAAATATTTTCTCAGTACCTTTCTTTTTCTCTTCTTCTTCTGGGACCTCTATGATTCATATATTGGTGCTTTTAATGTTATCCCAGAGGGGTTTGAGACTGTCCTCAGTTCTTTTCATTGTTTTTTCCTTATTCTGCTCTGCAGTAGTTATTTCCACTATTTTATCTTCCAGATCACTTATCCGTTATTCTGCCTCAGTTATTCTGCTATTGATCCCTTCTAGGGTATTTTTACTTTCATTTATTGTGTTGTTCATCATTGCTTGTTTCCTCTTTTGCTCTTCTAGGTCCTTGTTAAATGTTTCTTGCATTTTCTCTATTCTATTTCCAAGATTTTGGATCATCTTTACTCTCATTATTCTTAATACTTTTTCAGGTAGACTGCCTATTTCCTCTTCATTTGTTAGTTCTGGTGGGTTTTTACCCTGCTCCTTCATCTGCTGTGTGTTTTTCTGTCTTTTCATATTGTTTATCTTACTGTGTTTGGGGTCTCCTTTTCACAAGCTGCAGGTTCGTAGTTCCCACTGTGTTCGGTGTCTGTCCCCCATGGCTAAGGAGGTTCAGTGGATTGTGTACACTTCCAGGTGGAAGGGACTAGTGCCTGTGTTCTGGTGGATGAGGCTTGAACTTGTCTTTCTGGTGGGCATGTCTATGTCTGGTGGTGTGTTTTGGGGTGTCTGTGGCCTTTTTATGATTTTAGGCAGCTCTTCTGTTAATGGATGGTGCTGTGTTCCTGTCTTGCTATTTGTTTGGCATAGGGTGTCCAGCCCTGTAGCTTGCTGGTCGTTGAGTGAAACTGGTTCTTGGTGTTGAGATGGAGATCTCTGGGAGATTTTTGCCATTTGATATTACGTGGAGCTGGGAGGTCTTCTGGACCACCGTCCTGAAATTGGCTCTCCCACCTCAGGGGCACAGCCCTGACGCCTGGCTGGAGCACCAAGAACCTGTCCTCCACATGGCTCAGAATAAAAGGGAGAAAAAATAGAAAGAAAGAAAGAGGATAAAATAAAATAAAGTAAGATAAAATAAAATAAAGTTATTAAAATAAGAAATGAAAAATAATTATTAAGGAAAATATTTTAAAAAGAAAAAAAAACGGAAGGACAGAACCCTAGGACAAATGGTGAAAGCAAAGCTATACAGACAGAATCTCACACAGAAACATACACATACACACTCACAAAAAGAGGAAAAGGGGAAAAAATAATCTATCTTGCTCCCAAAGTCTACCTCCTCAATATGGGGTGATTCATTGTCTATTCAGGTATTCCACAGATGCAGGCTACACCAAGTTGAATGTGAACCTTTAGTCCACTGCTTCTGAGGCTGCTTGGAGAAATTTCCCTTTCTCTTTTTTCTTAGCACAGCTCCCGGGTTTCAGCTTTGGATTTGGCCCCGTCTCTGCATGTAGTTCACCTGAGGGCGTCTGTCCTTCGCTCAGACAGGACAGGGTTAAAGGAGCAACTGATTTGGCAGCTCTGGCTCACTCAGGCCCCGGGTGGATGGAGGGGTATGGGTGCGAGGTGAGGTTGTGGTGGCAGAGGGTGGCGTGACATTGCATTAGCCTGGGGTGCACCATGTGTTCCCCCAGGGAAATTGTCCCTGGATTATGGGACCCTGGAAGTGGCGGGCTGCACAGCTCCTGGGAGCAGAGGTGTGTAGAGTGACATGTGCTTGCACACAGGCTTCTTGGTGGCTGCAGCAGCAGCTTTAGTGTCTCATGCCGGTCTCTGGGGTTTGTGCTGATAGTGGCGGCTCGCGCCCATGTCTGGAGCTCCTGTAAACAGCACTTTTAACCCCCTCTCCTCTTGCACCAAGGAGCAAAGAGGCCAGAAAATGTCTCCTGTCTCTTCGGCAGCTCCAGACTTTTCCCGGACTCCCTCCTGTCTAGCCATGGTGCAGTAACCCCTTCAGGCGGTGTTCACACAGCCAAATTCAGTCCTCTCCCTGCATCAGATCGAAGCCTGAACCTCACCTCCTAGCCCCTGCCCGTCCCGGCGGGTGAACAGACAAGCCCCTTGGGCTGGTGAGTGCTGGCCGGCACCAATCCTCTGTGCGGAAATCTCTCCACTTATCCCTCCGCACCCCTGTTGCTGCGCTCTCCTCCATGGCTCTGAAGCTTCCCCCTCCACCCCCCACAGTCTCCGCCCGTGAAGGGTCTTCTAGTGTGTGGAAACCTTTCCTCCTTCACAGCTCCCTCCCACTGGTGCTGGTCCCATCCTTATTCTTTTGTCTCTTTTTTTTCTTTTTTCTTTTGCCTTACACAGGTACGTGGGGAGTTTCTTGCCTTTCAGGAGGTCTGAGGTCTTTTGCCAGCGTTCATTGGGTGTTGTATAGTAGCAGTCCTACGTGTAGAGGTATTTCCGATGTATCATGGTTTAGAAGGTGATTTCCAGATCTTACTCTTCCGCCATCTTTTAGGATTGCTTTTTATACTGGGTGTTTATTTCTTTTTTCTTCTGGTTCCATATAAATTTTTAGGATTTGCCTTTCCTATTTGTCTGAAAAATGCTGTTGGAATTCTGATAAGGATTGCAATTAATCTATAAATAATTTTTGTTTGTATGGATATTTTATTATTAATTTTTCTGATCTTTGATCACAAGATATCTTTATATTTACCTGTGTCTTTTTCAGTTTCTATCATTAGGGCCTTGTATTTCAGTGTACAAATCTTTCACTTCCTGATTTAAAATTTTAAAGTATTTTATTCTTGTTGATGCTGTAAATGGGATTGTTCTCTTTATTTTAAGCTATATTATTTTTATATAGAGGGATGCAACTTATTTTTACCTGTATGTTGATTTTTTTTATCCTACTTACTGAATTTATTGTTTAGTTTTAACAATTTTGTTGGGTTTCAGAATTCTCTATATATACAATCACCTCAAATGGAAAAAGGTAACTTTACTCCATTTCCAATTTAGATGTCTTTTTAAAAAATTGTCTAATTGCTTTAGCCAGAACTTCCAGTACTATGTTGAGTAAAAATGGTGAGATTGGGCGCCTTTGTCTTGTTTCTGATCTTAGAGGAAATCTTTGAACAGTTCATTGTTGAGTAAACTATTCGCTGTGAGCTTGTCATCTATGGTTTTTATTATGTTGAAGTATGTTCCTTCCTTACCCAATTTGTTGAGAGTTTCTTTTCTTATCATAAAACGGTGTTGTACTTTGTCAAATTCCTTTTCTGCATCTATTGAGATAATTATATGATTTTAATCTTTCATTCTATTGATGTGGTGTATCATTGACTGATTTGTTTAAGTAGAGCATCTTTTTACCATGATGTTGAATTCGCTTTGCTAATGTTTTCTTAACAGTTTCTGCATCTAAAATTATTGGGGGTAGTGGTCTGTAGTTTTCTTTTCTGGTAGTGTCCAAATGTCTTTGGTGTCAGGGTACTGCTGGCCTCACAGAATGAGTTTGGGAATGCTCCCTTGCCTCTGATTTTTTAGGAACAGTTGAAAAGGATCAGAGTGAATTCTTCTTTAAATATTTAGTAGAATTTACCAGGTAAATCTGTATCTGTTCTTAAACTTTTCTTAGTTGGGAAGTTTTTGATCACTGACTCAATCCCCTTATGTGTTATTGCTTCATTTATATTTCCTATTTCTTCATGAGTTAGTCTCTTTTAAGGAAATATTTCTTAATGTGAACCAATTTTAAAGTTTTTTTTGATTTTGTAACAATATTCCTTCTGTTTTATGTTTTGGTTTTTTTGGCCCCAAAGCTTATGAGATCTTAGCTGTCTGACCAGGGATCAAACCTGCATGCTCTGCATTGGAAGGTGAAATCTTAACCACTGGACTGTCAGGGAAGTCCCCATGATTTAGTCTTGGTAATCATATTTCTAGAAATTTATCCATTTATTTTAGGTTTTCTGATTTGTTTGCATATAAATGTTCATAGAAGTCTCTTATGATTTCTTTGATATTCATTTTAATGTCTCTTTTTGATTATCAATATCATTTATTTGAGTCTTCTCTCATTTTTCTTAGTCTCATAAAGTTTTTCAATTTTCAAAGAAAAATCTTGCTCTTAGTTATGTTGATCTTTTCTGTTAATTTCCTGGGCTATATTTTATTGTTTATGTTTTGATCTTTGTTATTCCCTTTTTTCAGCTATCTTTGAGCTTAGTTTGCTTTTCTTTTCTTATTTTCTTCGCATGTAATGTTACTTTGATTATTTGAGATTTTATGTTTTTCATAATATACATATTTATCACTGTAAATTTCCCTGTTAGAACTGCTTTTGCAGGATCCCATAGGTTTTGGTACACTGTGCTTCCATTTTCATTTGTTTTGAGATTTTGAAACATTTGAAAACATTTCTTCTTTGACCTATTTGTTGATCATAAATGTTTTGTTTAATTTTCACATATTTGTAAATTTTTCAGCTTTCCTTGTGTTGATTCTAGTTTTCTGCTTTTTTTTAGTTTTATGCTTTTATTGTCAGAAAAGTTACTTGGTATAATTTCAAATTTGCTAAGCCATGTTTTGTGTTCTATCATATTATCTATCCTGGAGAATGTTCTGTGAACATTTGAGAAAAATAATATGTATTTTGTTTCTGTTAATGGAATATTACATACACACACACACACACACACACACACACACACACACACACACACATATCTGTTAGGTCCATTTAGTCTAAAGTACATTTCAAATTCTATGTTTTCTAGTTGATTTTTTTTCTCTTGGTGACCTATCCATTGCTGAAAGTGGGGTATTGAAATGTCCTACTCCTCTTGTGTTGTCTACTTCTCCCTTCAGCTCTTAGTATTTGCTTACTACGTTTTGGTGTTCCAATGTTGGGTGCTTATATATTTATTGTTACTGTATCTTCTTGATCAATTTACAACTTTGTCATTGTATAATGACCCTCCTTGTCTCTAGTTACCATTCTTCACAGCTGGGGAAGCTGAGCACTTACTCTCACACTCCCTTTCACTTATTGGAGAGATAATCAGCTAGTTTAGTTCTAAACTGTGCCATCTTTGGGGAAGGGTGATCCTTTCAAAGTAAACCTGTTCCTCTTATGCACTCACTTTCATCTTAACTCGTTTTTACTACCTCAGAGTGCTGGAATTTTCCTCTGGAGAACCGGACTTCCACAAAAGCTTTCTTGTCTACGAAGGTATGCCCAATTCAAATGTTTCCATACCACAGCCATGAGGTTATAGGGCTGGATCACAGGCCATGCCATTTCCACAGTCTGCACTGAAGTCCATCTGCCTGTTGCCAGAGGTGAGCAAGATTCCTCCCAGTTCCCTTGGTGTATGGTGCTATATCTTACTATTCCCACAGGAGCACTGTTGTTCATGAATGAATGTGAGATGTTATAGGATGGAGGTACAAAAACAAGGAAGGTCTTATTCCATTAAAATATTGATATATTGAAAAGGACAGTCCCCTCAAAATATAGGGCCAGGAAAAATGGTTATCTACATGTGAAAGAATGAAGTTGGAGCCTTATCTTGCAAGATATAAAAAATTAACTCTAAATGGATCAAAGACCTAAAATCATAAAATCCCTAGATGAAAGCATAGGGCAAATGCTTCATGACATTGAATTTGGCAGAGGTTTCTTGGATATGAAAACAAAATCAGAGGAAACAAAGGAAAAAATAAACTAATTGACTTCATAAAAATTTTAGAAATGTGTGCATTAAAATAATATCAACAGAGTAAAACGGCAACTCACAGAATGGGAGGAAACATTTGCTATCACATATAACAGATTAACATCCAGAATATATAGAAAATGAAAACTCAACAACAAAAAAATGTACAACCTGATTCAAAAATGGAGAAAAACTTGAATAGACATTTCTCCAAAAATGATATACAAATTGCAATAAACACATAAGAGATGCACGGCATCAGAAATAATTGGCAAATGAAAAACAAAACTGCAGTGTGATACTAACTCATGCCCTTTAGGATGGCTACTATATTATAAACGGAAAATAACAAGTGTTATTTGTGGAGAGGTGGAGAATTTGGAACTCTTGTACCCTCTTGGTTTCAGTGTGTGTTTTAGCCTCATAAAAAAGAGTATAACCATTCTTCAAAAATTAATAATAGAATTACCATACGATCAAGCAACTCTACATCTCAGTTTACTCCCAAAAGAATTGATAGCGTTGTCTCAAAGAGATATTTTACACCAATGATCATAGCAGCATTATTCATAATAACCAAAACATAGAAATTTCCCAAGTGTCCATTGATGAATAAACAAAATATATGTACATAAAATAGAATATTTTTAGACTTATAAAAGAAGGAAATTCTGACATATGCTACAAGTATAAGTCTTGAAGACAATATGCTAAGTGAAATAAGCCTGTCATATAAGACAAATGCTATACAATTCCATTTATATGAGATACTTAATCAAATCATAAAGACAGAAAGTAAAATTGTGATCATCAGGGGATGGGGGAAGGGATGCATGGGAAATTATTATTATTTTTTTAACATCTTTATTGGAGTATAATTGCTTTACAATGGTCTGTTAGTTTCTGCTTTATAACAAAGTGAATCAGTTATACATATACATATGTTCCCATATCTCTTCCCTCTTGCATCTCCCTCCCTCCCACCCTCCATTTGCCACCCCTCTAGGTGGTCACAAAACACCGAGCTGATCTGCCTATGCTATGTGTCTGCTTCCCACTAGCTATCTATTTTACGTTTGGTAGTGTGTATATGTCCATACCACTCACTCACTTTGTCACAGCTTACCATTCCCACTTCCCACATCCTCAAGTCCATTCTCTAGTATGTCTGTGTCTTTATTCCCGTCTTGCCCCAAGGTTCTTCATGACCTTTTTTTTTCTTTTTACTTAGATTCCATATATATGTGTTAGCATACGGTATTTGTTTTTCTCTTTCTGACTTACTTCATTCTGCATGACAGACTCTAGGTCCATCCACCTCACTACAAATAACTCAATTTCATTTCCCTTTATGGCTGAGTAATATTCCACTGTATATATGGGCCACATCTTCTTTATCCATACATCTGTTGATGGACACTTAAGTTGCTTCCATGTTCTGGCTGTTGTAAATAGAGCTGATATGATTATTTGGTACATGATACTTTTTGAATTATGGTTTTCTCAGGGTATATGCCCAGTAGTGGGAAATGGGATTGCTGGGCCATATGGTAGTTCTATTATTTTTATTTATTTATTTATTTATTTATTTGTAGGACTCGGGCCTCTCACTGCTGCGGCCTCTCCTGCCACGGAGCACAGGCTCTGGTCGCGCATGCCCAGCGTCCACGGCCCATGGGCCCATCCTCTCCGAGACACATGGGACCCTCCAGGACCAGGCATGAACCCACACTCCAGCAGTGGCCAGCCAACTCCCAACCACCGCACCACCAGGGAAGCCCTATTTTTAGTTTTTAAAGAACCTCCATACTGTTCTCCATAGTGGCTGTATCAATTTACATTCCCACCAACAGTGCTCGTGTTTTATCTTGTCTCCACACCCTCTCCAGTGTTTATTGTTTCTAGATTTTTTGATGATGGCCATTCTGACTGGTGTGTGATGATATATCATTATAGTTTTGTGTTTTTTTTTGCGGTACGCGGGCCTCTCACTGTTGTAGCCTCTCCCGTTGCGGAGCACAGGCTCCGGACGCGCAGGCTCAGCGACCATGGCTCATGGGCCCAGCCGCTCCACGGCAAGTGGGATCCTCACAGACCAGGGCACGAACCCGGGTCCCCTGAGTCAGCAGGCGAATTCTCAACCACTGCGCCACCAGGGAAGCCCTCATTATAGTTTTGATTTGCATTTCTGTAAGGATTAATGATGTTGAGCATTCTTTCATGTGTTTATTGACAATCTGTATATCTTCTTTGGAGAAATGTCTATTTAGGCCTTCTGACCATTTTTTCATTAGGTTTTTTTTTTTTTTTATATGGAGCTGCATGAGCTGCTTGTAAATTTTGAAGACTAATTCTTTGTAAGCTGCTTCATTTGCAAATATTTTCCCCCATTATGAGGGTTATCTTTTGGTCTTGTTTATGGTTCCTTTGCTGTGCAAAAGCTTTTAAGTTTCATTAGGTCCCATTTGTTTATTTTTCTTTTTATTTCCATTTCTCTAGGAGGTTGGTCGAAAAGGATCTTGCTGGGATTTAGGTCATAGTGTGTTCTGCCTATGTTTTCCTCTAAGAGTTTGACAGTGTCTGGCCTTGCATTTAGGTCTTTAATCCATTTTCAGTTTATTTTTGTGTATGGTGTTAGGGAGTGTACTTAGTTTTTTTTCTTTATTTTTTTCTTTCTTGCTCTCTCTTTTTATTTTTTTAATTTTTATTTATTTATTTATTTTCTTTTAACATCTTTATTGGGATATAATTACTTTACAATGGTGTGTTAGTTTCTGCTTTATAACAAAGTGAATCAGTTATACATATACATATGTTCCCATAACTCTTCCCTCTTGCGTCTCCCTCCCTCCCACCCTTCCTATCCCACCCATCCAGGTGGTCACAAAGCACCGAGCTGATAACCTTGTGCTATGTGGCTGCTTCCCACTAGCTCTCTACCTTACATTTGGTAGTGTATATATGTCCATGCCTCTCTCTCGTTTTATCACAGCTCACCCTTCCCCCTCCCCATATCCTCAAGTCCGTTCTCTAGTAGGTCTGTGTCTTTATTCCTGCCTTACCCCTAGGTTCTTCATGACATTTTTTTCTTAAATTCCATATATATGTGTTAGCATACAGTATTTGTCTTTCTCTTTCTGACTTTCTTCACTCTGTATGACAGACTCTAGGTCTATCCACCTCATTACAAATAGCTCAATTTCATTTCTTTCTATGGCTGAGTAATATTCCATTGTATATATGTGCCACATCTTCTTTATCCATTCATCCAATGGTGGGCACTTAGGTTGTTTCCATCTCTGCGCTATTGTAAATAGAGCTGCAATGAACATTTTGGTACATGACCCTTTTTGAATTATGGTTTTCTTAGGGTATATGCCCAGTAGTGGGATTGCTGGGTCATATGGTAGTTCTATTTGTAGTTTTTTAAGGAACCTACATACTGTTCTCCATAGTGGCTGTATCAATTCACATTCCCACCAGCAGTGCAAGAGTGTTCCCTTTTCTCCACACCCTCTCCAGCATTTATTGTTTCAAGATGTTTTGATGATGACCATTCTCACTGGTGTGAGATGATATCTCATTGTAGTTTTGATTTGCATTTCTCTAATGATTAATGATGTTGAGCATTATTTCATGTATTTGTTGGTAGTCTGTATATCTTCTTTGGAGAAATGCCTATTTAGGTCTTCTGCCCATTTTTGGACAGGGTTGTTTGTTTTTTTTCTTACTGAGCTGCATGAGCTGCTTATAAATTTTGGAGATTAATCCTTTGTCAGTTGCTTCATTTGCAAATATTTACTCCCATTCTGAGGGTTGTCTTTTGGTCTTGTTTATGATTTCCTTTGTTGTGCAAAAGCTTTGAAGTTTCATTATGTCCCATTTGTTTATTTTTGTTTTTATTTCCTTTTCTTTAGGATGTTGGTCAGAAAGAATATTGCGGTGATTTATGTTATAGCGTGTTCTGTCTATGCTTTTCTCTAAGAGTTTGATAGTGTCTGGCCCTGTTTGTAGGTCTTTAATCCATTATGAGTTAAGTTTTGTGTATGGTGTTAGGGAGTGTTCTAATTTCATACTTTTACATGCACCTTTCCAGGTTTTTCAGCACCACGTTTTGAAGAGGCTGTCATTTCTCCACTTTATATTCTTCCCTATCTTTTCAAAGATAAGGTGGCCATATGTGCCAGGGTTTTTGCCTGGACTTTCTATCCTGTTCCATTGATCTATATTTCTGTTTTTGTGCCGGTAACATACTGTCTTCATTACTGTACCTTTTAGTATTGTCTGAAGGTTGGGAACCGGGTTCCTCCAACTCCCTTTTTCATTCTCAAGATTTCTTTGCCTATTAGGGGTTTTTGTGTTTCCATACAATATGTGAAAATGTTTGTTCTTGTTTTGTGAAAAATGCCAGTGCTAGATTGAAGAGGCTGTCCATTCTCCACTGAACATTCCTGCCTCTTTTATCAAAGATAAGGTGACCATATATGCGTGGGTTTATCTCTGGGCTTTCTATCCTGTTCCATTGATCTATCTTCTGTTTCTGTGCCAGTAACATACTGTGTTGATTACTGTAGCCTTGTAGTATAGTCTGAAGTCAGGGAGCCTGATTCCTCCAGCTCCGGTTTTCATTCTCAAGATTGCTTTTACTATTCGGGGTCTTTTGTTTCCATACAAATTGTGAAATTTTTTGTCCTAGTTCTGTGAAAAATGCCAGTGGTAGTTTGATAGGGATTGCATTTTATCTGTAGATTGCTTTGGGTAGTAGAGTCATTTTCACAATGTTGATTCTTCCAATCCAAGAACATGGTATATCTCTCCACCTATTTGTATCATCTTTAATTTCTTTCATCAGTGTCTTATAATTTTCTGCATACAGGTCTTTTGTTTCCTTATGTAGGTTTATTCCTAGATATTTTATTGTTTTTGTTGCAATGGTAAATGGGAGTGTTTTCTTCTTTTTTTTTTTTTTTGCAGTACACGGGCCTCTCACTATTGTGGCCTCCCCCATTGCAGAGCACAGGCTCCGGACGCGCAGGCCCAGCAGCCATGGCTCACGGGCCCAGCCGCTCCACGGCATGTGGGATTTCCCCAGACCGGGGCACGAACCCGTGTCCCCTGCATCGGCAGGCGAACCCTCAACCACTGCGCCACCAGGGAAGCCCGGGAGTGTTTTCTTGATTTCAATTTCAGATTTTTCATCATTAGCATATAGGAATGCCAGAGAATTCTGTGCATTAATTTTGTATCCTGCTACTTTACCAAATTCATTGATCAGCTCCAGTAGTTTTCTAGTAGCATCTTTAGGATTCTCTATGGATAGTATCATGTCTTCTGCAAACAGTGACAGCTTTACTTCTTTTTTTCCTATTTGGATCCCTTTTATTTGTTTTTATTCTCTGATTGCTGTGGCTAAAACTTCCAAAACGATGTTGAATAATAGTGGTGAGAGTGGGCAACCTTATCTTGTTCCTGATCTTAGTGGAAATTCTTTCAGTTTTTAACCATTGACGACAATGTTGGCTGTGGGCTTGTCATATACGGTCTTTGATATGTTGAGGAAAGTTCCCTCTCTGCCTATTTTCTGGAGGGTTTTTATCATAAATGGGTGTTGAATTTTGTGGAAAGCTTTCTCTGCATCTATTGAGATGGTCATATGGTTTTTCTCCTTCAGTTTGTTAATATGGTGTATCACATTGATTGATTTGCGTATATTGAAGAATGCTTGCATTGTTGGAATAAACCCCACTTGATCACGGTGTATGATCCTTTAATGTGCTGTTGGTATCCGTTTGCTAGTATTTTGTTGAAGAGATTTGCATCTATGTTCATCAGTGATATTGGCCTATAATTTCATTTCTTTGTGTCATATTAGTCTGGTTTTTGTATCAGGGTGATTGTGGCCTTGTGGAATGAGTTTGGGAGAGGTCCTCCCTCTGCTTTAGTTTGGAAGAGTTTGACAAGGATCGGTGCTAGCTCTTTTCTATATGTATTATAGAATTTGCCTGTGAAGCCATCTGATCCTGCGCTTTGGTTTGTTGGAAAATTTTTAATCACAGTTTCAGTTTCAGTACTTGAGATTTGTCTGTTCATATTTTCTATTTCATCCTTGTTCAGTGTCAGCAGGTTGCGCATTTCAAAGAATTTGTGCATTTCTTTCAGACATGCAAATGCAAACCAAAAGAAAGCTGGAGGAGCAATTCTCATATCGGACATATAGTCTCTAAAATAAAGACTATTAGAAGAGACAAATAAGGACACTGGATAATGATCAAGGGATTGATCCAAGAAGAAGATATAACAATTTTAAATATATATGCACCCAACATAGGAGCACCTCAATACATAAGGCATCTACTAACAGCCACAAAATAGGAAATCGACAGTAACACATACATAGTATGGGAGTTTAACACCCCACATTCACCAATAGAAAGATCATGCAAAATGAAAATAAATAAGGAAACAGAAGCTTAAAATAATACATTAAACAAGATGGACTTAATTGATATTTATAGACAAAGACAACAAAATACACATTTTTCTCAAGTGCTCCTGCAACATTCTCCTGGATAGATCATGTCTTGGGTCACAAATCAAGACTTGGTAAATTTAAGAACATTGAAATTGTATCAAGTATCTTTTCCGAAAACAATACTATGAGACTAGATAACAATTACAGGAAAAAACCTTTAGAAAATACAAACACATGGAGGCAAAACAATACACTACTTAATAATGAAGTGATCACTGAAAAAATCAAAGATGTAATCAAAAAATACCTAGAAAAAATGAGAATGGAGACACGACGAAGCAAAACCTATGGGATGCAACAAAAACAGTTCTAAGAGGGAAGTTTATAGCAATACAATTGTACCCTAATAAACAGGAAACATCTTGAATAAATAACCTAAACATGCACCTAACACAATTAGAGAAAGAACAAAAAAAATAACACAAATTTAGCAGAAGGAAAGAAATCATAAAGATCAGATCACAAATAAATGAATCAGAAATGAAGGAAACAATAGCAAAGATCAATAATACTATAAGCTGTGTCTTTGAGAAGATAAACAAGATTGATAAACCATAGCCAGACACAAAATAAAAGGGAGAGGTCTGAAATCAATAGAATTAGAAATTAAAAAGGAGAAGTAACAACTGACATGGCAGAAATACAAAAGTTCATGAGACATAACTACAAGCAACTCTATGCCAATAAAATGGACAAATTCTTAGAAAAAGCACAACCTGCTGAGACTGAATCAGGATGAAATAAAAAATATGAGCACACGAATTACAAGCACTGAAATAGAATCTGTGATTAAAAATCTTCAAACAAAGTGATATGGGATCATAGGTTTATGTATAACTGATACATTTTATTAAAAGGCAGATACTAACACACAATTGTTAAGCAATTATACTCCAATAAAGGTATTAAAAAAATCTTCCAACACACAAAAGCCCAGGACAAGATGGCTTCACAGGCAAATTCTATCAAACATTTAGAGAAGAGCTAACACGTATCCTTCTCAAATTCTTCCAAAATATACCAGAGGGAGGAACACGCCCAAACTCGTTCTACAAGGCTACCATCTCCCTGATACCAAAACCAGACAAAGATGTCATTAAAAAAAAAAAACTGCAGGCCAATAACACTGATGAACATAGATGCAAAAATCCTCAAGAAAATACTAGCAAACAGAAAGCAACTGCGCATTAACGGGATAATACACCATGATCAAGTGGGGTTTATTCCAGGAATGCAAGAATTCTTCAATATACACAAATCAATCAATGTGAAACGTCATATTAACAACTTGAAGGAGAAAAACCATATGATCATCTCAATTGATGCAGAGAAAGCTTTTGACAAAATTCACCACCCATTAATGATAAAAACTCTGCAAAAGTAGGCATAGGGGGAACTTTCCTCAACATAATAAAGGTCATATATAACAAACACACAGCCAACATCATCCTCAATGGTGAGAAACTTAAACCGTTTCCAATTAGACCAGGAACAATACAAGGTTGCCCACTCTCACCAGTCTTATTCAACATAGTTTTGGAAGTTGTATCCACAGTAATCAGAGAGAAAAATGAAGTAAAAGGAATCCAAATCAGAAAAGAAGAAATAAAGCTGTCACTCTTTGAAGATGATATGATACTATATATAGAGAATCCTAAAGATGCAACCAGGAAACTATTAGAGCTAATCAATGAATTTTGTAAAGTAGCAGGATACAAAATTAATACACAGAAATCTGTGGCATTCCTATACACTAATTATGGAAAAGCTGAAAGTGAAATTAAGAAAATGCTCCCAGGGACGATGGTGGAAGAGTAAGACGTGGAAATCATCTTCCTCCATACAGATACATCAGAAATACATCAAAACGTGGAGAAACTCCTACAGAACATCTACTGAACACTGGCAGAAGAACTCAGACCTCCCAAAAGGCAAGAAAATCCCCACGTACCTGAGTAGGGCAAAAGAAAAAGAATAAACAGAACCAAAAGAATAGGAACGGGACCTGCCCAATGGGTGGGAGCTGTGAAGGAGGAAAAGTTTCCACACACTAGGAAGACCCTTTGTGGGTGGAGACTGCGGGTCTCGGAGGGCGGAAGCTTTGGAGCAGCGGAGGACAGCACAGCAAAAGTGGTGCAGAGGGCAAAGAGGAGAGATTCCCGCACAGAGGATTGGTGCTGACTGGCATTCACCAGCCCGAGAGGATTGTGTGCTCACGTGCTGGGGTGGGCGTGCCTGAGAGCTGAGGCTCAGGCTTCGTTCGGAGTGCAGGGTGAGTACTGCTGTTGTCAGCGTGAACACAGCCTGCAGGGGGTTAGTGCACCACGGCTAGCCATGAGGGAGTCCGGGGTAAAGCCTGGACCTGCCAAAGGGGCAAAGACTTTTTCTTCCCGCTTTGTTTCCTGGTGTGACAGGAGAGGGGATTAAGAATGCTGCTTAAACGAGCTCCAAGATGGGCACAAGCCGCGGTTAACAGCCCGAACACCAGAGACCGGATTGAGACAGTAAGCCTGCTGCTGTGCCACAGAGAAGCCTGTGTGTGAGCACAGGTCACTATACACACCTCCCTTCTGGGAAGCCTGTGCAGCCCGCCACTACCAGGGTCCCAGGATCCAGGGACAACTTCCCCGAGAGAGCACACGGCACGCATCAGGCTGGCGCAAAGTCACGCCAGCCTCTGTCACTGCAGGCTCACCCCGCACTACATACCCCTCCTTCCCCCCAGCCTTAGTGAGCCAGAGCCCCCAATCAGTGGCTCCTTTAACCCCCTCTTGTCTGAGCGAAGAAGAGATGCCCGCCAGCGACCTACATGCAGAGGCGGGGCCAAATCCAAAGCTGAGCTCAGGGAGCTGTGCGAAAAATGAAAAGAAAGGGAAATCTCTCCTGGCAGCCTCAGGAGTAGTTGATTATATTTCCACAATCAACTTGATATACCCTGCATCTGTGGAATACCTGAATAGACAATTAATCATCTGAAATTGAGGAGGTGGACTTTGAGAGCAAGATTTATTATGTTTTCACATTTTCTCTTTTTGTGAGGGTGTATGTGTTTGCTTTTGGGTGAGATTTTGTCTGTATAGCTTTGTTTTCACTATTTGTCCTAGGGTTCTATCCATCCAGTTTTTTTGTTTGTTTGTTTTTTACTTTAAAAAAATTTCTTAATAATTATTTTTTATTTTAATAAATATTTTATTATATCTTACTTTATTTGCTTTCCTTTTATCCTCTTTCCTTCCTTCTTTCTACTTTTTCTCCCTTTTATTCTGAGCAGTGTGGATGAAAGGCTCTTGGTGATGCAGCCAAGTGTCAGTGCTGTGCCTCTGAGGTGGGAGAGACAACTTCAGGACACTGGTCCACAAGAGAACTCCCAGCACCACGTAATATCAAATGGTGAAAATGTCCCAGAGATCTCCATCTCAGCAACAACACCCAGCTTCACTCAACGACCAGCAAGCTACAGTGCTGGACACCCTATGCCAAACAACTAGCAAGAGAAGAACACAAACCCACCCATTAGCAGAGAGGCTGCCTAAAGTCATAATAAGTCCACAGACATCTCAAAACTCATCACCAGACGTGGAATTGGCCACCAGATAGACAAGATCCAGCCTCATCCAGCAGAACACAGGCACTAGTCCCCTCTACCGGGAAGCCTACAAAAGCCACTGAACAAACTTTTGCCACTGGGAACAGACACCAAAAACAACGGGAACTACAAACCTGCAGCCTGCAAAAAGGAGACCCCAAACACAGTAGGATAAGCGAAATGAGAAGACAGAAAAACACACAGCAGATGTAGCAGCAAGATAAAAACCCACTGGACCTAACAAATGAAGAGGAAGTAGGCAGTCTACCTGAAAAAGAATTCAGAATAATGATAGTGAACATGATCCGAAATCTTGGAAACAGAATAGAGAAAATGCAAGAAACATTTAACAAGGACTTAGAAGAACAAAAGATGAAACCAGCAATGATGAACAGCACAATGAATGAAATTCAAAATACTCTAGAAGGGATCAATAGCAGAATAACTGAGGCAGAAAAACGAATAAGTGACCTGGAAGATAAAATAGTGGAAATAACTACTGTAGAGCAGAATAAAGAAAAAAGAATGAAAAGAAATGAGGACTGTCCCAGAGACCTCTGGGACAACATTAAACTCACCAACATTCGAATTATAGGGGTTCCAGAAGAAGAAGAGAAAATGAAATGGGCTGAGAAAATATTTGAAGAGAGTATAGTTGAAAACTTCTCTAATATGGGTAAGGAAATATTTAATCAAGTCCACGAAGCACAGAGAGTCCCATACAGGATAAATCCAAGGAGAAACATTCCAAGACATATATTAATCAAATTGTCAAAATTTAAATACAAAGAAAACATATTAAAAGCAGCAAGGGAAAAACAACAAATAATACACAAGGGAATTCACATAAGGTTAAGAGCTGATCTTTCAGCAGAAACTCTGAAAGACAGAAAGGAGTGGCAGAACATATTTAAAGTGATGAAGGAGAGAAACCTGCAACCAAGATTACACTACCCAGTAAGGATCTCATTCAGATTTGATGGAGAAATTAAATCCTTTCCATACAAGCAAAAGTTGAGAGTTCAGCACCACCAAACCAGTTTTACAACAAATGCTAAAGGATCTTCTCTAGGCAAGAAACAAAAGAGAAGGAAAACAGCTACAATAACAAACTCAAAACAATTAAGAAAATAGGAATAGGAACAAACATATGGCTAATTACCTTAAATGTAAATGGATTAAATGCTCCCACCAAAAGACACAGACTGGTTGAATGGATATAAAAACAAGATCCACATATATGCTCTCTACAAGTGACCCATTTCAGACCTAGAGACGCATACAGACTGAAAGTGAGGGGATGGAAAAGATACTCTATGCAAATGGAAACCAAAAGAAAGCTAAAGTAACAATTCTCATATAAGAAAATATAGCCTTTAAAATAAAGATTATTAGAAGAGACAAAGAAGGACACTAGATAATGATCAAGGGATGGATCCAAGAAGATGTAACAACTATAAATATTTCTGCACACAACATAGGAGCACCTCAATACGTAAGGCAAATACTAACAGCCGTAAGAGGTGAAATCAACAGTAACACATTCATAGTATGGAACTTTAACACCCCACCTTCACCAATGGACAGATCATCCAAAATGAAAATAAATAAGGAAACACAAGCTTTAAATGATACATTAAACAAGATGGACTTAATTGATATTTATAGGACACTCCATCCAAAAACAACAGAATACACATTTTTCTCAAGTTCTCATGGAACATTCTCCAGGATAGATCATATCTTGGGTCAAAAATGAACCCTTGGTAAATATAAGAAAATTGAAATTGTATCAAGTATCTTTTCTGGCCACAATGCTATGAGACTAGATATCAATTACAGGAAAAGACCTGTAAAAAATTCAAACACATGGAGGCAAAACAATGCACTACTTAATAACGAAGTGATCACTGAAGAAATCAAAGAGAAAATCAAAAAATACCTAGAAACAAATGACAATGGAGACACGATGAATCAAAACCTATGCGATGCAAAAAATAGAGTTGTAAGAGGGAAGATGAGAGCAATACAATCCTTACTTAAGAAACAGGAAATATCTCGAATAAACAACCTAACCGTGCACCTGAAGCAATTAGAGAAGGAACAAAACAAACCCAAAGTTAGGAGACGGAAAGAAAACAAAGATCAGATCAGAAATAAATGAAAAATAAATGAAGGAAATGATAGCAAAGATCAATAAAACTAAAAGCTGTGTCTTTGAGAAGATAAACAAGATTGACAAATCATTAGCCAGACACATGAAAAAAAAAGTCTCAAATCAATAGGAGGAAAGGAGAAGTAACTGACACGGCAGAAATACAAAAGATCATGAGAGATAACTAAAAGCAACTCTATGCCAATAAAATGGACAACCTGGAAGAAATGTACAAATTCTTAGCAATGCACAACCTGCTGAGACTGAATCAGGATAAAATAAAAATATGAACAGACCAGTCACAAGCAGTGAAATTGAATCTGTGATTTAAAATCTTCCAACAAAGAGATATGAGAACATATGTATATGTATAACTGATACACTTTATTAAAAGGCAGAAACTAACAGAGAATTGTAAAGCAATTATCCTCCAATAGAGATATTAAAAAAAATCTTCCAACACACAAAAGCCCAGGACAAGATTGCTTCTCAGGCGAATTCTATCAAACATTTAGAGAAGAGCAAACACATATCCTTCTCAAACTCTTCCAAAATATAGCAAAGGGGGAACACGCCCAAACTCATTCTACGAGACCACAATCACCCTGATACCAAAATGAGACAAAGAGTTCACACACACACACACACAAAAACCCTGCAAGACAATATCACTGATGAATATAGATGCAAAAATCCTCAGCAAAATACTAGCAAACAGAATGCAACAGCACATTAAAATGATAATACACCATGATCAAGTGGGGTTTTTTCCAGGAATGCACGGATTTTTCTATATACGCAAATCAATCAATGTGATGAACCATATTAACAAACTGAAGGAGAAAAATCATATGATCATCTCAATAGATGCAGAGAAAGCTTTCAACAAAATTCAACACCGAGTTATGATAAAAACCCTGCAAAAAGTAGGTGTAGAGGGAACTTTCCTCAACATAATAAAGGCAATATATGACAAACCCACAGCCAACAGCATCCTCAATGGTGAGAAACTGTAACTATTTCCAATAAGAAAAGGAACAATACAAGGTTGTCCACTCTCACCACTCTTATTCAACATGGTTTTGGAAGTTCTAACCAGAGTAATCAGAGAAGAAAAGGAAGGAACATTAATCCAAATCGGAAAAGAAGATCTAAAGCTGTCACTGTTTGCAAATGATATGATACTATATATAGAGAATCCTAAAGATGCTACCAGAAAACTACTAGAACTAATCAATGAATTTTGTAAAGTAGCAGGATACAAAATTAATGCACAGAAATCAATGGCATTCCTATGCACTAATGATGAAAAATCTGAATGTGAAATTAAGAAAACGCTCCCAGGGAAGATGGCAGAAGATTAACATGCGGAGATCACCTTCCTCCCCACAGATCCATCAGAAATACATCAACACGTGGAACAAGTCCAACAGAGCACCTGCTAAACACTGGCAGAAGACCTCAGACCTCCCAAAAGGCAAGAAAATACCCACGTACCTGAGTAAGGCAAAAGAACAAAGAATAAAGAGAGACAAAAATATAGGAATGTGACCTGCACCAGTGGGAGGGAGCTGTGAAGGAGGAAACGTTTCCACACACTAGGAGGCCCCTTCACAGGCAGAGACTAAGGGTCTCGGAGGTCAGAATCTTCAGAGCAGCGGAGGAGAGCACAGCAGCAGGGGTTCAGAGGGCAAAGCAGAGAGATTACTGCACAGAGGATCGCTGCCGACTGGCATTCACCAGTCCAAGAGGCTTGTCTGCTCACCTGCTGTGGTGGGCGGGCCTGAGAGCTGAGCCTCAAGCTTCGGTCGGAGTGCAGGGAGAGGACTGGTGGTGTGGGTGTGAACACAGCTTGCAGGGGGTTAGTACACCATGGCTAGCCGGGAGGGAGTCCGGGGCAAGACTGGACCTGCTGAAGAGGCAAGAGACTTTTTCTTCCCTCTTTGTTTACTGGTGCACAAGGAGAGGGGATTAAGAGTGCTGGTTAAAGGAGCTCCAGAGACGGGTGTGAGCCGTGTCTTACAGCGCAGACCCCAGAGATGGGCATGAGACTCTAAGGCTGCTGCTGCCACCACAAAGAAGCCTGTGTGTGAGCACAGGTCACTATCTACACCTCCCTTCTGGGGAGCCTGTGCAGCCCACCACTGCCAGGGTACCGGGATTGAGGGACAACTTCCCCAGGAGAACGCATGTCACGCATCAGTCTGGTGAAAGGAAATGCTGGCTTCTTCCGCCGCAGGCTCGACTGCCCTATGTACCCCTCCTGCCCCCTGGCCTGAGTGAGCCAGAGCCCCCGAAGCAGCAGCTCCTTTAATCCCATGCTGTCTGCGCAAATAATAGATGCCCTCTGGTGACCTACATGCAGAGGCACGGCCAAATCTAACGCTGAGCCCCGGGAGCTGTGCAAACAAAGAAAAGAAAGGGAAATCTCTCCCAGCAGCCTCAGGAGCAGCGGATTAAATCTCCACAATCAACTTGATGTACCTTGTGTCTGTGGAATACCTGAAGAGGCAACAAATCATCCCAAATTGAGGAGGTGGACTTTGAGAGCAAGATTTATTATGTTTTCACATTTTCTCTTTTTGTGAATGTGTATGTGTATGCTTCTGTGTGAGATTTTGTCTGTATAAATTTGCTTTCACTATTTGTCCTAGGGTTCTATTCGTCCATTATTTTAATTAAAAAATGTTTTTTCTTGATAAATATTTTTTATTTTAATAACTTTATTTTATTTTGTTTTTATGTTCTTTTCGTTTATCCTCTTTCTTTCCTTCTTTGTACTTTTTCTCCCTTTTATTCTGATCCGTGTGGATGACAGTCTCTTGGTGCTGCACCTAAGCATCAGTGTTGTGCCTCTGAGATGGGAGAGCCAACATCAGGACACTGGTCCACAAGAGACCTCCCAGCTCCACGTATTATCAAATGCTGAATATTTCCGAGAGATCTCCATCTCAAAATCAACACCCAGCTGCACTCAATGACCAGCAAGCTACAGTGCTGGACACCCTAAGCCAAACAACTAGCAAGAGACGAACACAAACCCACCCATTAGCAGAAAGGCTGCCTAAAATTATAATAATTCCACAGACACCCCAGACCCACACCAACAGACGTGGAATTCCTCACCAGAAAGACAAGATCCAGCCTTATCCACCAGAACACAGGCACTAGTCTCCTCCACCAGGAAGCCTACACAACCCACTGAACAAACTTTAGCCACTGGGGACAGACACCAAAAACAGCGGGAAATACAAACCTGCAGCCTGCAAAAAGGAGACCCTAAACACAGTAAGATAAGCAAAATGAGAAGACAGAAAAACACACAGAAGATGAAGGAACAAGATAAAAACCCACCAGACCTAAACAATGAAGAGGAACTAGGCAGTCTACCTGAAAAAGAATTCAGAATAATGATAGTAGAGATGATCCAAAATCTTGGAAATAGAATAGAGAAAATGCAAGAAACATTTAAGAAGAACCTAGAAGAACAAAAGATGAAACAAGTGGGCGAGGGGAGATTGGCAGAAGAGTAAGATGCAGAGATCACCTTCCTCCCCACAGGTACACCAGAAATACATCTACACGTGGAACAACTCCTACAGAACACCAACTGAAAGCTGGCAGAAGACCTCAGACCTCGCAAAAGGCAAGAAACTCCCCATGTACCTGGGTAGGGCAAAAGATAAAAAGAAAAAACAGAGACAAAAGAATAGGGATGGGACATATATCTGTGGGAGGGAACTGTGAAAGACGAATGGTTTCCACACACTAGGAAGCCCCTTCGCAGGTGGAGACAGTGGGTGGCAGAGGGGGGGAGCTTTGGAGTCATGGAGGAGAGCACAGCAACAGGGGTGCAAGGACAAAGTGGGGAGATTCCCGCACAGAGGATCGGTGCTGACCAGCACTCACCAGCCCTAGAGGCTTGTGTGCTCACCCGCCGGGGTGGGCGGGGCTGCGAGCTGAGGCTTGGGCTTTAGTCGGAGCACAGGGAGAGGACTGGGGTTGGCGGTGTGAACACAGCCTGAAGGGGTTAGTGCACCACGGCTAGACAGTAGGGAGGCCAGAAAAAGGTCTGGACCTGCTGAAGGGCAAGAGACTTTTTCTTCCCTCTTTGTTTCCTGGAGCGCCAGGAGACGGGATTAAGAGTGCTGCTTTAAGGATCTCCAGAGACGGGCATGAGCTGTGGCTAAAACCGTGGACCCCAGAGTTGGGCAGGAGATGCTATGGCTGCTGCTGCCACCACCAAGAAGCCTGTGTGTGAGCACAGGTCACTATCGACACAGCCCCCCACGGGAGCATGTGCAGCACGCCACTGCCAGGATCCCGGGATCCAGGGACAAATTCCCCAGGAGGAAGCATGACTAGCCTTAGGCTGGTGCAACATCATGCTGGCCTCTGCCGCCACAGGCTCACCCCGCACAGAGTGCCCCTCCCTCTACCGGGCCTGAGTGAGCCAGAGCCCCGAATCAGCGGCTCCTTTAACCCCGTCCTGTCTGAGCAGAAAAACAGACGCCCTCCGGGGACCTACAACCAGAGGCGGGGCCAAATCCAAAGTTGAGCCCCTGTGAGCTGTGAGAACAAAGAAGAGAAAGTTAAATCTCTCCCAGAAGCCTCAGAAGCAATGGATTCAATCTCCACAATCAACTTGATGTGTCCTGCATCTGTGGAATACATGAATAGACAATGAATCATCCCAAATTGAGGAGGGGGACATTGAGAGCAAGATTTATGATTTTTTCCCCTTTTCCTCTTTTTGTGAATGTGTATGTTTATGCTTCTGTGTGAGATTTTGTCTGTATACCTTTGCTTCCACCATTTGTCGTAGGGTTCTATTTGCCCGTTTTTTTAAAAAAATTTTTTTCTTAATAATTTTTATTTTATTTTACTTTATTTTATTTTACTTTATCTTCTTTCTTTCTTTCCTTCCTTCCCTCCTTTAGAGAACGAATCATCCCAAATTGAGGAGGTGGACTTTGAGAGCAAGATTATGATTTTTTCCCCTTTTCCTCTTTTTCTGAATGTGTATGTGTATGCTTCTGTATGAGATTTTATCTGTATAGCTTTGCTTCCACCATTTGTCCTAAGTTTCTATCTGTCCATTTTGTTTTTTTTAATTTTTTTCTTAATAATTATTTTTTAATTTAATAACTTTATTATATTTTACTTTATTTTGTTTTACTTTTTCTTTCTTTTTTTCTTCCTTCCCTCCTTCCTTCCTTCCTTTCTCCCACCATCCTTACCTCCCACCCTCCCTCCCTCCTTTCTTTCTTTCTTCCTTCTTTCCTTCCTGCCTTTCTTTCTTCCCTCCTAATTCTACTAATTCTGTCTCTCTACTTTTTCTCCCTTTTATTCTGAGCCATGTTGATGAAGTGTTCTTGGTGTGGCAGCCAGGAGTCAGTGCTGTACCTCTGAGGTGGGAGAGCCAACATGAGGACACTGGTCCATAAGAGATCTCCCAGCTCCAAATAATATCAAATGGTGAAAATCTCCCAGAGATCTCCATCTCAACACCAGCACCCAGCTTAACTCAACGACCAGCAAGCTACAGTGCTGGACACCCTATGCCAAACAACTAGCAAAACTGGAACACAACCCCACCCATCAGCAGAGAGGCTGCCTAAAATCATAAGTCCACAGACACCCCAAAACACACCACCAGACGTGGACCTCCCCACCAGAGACACAAGATCCAGCCTCATCCACCACAGCACAGGCACTAGTCCCCTCCACCAGGAAGCATACACAACCAACTGAAGCAACCTTATCCACTGGGGAGGGACACCAAAAACAACGGGAACTACGAACCTGCAGCCTGCAAAAAGGAGACCCCAAACACAGTAAGATAAGCAAAATGAGAAGACAGGAAAACACACCACAGATGAAGGAGAAAGATAAATACCCAACAGACCTAACAAATGAAGAGGACATAGGCAGTCTACCTGAAAAAAATTCCGAATAATGATAGTAAAGATGATCCACAAAGCACCGAGCTGACATCCCTGTGCTATGTGGCTGCTTCACATTAGCCATCTACCTTACGTTTGTTAGTGTATATATGTCCATGTGTCTCTCCCACTTTGTCACAGCTCACCCTTCCCCTCCCCATATCCTCAAGTCCGTTCTCCAGTAGGTCTGTGTCTTTATTCCTGTCTTACCCCTAGGTTCTTCATGATATTTTTTTTCTTAAATTCCATATATATGTGTTAGCATATGGTATTTATCTTTCTCTTTCTGACTTACTTCATTCTGTATGACAGATTCTAGGTCTATACACCTCATTACAAACAGCTCAATTTCGTTTCTTTTTAAGGCTGAGTAATATTCCATTGTATATATGTGCCACATCTTCTTTATCCATTCATCCGATGGTGGGCACTTAGGTTGTTTCCATCTCTGCGCTATTGTAAATAAAGCTGCAATGAACATTTTGGTACATGACTCTTTTTGAATTTTGGTTTTCTCAGGGTATATGCCCAGTAGTGGGATTGCTGGGTCATATGGTAGTTCTATTTGTAGTTTTTTAAGGAACCTGCATACTGTTCTCTATAGTGGCTGTACCAATTCACATTCCCACCAGCAGTGCAAGAATGTTCTCTTTTCTCCACACCCTCTCCAGCACTGATTGTTTCCAGATTTTTTGATGATGGCTATTCTGACTGTTGTGAGATGATACCTCATTGTAGTTTTAATAATTTTTTTAATTTAATAACTTTATTGTATTTTACCTTACTTTATTTTATTTTACCTTACTTTATTTTATTTTACCTTACTTCATTTTCTTTCCTTTTATACTCTCTCTTTCTTTCTTTCTACTTTTTCTCCCTTTTATTCTGAACCATGTGGATGAAACTCTCTTGATGCTGCAGCCAAGCATCAGAGCTGTGCCTCTGAGGTGGGAGAGCCAATTTCAGGACACTGGTCCAAAAGAGACTTCCAAGCTCCACGTAATATCTAATGGTGAAAATCTCCCTGCGATCTGCATCTCAATGCCAACACCCAGCTTTACTCAACGACCAGCAAGCTACAGTGCTCTATGCCCTATGACAAACAACAAGCAAGTGAAGAACAAAACACCACCCATTAGCAGAGAGTCTGCCTAAAATAATAAGTCCACAGACACCCTAAAACATGCCACAAGACGTGGACTTGCTCACCAGAAAGCCAGGATCCAGCTTCATCCACCAGAACACAGGCACTAGTCTCCTTCATCAGGAAGCCTACAAAACCCACTGACAAACTTTAGCCACTGGAGAGAGACACCAAAAACAACAGGAAGTATGAAACTGCATCCTGCGAAAAGGAGACCCCAAACACAGTCGGATAAGCAAAATGAGAAGACAGAAAACACACAGCAGATAAAGGAGCAAGTTAAAAACCCACCATACCTAACAAATGAAGAGGAAATAGGCAGTCTACCTGAAAAAGAATTCAGAATAATGATAGTAGAGATGATCCAAAATCTTGGAAATAGAATAGAGAAAATGCAAGAAACATTTAACAAGGACCTAGAAGAACAAAAGATGAAACAAGCAATGATGAACAACACAATAAATGAAATTAAAAATACTCTAGATGGGATCAATAGCAGAATAACTGAGGAAGATGAAAGAATAAGTGACCTGGAAGATAAAATAGTGGAAATAACTGCTGCAGAGCAGAAAAAAGAAAAAGAATGAAAAGAAATGAGGACAGTCTCAGAGACCTCTGGGACAACATTAAACTCACCAACATTCGAATTATTGGGGTTCCTGAAGAAGAAGAGAAAAAGAAAGGGACTGAGAAAATATTTGAAGGGATTATGGTTGAAAAATTCCCTAATACAGGAAAGGAAATAGTTAATGAAGTCCAGGAAACACAGAGAGTCCCATACAGGATAAATCCAAGGAGAAACACGACAAGACACATATTAATCAAACTTTCAAAATTTAAATGCAAAGAAAACATATTAAAAGCAGAAAGGGAAAAAGAACAAATAACACACAAAGGAATCCCTGTAAAGTTAACAGATGAACTTTCAGCAGAAACTGCAAGCCAGAAGGGAGTGGCAGGACATATTTAAAGTGATGAAAGAGAGAAACCTACAACCAAAATTACTCTACGCAGTAAGGATCTCATTCACATTTGATGGAGAAATTAAAACCTTTACAGACAAGCAAAAGCTGAGAGAGTTCAGCACCACCAAACCAGTTTTACAACAAATGCTAAAGGATCTTTTCTAGGCAAGAAACACAAGAGAAGGGAAAGACCTACAATAACAAACCCAAAACAATTCAGAAAATGGGAATAGGAACATACATATTGATAATTACCTTAAATGTAAATGGATTAAATGCCCCCACCAAAAGACATAGATTGACTGAATAGATATAAAAACAAGACACATATATATACTGTCTACAGGAGACCCATTTCAGACCTAGAGATGCATACAGACTGTAAGTGAGGGGATGGAAAAGATACTCCATGCAAATGGAAACCAAAAGTAAGCTGGAATAGCAATTCTCATATCAGACAAAATGGACTTTAAAATAAAGACTGTTAGAAGAGACAAAGAAGGACACTAGATAATGATCAAGGGATGAATCCAAGGAGAAGATATAAATATTGTAAATAATTATGCACCCAACTTAGGAGCACCACAATACGTATGGAAAATGATAACAGTAATAAAAGGGGAAATCGACAGTAACACATACATAGTATGGGACTTTAACACCCCACATTCACCAATGGACAGATCATCCAAAATGAAAATAAATTAGGAAACACAAACTTTAAATGATACATTAAACAAGAAGGACTTAATTGATATTTATAAGACATCCCATCCAAAAACAACAGAATACACATTTTTCTAAAGTGCTTACGGAACATTCTTCCAGATAGATCTTATCATGAATCACAAATCAAGCCTCTGTAAATTTAAGAAAATTGAAATTGTATCAAGTATCTTTTCCGACCACAATGCTATGAGACTACATATCAGTTACAGGAAAAGACCTGTAAAAAATACAAACAGATCGAGGCAAAACAATACACTACTTAACACCGAAGTGAACACTGAAGATATCAAAGGGGAAATCAAAAAAATCTAGAAACAAATAACAATGGAGAGACGATGAACTAAAACCTGTGGGATGCAATAAAAACAGTTCTAAGAGGGAAGTTTATAGCAATACAATCCTACCTTAAGAAACAGAAAACATCTCAAATAAACAACCTAACCTTGCACCTAAAGCAATTAGAGAAAGAACAAAAAAACCCCCAAAGTTAGCAGAAGGAAAGAAATCATAAAGACAGATCGAAATATATGAAAAAGAAATGATGGAAACGATAGCAAAGATCAATAAAACTAAAAGCTGTGCCTTTGAGAAGATAAACAGGATTGATAAACCATTAGCCAGACACATCAAAAAAAAAAAGGGAGAAGTCTCAAATCAATAGAATTAGAAATGAAAAAGGAGGAGTAACAACTGACAGTGCAGAAATACAAAAGTTCATGAGAGATTACGAAAAGCAACTCTACGCCAATAAAATGGACAACCTGGAAGAAATGCACAAATTCGTAGAAATGCACAACCTGCCAAGACTGAACTAGGATGAAATAAAAAAATATGAACAGACCAATCACAAGCACTGAAATTGAAAATGTTATTAAACTTCCTCCAACAAAGAGATATGGGAACATATGTGTGTATATATATATATATATATATATATATATATATATATATATATATATATATATATATATATATATATATATATGATTCACATTGTTAAAAGGCAGAAACTAACACACAATTGTAAAGCAATTATACTCCAATAAAGATATTTTAAAAAAATCTTCCAACACACAAAACCCAGGACAAGATGGCTTCACAGGTGAATTCTATCAAACATTTAGAGAAGAGCTTACACGTATCCTTCTCAAACTCTTCCAAAATATAGTAGAGGGAGGATCAGGCCCAAAATCATTCTACAAGGTCACAAACACCCTGATACCAAAACCAGACAAAGATGTCCCAAAAAATAAAAACTACAGGTCAATATCACTGAGGAGCATAGATGCAAAAATCCTCAACAAAATACTAGCAAACAGAATGCAACAGCCCATTGAAAGGATAACACACCATGATCAAGTGGAGTTTATTCCAGGAATACAAGGGTTCTGCAATATATGCAAGTCAGTCAATGTGATACACCATATTAACAAATTGAAGGAGAAAAAGCATATGATCATCTCAATAGATGGAGCGAAAACTTTCTTCAAAATTCAACACCCATTTATGATAAAAACCCTGCAGAAAGTAGGCATAGAGGATACTTTCCTCAACATAATAAAGGCCATATATGACAAACGCACAGCCGACACCATCCTCAATGGTGAGAAACTGAAAACATTTCCATTAAGACCAGGAACAATACAAGGTTTCCCACTCTCACCACTCTTATTCAACATAGTTTTGGAAGTTCTAGCCACAGTAATCAGAGAAGAAAAGGAAGTAAAAGGAATCCAAATCAGAAAAGAAGAAGTAAAGCTGTCAGTGTTTGCAAATGATGTGATACTATATATAGAGAATCCTAAAGATGCTACCAGAAAACTACTAGAACTAATCAATGAATTTTGTAAAGTAGCAGGATACAAAATTGATGCACAGAAATCAATGGCATTCTTATAAACTAATGATGAAATATCTGAAAGTGAAATTAAGAAAACACTCCCGGGGAAGTTGGCCGAAAAGTAAGATGCGGAGATCAGCTTCCTCCCCACAGATACATGAGAAATACATCAACACATGGAACAAGTCCTACATAACAGCTACTGAATGCTGTCAGCAGACCTCAGACCTCCCAAAAGGGAAGAAAATCCCCAAGAACCTGAGTAAGGCAAAAGAAAAAAGAATAAACAGAGACAAAAGAATAGGAATGGCACCTGCATGAGTGGGAGGGAGCTGTGAAGGAAGATAGGTTTCCACACACTAGGAAGCCCCTTCGTGGGCGGAGACTGCATGTGGTGGACGGCGGAAGCTTCAGAGCTGCGGAGGAGAGCACAGCAACAGGGGTGTGGAGGGCAAAGCTGAGAGAGTCCCACACAGAAAATCAGTGCCGACTGGCATTCACCAGCCCGAGAGCCTTGTCTGCTCACCCGCTCGGGTGTGCAGGCCTGAGAGCTGAGGCTAAGCCTTCAGTCAGAGCACAGGGAGAGAACTGGTGTTGTTGGCATGAACACAGCCTGCAGGGGTTAAGTGCACCACGGCCAGCTGGGAGGGATTCCGGGGAAAAGTCTGGACCTGCCCAATAGGCAAGAGACTTTTTCTTCCCTCTTTGTTTCCTAGTGCACAAGCAGAGGGGATTAAGAGTACCACTTAAAGGAGCTCCAGAGATGGGCGCAAGCCGCGGCTAACAGAATGGACACCAGAGTCAGGCATGACACACTAAGGCTGCTGCTGCCGCCACCAAAAGCCTGTGTGTGAGCACAGGTCACTATCCACACCTCCCTTCTGGGGAGCCTGTGAAGCCCGCCACTGCCAGGGTCCCGGGATTCAAGGACAACTTCTCTGGGAGAATGCTTGGTGTGCATGAGGCCTGTGCAATGTCATGCTGGCCTATGCCACCGCAGGCTCGCCCCGCACTATGTACCACTCCTTCCCCCAGGCCTGAGTCAGTGAGAGCCCTCGAATCAGCAGCTCATTTAACCCCATCCTGTTTGAGCGAAAAAGAGTTCCCCTCTGGTGACCTATATGCAGAGGCGGGGCCAAATCCAAAGCTGAGACATGCGAGCTGTGCAAACAAAGAAAAGAAAGGGAAATCTCTCCTAACAGCCTCAGGAGTAGTGGATTACATCTCCACAATCAACTTGCTGTACCCTGCATCTGTGGAATACCTGAATAGACAATGAATCATCCCAAACTGAGGAGGTGGACTTTGAGAGCAAGATTTATTATGTTTTTCCATTGTCTTCTTTTTGTGAGTGTGTATGTGTATGCTTCTGTGTGAGATTTTGTCTGTATAGCGTTGCTTTCACTATTTGTCCTAGGGTTCTATTCATCAACTTTTTATATTTACTTAAAAAACTTTTTTTCTTAATAATTATTTTTTATTTTAATAACTTTATTTTATTTTATCTTAGTTTATTTTTTCTTTTATCATCTTGCTTTCCTACTTTCTAATTTTTCTCCCTTTTATTCTGAGCCATGTTGATGAAAGGCTCTTGGTGTTGCAGCCAAGCATCAGTGCAGTGCCTCTGAGGTGGGAGAGCAAACTTCAGGACACTGGTCCACGACAGACCTCCCAGCTCCAAGTAATATCAAATGGCGAAAATCTCCCAGAGATCTCCATCTCAACACCAACACCCAGCTTCACTCAACGACCAGAAAGCTACAGTGCTGGACACCCTATGCCAAACAAATAGCAAGAAAGGAACACAAACCCACCCATTAGCAGAGAGGCTGCCTAAAGTCATAATAAGTCCACAGACACCTCAAAGCACACCACAAGATGTGGACTTGGCCACCGGATAGACAAGATCCAGCCTTATCCAGGAGAACAACGGCACTAGTCCCCTCGACCAGGAAGCCTACAAAACCGACTGAGCAAACTTTTGCCACTAGGAATAGACACTAGAAACAACAGGAACTACGAATCTGCAGCCTGCAAAAAGAGACCCCAAACACAGTAGGATAAGCAAAATGAGAGACAGAAAAACACACAGATGAAGGAGCAAGATAAAAACCCACCAGACCTAACAAATGACAAGGAAATAGGCAGTCTACCTGAAAAAGAATTCAGAATAATGATAGTGAACATGATCCGAAATCTTGGAAATAGAATAGAGAAAATGCAAGAAACATTTAACAAGGACCTAGAAGAACAAATGATAAAACAAGCAATGATGTACAACACAATAAATGAAATTAAAAATACTCTAGAAGAAATCAGTAGGAGAATAACTGAGACAGAAGAAAGAATAAGTGACCTGGAAGATAAAATAGTGCAAATAACTACTGCAGAGAAGAAGAAAGAAAAAAGAATGAAAAGAAATTAGGATAGTCTCAGAGACCTCTGGGACAGCATTAAACTCACGAACATTCGAATTATAGGGTTTCCAGAAGAAGAAGAGAGAAAAAAAGAGACTGAGAAAATATTTGAGGAGATTATATTTCAAAACTTCCCTAATATGGGAAAGGAAATAGTTAATCAAGTCCAGGAAGCACAGAGAGTCCCATACAGGATAAATCCAAGGAGAAATATGCCAAGACACATATTAATCAAACTGTCAACATTTAAATACAAAGAAAACATATTAAAAGCAGCAAGGGAAAAATAACAAATAACACACAAGGGAATCCCAATAAGGTTAACAGCTGAACTTTCAGCAGAAACTCTGCAAGCCACAAGGGAGTGGCAGGACATATTTAAAGTGATGAAGGAGAAAAACCTGCAACCAAAATTACTCTACCCAGCAAGGATCTCATTCAGATTTGATAGAGAAATTAAATCCTTTACAGATAAGCAAAAGCTGAGAGAGTTCAGCACCACCAAACCAGCTTTACAACAAATGCTAAAGGAACTTCTCTAGGCAAGACACACAAGAGAGGGAAAATACCTACAATAACAAACCCAAAACAATTCAGAAAATGGGAATAGGAACATACATATCGATAATTACCTTAAATGTAAATGGATTAAAGGCTCCCACCAAAAGACACAGACTGGTCGAATGAATATTAAAAAAAAGACCCATATATATTATGTCTCCAAGAGACCCACTTCAGACCTAGAGACATATACAGACAGAAAGTAAGGGGATGGAAAAAGATATTCCATGCAAATGGAAACCAAAAGAAAGCTGTAGTAGCAATTCTCATATCAGACAAAATAGACTTTAAAATAAAGACTATTAGAAGAGACAAAGAAGGACACTAGATAATGATCAAGGGATCGACGCAAGAGAAAGATACAACAATTGTAAAAATTTATGCACCCAACTGAGGAGCACCTCAATACATAAGGCAAGTACTAACACCCATAAATGGAGAAATTGACAGTAACTCATACATAGTATGGGAATTTAACACCCCACATTCACCAATGGACAGATCATCCAAAATGAAAATAAATAAGGAAACAGAAGCTTTAAATGATACATTAAACAAGATGGACTTAATTGATATTTATACACAAAGACAAAAGAATACACATTTTTCTCAAGTGCTCATGGAACATTCTCCAGGATAGATCATATCTTGGGTCACAAATCAAGCCTTGGTATATTTAAGAAAATTGAAATTGTTAAACTATCTTTTCTGACCACAAAGCTATGAGACTAGATATCAAATACAGGAAAAGATCTGTAAAAAATACAAACACGTGGAGACAAAACAATACACTACTTAATAACGAAGTGATCACTGAAGAAATAAAAGAGTAAATCAAAAAACACCTAGAAACGAATGACAATGGAGATACGATGAACCAAAACCTATGGGGTGCAACAAAACCAGTTCTAAGAGGGAAGTTTATAGCAATACAATCCTACCTTAAGAAACATCTCTAATAAACAACCTAAATTTGTACCTAAAGCAATTAGAGAAAGAACAACAAGAAAAAAACCCCAACTTGGTGTGAATGTAAATTGATAGAGCCATTGTGGAGGACAGCATGGAGGTTCCTTAAAAAACTACAAATAGAACTACCATATGACACAGCAGTCCCACAACTGGGCATATACCCTGAGAAGACCATATTTCAAAAAGAGTCATATACCAAAATGTTCATTGCAGCTCTATTTACAATAGCCCGGAGATGGAAACAACCTAAGTTTCCATCATCAGATGAATGGATAAAGAGGATATGGCACATATATACAATGGAATATTACTCAGCCATAAAAAGAAACGAAACTGAGCTATTTGTAATGAGGTGTATAGACCTAGAGTCTCTCATATAGCGTGAAGTAAGTGAGAAAGAGAGAGACAAATACCTTATGCTAGCATATATATATGGAATTTAAGAAAAAATGTCATGAAGAACCTAGGGGTAACACAGGAATAAAGACACAGACCTACTAGAGTATAGACTTCAGGAAATGGGGAGGGGGAAGTGTAAGCTGTGGCAAAGTGAGAGAGAGGCATGGACATATATACATTACCAAGCGTAAGTTAGATAGCTAGTGGGAAGCAGCCACATAGCACAGGGAGATCAGCTCAGTGCTTTGTGACTGCCTGAAGGGGTGGGATACAGAAGGTGGGAGGAAGGGAGATGCAAGAAGGAAGAGATATGGGAACATATGTATATATATAACTGATTCATTTTGTTGTAAAGCAGAAACTAACACACATTATAAAGCAATAATACTCCAATGAAGATGCTAAAATAAATAAGCCAAAGTTAGCAGAGGGGAATAAATCATAAAGATCAGATCAGAAATAAATGAAAAAGAAATGAAGTAAACGATAGCAAAGATCAATAAAACTAAAAGCTGTGTCTTTGAGAAGATAAAGAAGATTGATAAAACATTAGCCAGACACATCAAAAAAAGGGAGAAGTCCCAAATCAAGAGAATTAGAAATGAAAAAAGAGAAGTAACAACTGACACTGCAGAAATACAAAAGATCATGAGAGATTACTACAAGCAACACTATGCCAATAAAATGGACAACCTGGAAGAAATGGACAAATTCTTAGAAATGCACAATGTGCTGAGACTGAATCAGGATGAAATAAAAAATACGAACAGACCAATCACAAGCACTGAAATTGAAACTGTGATCAAAAATATTCCAACAAAGAGATATGGGATCATATGTAAATGTATAACAGATTCACTTTATTAAAAGGCAGAAACTAACACACAATTGTAAATCAATTATACTCCAATAAAGATATTAAAAAAAATCTTCCAACACACAAAAGCCCAGGACAAAATGGCTTCACAGGCGAATTCTATCAAACACTTAGAGAGGAGCTAACACGTATCCTTCTCAAACTCTTCCAAAATATAGCAGAGGGAGGAACATGCCCAAACTCATTCTACAAGTTCACCATCACCCTGATACCAAAACCAGACAAAGATGTCACACACACACACACACACACACACACACACACACACACACACAAAATGCAGGCCAGTATCACTGATGTGCATAGATGCAAAAATCCTCAACAGCTGTTCCCTCGTGGTGCAGTGGTTGGGGGTCCGCCTGCTGATGCAGTGGACACGGGTTCGTGCCCAGGGCCGGGAGAATCCCACATGCCGTGAAGCAGCTGTGCCCGTGAGCCATGGGTGCTGAGCCTGCGCGTCCGGAGCCTGTCCTCTGCAATGGGAGACGCCACAACAGTTATAGGCCTGAGAACCCAAAAAAAGAAAAAAAATCCTCAACAAAATACTACCAAACAGAATGCAAGAGCACATTAAAAGGATAATACATCATGATCAAATGCGGTTTATTCCAGGAATGCAAGGATTCTTCAATATATGCAAATCAGTCAATGTTATACACCATATTAACAAATTGAAGGAGAAAAACCATATGATCATCTCAATATATGCAGAGAAAGCTTTCGACAAAATTCAACACCCACTTATGATAAAAACCCTGCAGAAAGTAGGCGTAGGGGGAACTTTCCTCAACATAATAAAGGCCATATATGACAACCCCACGGCCAACATCATCCTCAACGGCGAGAAATTGAAACCATTTCCAATAAGACCAGGAAAATACAAGGTTGCCCACTCTCAGCCCTATTATTCAACATAATTTTTAAAGTTCTAGCCACAGTAATCAGAGAAGAAAAATAATTAAAAGGAATCCAAATCGGAAAATAATAAATAAAGCTGTCATTGTTTGCAGATGATATGATACTATATAGAGAGAATCCTAAATATGCTGCCAGGAAACTATTAGAGTTAATCAATGAATTTTGTGAAGTATCAGGATACAAAATTAATGCACAGAAATCTCTGGCATTCCTATACACTAATGAAGAAAAATCTGAAAGTGAAATTAAGAAAATGCTCCCGGGTAAGATGGCGGAAGAGTAAGGTGTGGAGATCACCTTCCTCCCCACAGATACATCAGAAATTCATCAACACGTGGAACAAACCCTACAGAGCACCTACTGATCACTGGCAAAAGACCTCAGACCGCACAAAAGGCAAGAAAATCCCCATGTACCTGAGTAGGGAAAAAGAATAAAGAATAAACAGAGACAAAAGAATAGGAACGGGACCTGCACCAGTGGGAGGGAGCTGTGAAGGAGGAAAAGTTTCCACACTCTAGGAAGCCCTTTTGTGTGTGGAGACTGCGGGTCTCGGAGTGCGGAAGCTTTGGAACAGCAGAGGAGATCACAGCAACAGTGGTGCAGAGGGCAAAACGGAGAGATTCCTGCACAGAAGATCGGTGCCAACTGTCATTCAACAGCCCGAGAGGTTTGTCTGCTCACCCGCTGGGGTGGGCGTGCCTGAGCACTGAGGCTCTGGCTTCGGTTGGAGTGCAGGGAGAGGACTGGTATTGTCGGCATGAACAAAGCCTGCAGGGGATTAGTGCACCACGGCTAACCAGTCGGGAGTCCGGGGCAATGTCTGGACCTGCCGAAGAGGCAAGAGACTTTTTCTTTCCTCTTTGTTTCCTGGTGCGGAGAAGAGGGGATGAAGAGCGCTGCTTAAAGGAGCTCCTGAGATGGGCGCGAGCGGCAGCTAACATCACAGAGGCCAGAGACGGGCATGAGACGCTAAGGCTGCTGCTGCCACCACAAAGAAGCATGTGTGTGACCACAGGTCACTATCCACACCTCCCTTCTGGGGAGCCTGTGCAGCCCACGACTGCCAGGGTCCCGGGATCCAGGGACAACTTCCCCGGGAGAATGCACGGCACACATCAGGCTGATGCAAGGTCACACCGGCCTTGGCCACAGCAGGCTCACCCCGCATTATGTACCCCTCCTTCCCACTAGCCTGAGTAAGCCAGAGCCCATGAATCAGCGGCTCCTTTAACCCCATCCTGTCTGAGCGAAGAAGAGATGCACTCCGGCGACCTACATGCAGAGGCATGGCCAAATCTAACGCTGAGCCCCGGGAGCTGTGCAAACAAAGAAAAGAAAGGGAAATCTCTCCCAGCAGCCAGAAGATCAGCAGATTAAATCTCCACAATCAACTTGATGTACCCTGCATCTGTGGAATACCTGAACAGACAACGAATCATCCCAAATTGAGGAGGTGGACTTTGAGAGCAAGATTTATTATGTTTTCACCTTTTCCTATTTTTGTGAGAGTGTAAGTGTATGCTTCTATGTGAGATTTTGTCTGTATAGCTTTGCTTTCACTATTTGTCCTGGGTTCTATCCATCCTTTTTTTTTTACTTAAAAAAACTTTTTTCTTAATAATTATTTTTTATTTTAATAACTTTATTTTATTTTATCTTAATTTACCTCCTTTTCTTCTATCCTATTTCTTTTTTTCCTCCTACATCTTCTCCCTTTTATTCTGAGCCGTGTGGCTGAAAGACTCTTGGTACTGCAGCCAAGCATCAGTGCTGTGCCTCTGAGGTGGGAGAGCCAACTTAAGGACACTGGTCCACAAGAGACGCCCCAGCTACAAGTAATATCAAATGGTGAAAATCTCCCAGAGATCTCCATCTCAACACCAACACCCAGGTTCACTGAAATACCAGAAAGCTACAGTGCTGGACACCATATGCCAAACAACTTTCAAGAGAGGAACACAAGCCCCCCATTAGAAGAGAGGCTGCCTAAAATCATTATAAGTTCACAGACACCCCAAAACACACCACCAGACGTTTAATTGCCCACCTGAAATACAAGATCCATCCTCATCCAGCAGAACACAGGCACTAGTACCCTCCACCAGGAAGCCTACAAAACCCACTGAACGAACTTTAGCCACAGGGGAGAAACACCAAAAACAATGGGAACTACGAACCTGCAGCCTGCAAAAAGGAGACCCCAAACACAATAGGATAAGCAAAATAAGAAGACAGAAAAACACACAGCAGATAAAGGAGCAAGATAAAAATGCACCAGACCTAACAAATGAAGAGGAATTAGGCAGTCTACCTGAAAAAGTATTCATCATAATGATAGTAAAGATGATCCAAAATCCTGGAAATGGGATAGAGAAATTCCCAGAAACAATTAACAAGGACCTAGAAGAACAAAAGATGAAACAAGCAACAATGAACAACACAATAAATGAAATTAAAAATACTCTAGAAGGGAAGAAGAGCAGAATAACTGAGGCAGAAGAAAGAATAAGTGACCTGGATGTTAAAATAGTGGAAATAACCACTGCAGAGAAGAAGAAAGAAAAAAGAATGAAAAGAAATGAGGACAGTCTCAGAGACCTCTGGGACAACATTAAACTCACCAACATTCGAATTATAGGGGTTACAGAATAAGAAGAGAAAAAGAAAGGGACTAAGAAAATATTTGAGGAGATTATATTTGAAAACTTCCCTAATATGGGAAAGGAAATAGTTAATCAAGTCCAGGAAGCACAGAGAGTCCCATACAGGATAAATCCAAGGAAAAACACACCAAAACACATATTAACCAAACTGTCAACAGTTAAATATAAAGAAAATATATTAAAAGCAGCAAGGGAAAAACAACAAATAACACACAAGGGAATCCCCGTAAGGTTAACAGCTGATCTTTCAGCAGGAAATCTGCATGCCAGAAGGGAGTGGCAGGACATATTGAAAGTGATGAAGGAGAGAAACCTGCAACCTAGATTACTCTACCCAGTAAGGATCTCATTCAGATTTGATAGAGAAATTAAAACCTTTACAGACAAGCAAGAGCTGAGAGAGTTCAGCACCAACAAACGAGTTTTACAACAAATGCCAAAGGATCTTCTCTAGGCAAGAAACACAAGAGAAGGAAAAACCTACTATAACAAACCCAAAACAATTAGGAAAATTGGAATAGGAACATACATTTGGATAATTACCTTAAATGTAAATGGATTAAATGCTCCCACCTAAGGACACAGACTGGCTGAATGGATATAAAAACAAGACCCATGTATATGCTGTCTACAAGAGACCCATTTCAGACCAAGAGACGCATACAGACTGAAAATGAGGGGATGGAAAAAGATATTCCATGCAAATAGAAAGCAAAAGAAAGCTGGAGTAACAATTCTCATATCAGAAAAAAATAGACGTGAAAATAAAGACTATTGGAAGAGACAAAGAAGGACACTAGATAATGATCAAGGGATCGAACTAAGAAAAATATATATTAATTGTAAATATTTATGCACTCAACGTAGGAACACCTCAATACATAAGGCAAATACTAGCAGCCATAAAAGTTGAAATCAACAGTAATACATTCATCGTAGGGGACCTTAGCACCCCACATTCACCATTGGACAGATCATCCAAAATGAAAATAAATATGGAAACACAAGCTTTAAATGATACATTAAACAAGATGGACTTAATTGATATTTGTAGGACATTCCATCCAAAAACAACAGAACACACATTTTTCTCAAGTGATCATGGAATATTCTCCAGTATACATTATATCTTGGGTCACAAATCAAGCCTTGATAAATTTAAGAAAATTGAAACTGTATCAAGCATCTTTTCTGACAACAATGCTTTTGAGACAAGATATCAATTACAGGAAAAAATCTGTAAAAAATAGAAACAGATGAAAGCTAAACAATACACTACTTAATAGTGAGGTGATCACTGAAGAAATGAAAGCAGAAATTAAAAAATATTTAGAAACAAATGACAATGGAGACACGATGACCCAAAACCTATGGGATGCAGCAAAAGCAGTTCTAAGAGGGTTTTCTAAGAGGATTTTCTAAAAAATCCTACTTTAAGAAACAGGAAACATCTCGAATAAACAATCAACCTTGCAACTAAAGCAATTAGAGAAAGAAGAACAAAAAAAACCCAAAGTTGGCAGAATAAAAGAAATCATAAAAATCATATCAGAAATAAATGATAAAGCAAACAAGGAAATGATAGCAAAGATCAATAAAACTAAAAGCTTGTTCTTTGAGAAGATAAACAAAACTGATAAAATCTTTGCCAGACACATCAAAAAAATATAAAAGAGGAAGACTCAAATCAATGGAATTAGAAATGAAAAAGGAGAAGTAACAATTGACAGTGCAGAAATACAAAAGATCATGAGAGACTACTGCAAGCAACACTATGCCAATGAAATGCACAACCTGGAAGAAATGGACAAATTCTTAGAAATGCACAACCTGCCAAGACTGAACCATGAAGAAATAGAAAATATGAACAGACCAATCACAAGCACTGAAATTGAAACTGTGGCTAAAATCTTCCAACAAGGAGATATGGGAGCATATGTATATGTATAACTGATTCACTTTGTTAAAAGGCAGAAAGTAATATACCATTGTAAAGCAATTACACTCCAATAGAGATATTAAAAAATAATCTTCCAACACAGAAAAGCCCAGGACCAGACGGTTGCACAGGCAAATTCTGTCAAACATTTAGAGAAGCATTAACATGTATACTTGTCAAATTCTTCCAAAATATAGCCAAGGGAGGAACAATCCCAAATACATTCTAGAAGTCCACAATCACCCTGACACCACAACCAGACATAGATGTCACAAAGAAAAAAGCTACAGGCCAATATCACTGATGAACATAGATGCAAAAATCTTCAATAAAATACTAGCAAGCACAATCCAACAGCACACTGAAAGGACAATACACCATGATCAAGTGGGGTTTATTCCAGGAATGCAAGGATTCTTCAATATACAAAAATCAATCGATGTGATACACCATATTAACAAATTGAAGGAGAAAAACCATATGACTATCTCAATAGATGCAGACAAAGATTTCGACAAAATTAAACACCCATTTGTGATACAAACCGAGAAGAAAGTAGTCTTAGAGGAAAATTTCCTCAACATAATAAAGGCCATATATGACAAACCCACAGCCAACATCATCCTCAATGGTGAAAAACTGAAACCATTTTCACTAAGATCAGGAAGAAGACAAGATTGCCCACTCTCAGCACTCTTATTCCACAGAGCTTTGGAATTTCTAGCCATAGAAAACAGAGGAGAGAAAGAAGTAAAATGTATCCAAATTGGAACAGAAGAAGTAAAGCTGTCACTTTTTGCAGATTATATGATAATATATAGAGAGAATCCTAAAGATGCTACCAGAAAACTACTAGAGCTATCAATGAATTTGGTAAAGTAGAATGGTACAAAATTAATGCATAGTAATCTCTGGCAATCCTATACACTAATGATGAAAAATCTGAAAGTGAAATTAGGAAAACGCTGACATTTACCATTACAAGAAAAAGAATAAAATATTAAGGAATACACCTACCTAAGGAGTAAGAGACCTGTATGCAGAAAATTAAAAGACACTGATGAAAGAAATTAAAGATGATACAAACAGCTGGAGAGATAAACATGTTCTGGGATGGGGAGACTCAACATTCTGAAAATGAATCTACTCCCCAAAGCAATCTACAGATTCAATGCAAACCCTATCAAACTAACACTGGCATTTTTCACAGAACTAGAGCAAAAAATTTCACAATTTGTATGGAAAGACAAATGACTCCAAACACCCAAAGCAATCTTGAGAACGAAGAACATAGCTGGTGGAATCAGGCTCCCTGACTTCACACTATACTACAAAGCTACAGTAATCAAGACACTATGGTACTGGCACAAAAACAGAAATATAGATGAATGGAACAGGATAGAAAGCCCAGAGATAAACCAACGCACATATGGTCACCTTATCTTTGATAAAATATGCAGGAATGTACAGTGGAGAAAGGGCAGTCTCTTCAATGATTTGTGCTGGGAAAACTGGACAGGTACATGTAAAAGTATGAGATTAGAACACTCCCCAAAACCATATAAAACATAAGCCCAAAATCGATAAAAGACCTAAATGTAAGGCAAGAAACTGTCAAACTCTTAGAGGAAAATTTAGGCAGAACAATCTAAGACATAAATCACAGCAAGATCCGTTGAGACTCACCTCCTAGAGAAATGGAAATAAAAACAAAAATAAACAATTTGGACAAAATGAGACATAAAAGCTTTTGCACAGCAAATGAAACCATAAAGAAGACCAAAAGACAAACCTCCAAATGGGAGAAAATATTTGCAAATGAAGCAACTGACAAAGGATTAATTTCCAAAATCAGCTCATGCAGCTCAATAACAAAAAAAAGCAAACAACCCAATCCAAACATGGGCAGAAGACCTAAATAGACATTTCTCCAAAGAAGATATACAGACTGCCAACAAACACGTGAAAGAATGCTCAACATCATTAATCATTAGAGAAATGCAAATCAAAACCACAGTGAGATATACTCTCATAAGGTTCACAATGGCCATCATCAAAATATCAAGAAACAATAAATGCTGGAGAGAGGCTGGAGAAAATGGAACAGTCTTTCACTGCTCATGGAGCTGTGAATTGGTACAGCCACTATGAAGAACAGTATGGATGTTCCTTAAAAACTACACATGGAAATACCACATCACCCAGCAATCCCACTACTGGGCATATACCCTGAGAAAACCATAATTCAAAAAGACGCATGTACCAAAAAGTTCATTGCAGCTTTACTTACAATAGCAAGGAGATGGAAGCAACCTAAGTGTCGATCATTGGATGAATGGATAAAGAAGATGTGGCACATATATATAATGGAATATGACTCAGCCATAAAACAAAACAAAACTGAGTTTTTTGTAGTGAGGGGGATGGACATACAGTCTGTCATACAGAGTGAAGTAAGTCAGAAAGAGTAAGACAAATATCGTGTGCTAACTCACATATATGGAATCTAAGAAAAAAATATCAAGAAGAACCTAGGGGTAAGATGGGAATAAAGACACAGCCCTAGTAGCGAATGGACTTGAGGATATGGGGAGTGGGAATTGTAAGCTGTGACAAAGTGAGAGAGTGGCATGGACATATATACTCTACCAAATGTAAAATAGATAGCTAGTGAGAAACAGTCACATAGCACAAAGAGATCAGCCCTGTGCTCTGTGACCACCTAGAGAGAGGGGGTAGGGATGGTGGGAGGGAGGGAGACATAAGAGGGAAGATATATGGGAACATATATATCTGTATAACTGATGCTCTTTGTTATAAAGCACAAACAGACACACTGTTGTAAAGCAATTGTACTCCAATAAAGATGTAAAAAATATACCTAGAAACAAATGACAATGGAGACATGATGACAAAAAATGTATGAGATGTAGCAAAAGTAGTTCGAACAGGGAAGTTTATAGCAATACAATCCTACCTTAAGAAACAGAAAGCATCTCAAATAAACAACCTAACCTTGCAGCTAAAGCAATTAGAGAAAGAAGAAAGAAAAAAAACCCCAAAGACAGCAGAAGGAAAGAATAAAAAAGATCAGCTCAGAAATAAATGAAAAGCAAATGAAGGAAACGATACAAAAATCAATAAAACTCAAAACTGATTCTTTGAGAAGATAAACAAAACTGATTAACCATTAGCAAGACACATCAAAAAAAAGGGGGAAGATTCAAATCAATGGAATTAGAAATTAAAAAGTAGAAGTAACAACTGACACTGTAGAAATACAAAACATCATGAGAGATTACTGCAAGCAACACAATGTCAATAAAATGCACAACCTGGAAGAAATGGACACATTCTTAGAAATACACAGCCTGCCGAGACTGAACCAGGAAGAAATAGAAAATATGAACAGACCAATCACAAGCACTGAAATTGAAACTGTGACTAAAAATCTTCCAACAAAGAGAAATGGGAACATATGTATATATATAACTGATTCACTTGGTTAAAAGGCAGAAACTAATATACCAATGTAAAGCAATTATACTCCAATAAAGATATTAAAAATAATCTGCCAACACAAAAGAGCCCAGGACGAGATGGCTTCACAGGCGAATGCTATCAAACATTTAGAGAAGAGTTAACACCTATACATCTCAAATTCTTCCAAAATATATCCGAGGGAGGAACACTCCAAAATTAATTCTAGAAGGCCACAATCACCCTGATACCAAAACCAGACAAACATGTCACAAAGAAAAGAACTACAGGCCAATATAACTGATGAACATAGATACAAAAACTTCAACAAAATACTAGCAAACAGAATTCAACAGCACATTGAAAGGACAATATACCATAATCAAATGATGTTTATTGCAGAAATGCAAGGATTCTTCAATATATGAAAATCAATCAATGTGATACACCATATTAAAAAATTGAAGGAGAAAAACCACATGACCACCTCAAAGGAGGCAGAGAAAGCTTTCGACAAAATTAAACACCCATTTATGATACAAACAGAGAAGAAAGTAGTCTTAGAGGGAAATTTCCTGAACATAATAAAGGCCATATATGACAAATCCACAGCCAACATCGTTCTCAATGGTGAGAAACTGAAACCATTTCCACTAAGATCAGGAACAAGACAAGATTGCCCACTCTCACCACTCTTATTCCACATAGTTTTGGAAGTTCTAGCAACAGAAATCAGAGGTGAAAAAAAAATCCAAATCAGAAAAGAAATAAAGCTGCCACTGTTTGCAGATTATATGATACTATATAGAGAGAATCATAAAGATGCTACCAGAAAACTACTAGAGCTAATCAATGAATTCAGCAAAGTAGCAGGATACAAAATTAATGCACAGAAATCTCTTGCATTCCTATACACTAATGATGAAATATCTGAAAGTGAAATTAAGAAAACACTCCCATTTACCATTACAACAAAAAGAATAAAATATTAAGGAATAAATCTACCTAAGGAGAAAAAGACCTGTATGCAGAAAATTATAAGACACTGATGAAAGAAATTAAAGATGTTACAAGCAGCTGGAGAGATATAACATGTTCTTGGATGGGGAGACTCAACATTCTGAAAATGCCGCTACTCCCCAAAGCAATCTACAGATTCAATACGATCCCTATCAAACTACCACTGGCATTTTTCACAGAACTACAACAAAAACTTTCACAATTTGTATGGAAACAAAAACGACCCCGAACACACAAAGCAATCTTGAGAATGAAGAATGTAGCCAGAGGAAACAGGCTCCATGATTTCAGACTATACTACAAAGCTACAGTAAACAAGACAGTATGATACTGGCACAAAAACAGAAAGATAGATCAATGGAACAGGATAAAAACCCCAGAGATAAACCCACGCACATATGGTCACCTTCTCTTTGATAAAGTAGGAAGGAAGATACACTGGAGAAAGGGCAGTCTCTTCAATAAGTTGTGATGGGACAACTGGACAGGTACATGCAAAAGTATGAGATTAGAACATGCCCTAATACCATATACAAAAATAAGCGCAAAATGGATTAAAAACCTAAATATATAAGGCCAGAAACTATCAAACTCTCAGAGGAAAACATAGGCAGAACACTGTATGACATAAATCACAGAAAGATCCATATAGGCACATCACCTAGAGAAATGGCAATAAAAACAAAAGTAAACATCTGGGACCCAATGAAATATTAAAGCTTTTGCATAGCAAAGGAAGCTATAAAGGAGACCAAAATACCACCCTGCAAATGGGAGAAAATATTTGCAAATGAAGCGCAGACATAGGACTAATCTCCAAAATTTACAAGCAGCTCATGCAGCACAATAACAATAAAACAAACAACCCAATCAAAATTGGGCAGAAGATCAATAGACATTTCTCCAAAGAAGATATACAGTTTGCCAACAAACACATGTAGCAAAGCTAAACATCATTAATCAGTAGAGAAATGCAAATCCAACCCACAGTGATATATACTCTCATAACGGTCAGAATGGCCATCATCAAAAAATCTAGAAACAATAAAGGCTGGAGAGGGGTTGGAGAAAAGGGAACTCTCCTTCACTGCTGGTGGGAATATGAATTGGTACAGCCACTATGGAGGACAGTATGGAGGTTCCTTAAAAAACTACAAATAGAAATACCACATGACACAGCAATCCCACTACTGGGCATATACCCTGAGAAAACCATAATTCAAAAAGACGCATGTACCAAAAAGTTCATTGCAGCTTTATTTACAATAGAAGGGAGATGGAAGAAACCTAAGTGTCGATCATTGGATGAATGTATAAAGAAGATGTGGCACATATATATAATGGAATGTGACTCAGCCACAAAAAGAAACAAAACTGAGTTTTTTGTATGGGATGGATGGACGTAGAGTCTGTCATACAGAGTGAAATTAGTCGGAAAGAGGAAGACAAATATCGTTTGCTAACTCATATATATGGAACCTAAGAAAAAAAATGTTATGAAGGACCTAGTCGTAAGACGGGAATAAAGACACAGACCTAGTAGGGAATGGACTTGAGGATATGGGGAGTGGGAAGTGTAAGCTGTGACAAAGTGAGAGAGTGACATGGACATATATACTCCACCAAAGTTAAAATAGATAGCTAGTGAGAAGCAGCCACATAGCACAAGGAGATCAGCTCGGTGCTCTGTGACCACCTAGAGAGGCGGATACGGATGGTGGGAGAGAGAGAGATGCAAGAGGGAAGAGATATAGGAACATATATATCTGTATAACTGATTCATTATGTTATAAAGCAGAAACTAACACACCATTGTAAAGCAATTATACTCCAATAAAGATGTAAAAAAAATACCTAGAAACAAATGACAATGGAGACATGGTGACAAAAAACCTATGAGATGTAGCAAAAGCAGTTCAAAGAGGGAAGTTTATAGCAATACAATCCTACCTTAAGAAACAGGAAGCATCTCAAATAAACAACCTAACCTTGCAGCTAAAGCTATTAGAGACAGAAGAATAGAAAAACCCCAAAGATAGCAGAAGGAAAGAAATCATAAAGATCAGATAAGAAATAAATGAAAAAGAAATGAAGGAAACGATAGCAAAGATAAAAAAAACTGAAAGCTGGTTCTCTGAGAAGATAAACAAAACAGATAAACCATTAGCCACACATCACAAAAAAAGGGAGGGAAGACACAAGTCAATGGAATTAGAAATGAAAAAGTAGAAGTAACAACTGACACGGCAGAAATACAAAAGATCATGAGAGATTACTGCAAGCCACACTATGCCAATAAAATGCGTAACCTGGAAGAAATGGACAAATTCTTACAAATGCACAACCTGCCAAGACTGAACCAGGAAGAAATAGAAAATATGAAGCACTGGAATTGAAACTGTGGCTAAAAGTCTTCCAACAAAGAGATATGGGAACATATGTATATGTATAACTGATTCACATTGTTAAAAGACAGAAACTAGTATACCATTGGAAAGCAATTATACTCCAATAAAGATATTAAAAAAAAATCTTCCAACACAAAACAGCCCAGGACCTGATGGCCTCACCGGCGAATTCTATCAAACATTTAGATCAGAGTTAACACATATACTTCTCAAACTCTTCCAAAATATGCCCAATGGAGGAACACCCTCAAACTCATTCTACAAGGCCACAATCACCCTGATACCAAAAACAGACAAAGATATCACAAAGAGAAAAACTACAGGCCAATATCACTGATGAACATAGATGCAAAAATCTTCAACAAAATACTAGCAAACAGAATCCAACAGCACACTGAAAGGACAATACAACATGATCCAGTGGGGTTTATTCCAGGAATGCCAGGATTCTTCAATATACACAAATCAATCAACATGATACACCATATTACCAAATTGAAGGAGAAAAACCACATGATCGTCTCAATAGATGCAGAGAAACTTTTGACAAAATTAAACATCCATTTATGATACAAACCGAGAAGAAAGTAGGCTTAGAGGGAAATTACCTCAAGATGATAAAGGCCATATATGACAAACCCACAGTCAACATCATCCTCAATGGTGAGGAACTGAAAGCATTTCCACTAAGATCAGGAAGAGGACAAGATTTCCCACTCTCACCACTCTTATTCCACATAGAATTGGAAGTTCTAGCCACAGAAATCAGAGGACAGAAAGAAGTAAAAGGAATCCAAATTGGAGAAGAAGAAGTAAAGCTGTCACTCTTTGCAGATGATATGATACTATATATAGAGAATCCTAAAGAGGCTACCAGAAAACTACTAGAGCTAATCAATGAATTTGGTGAAGTGGCACAGTACAAAATTAATGCACAGTAATCTCTGGCATTCCTATGCACTAATGATGAAATATCTGAATAAGAAATTCAGAGAACACTCCCATTTACCATTGCAAGAAAAAGAATAAAATATTAAGGAATACACCTACCTAAGGAGCAAGAGACCTGTATGCAGAATATTATAAGACACTGATGAAAGAAATTAAAGATGATACAAACAGCTGGAGAGATATAACATTTTCTTGGATGAGGAGAATCAACATTCTGAAAATGGCTCTAATACCCAAAGCAATCTACAGATTCAATGCAATCCCTATCAAACTATCACTGTCATTTTTCACAGAACTAGAACCAAAAATTTCACAATCTGTATGGAAACACAAACGACCCCAAATACCCAAAGCAATCTTGAGACCGAAGAGCGTAGCTGGTGGAATCATGCTTGCTGACTTCAGAATATACTGCAAAGCTACAGTTATCAAGACAGTATGGTACTGCCACAGAAACAGAAATGTACATCAATGGAACAGGATAGAAAGCACAGAGATAAACCCATGCACTTTTGGTCACCTTACCTTTGATAAAGTAGGCATGAATGTACAGTGGATAAAGGGCAGTCTCTTCAATAATTTGGGCAGGGAAAACTGGACAGGTAAATGTAAAAGTATGAGATTAGAACACTCCTTAACACCATATACAAATATAAGCTCAAAAGGGATTAAAGATTTAAATGTAAGGCTAGAAACTATCAAACTGTTAGAGGAAAACATAGGCAGAACACTCTGACATAAATCACAGCAAGATCCGTTTTGACCCACCTCTTAGAGAAAAGGAAATAAAAACAAAAATAAACAATTGGGACCAAATGAAACATAAAAGCTATTTCACAGCAAAAGAAGCCATAAAGAAGGCCAAAAGGCAACCCTCCAAATGGGAGAAAATATTTGCAAATGAAGCAACTGACAAAGGACTAATCTCCAAAATTTACAAGCAGCTCATGCAGCTCAATAACAATAAAACAAACAACCCAAACCAAAAATGGGCAGAAGACCAAATAGACATTTCTCCAAAGAAGATATACAGATTGCCAACAAACACATGAAGAAATGCTCAACAACATTAATCAATAGAGAAATGCAAATCAAATCCACAGTGAGATATACTGTCATATATGTCAGAATGGCCATCATCAAAAAATCAAGAAACAATAAATGCTCGAGAGATGTTGGAGAAAAGGGAACACTCTTTCACTGCTGGTGGGAATGTAAATTGTTACAGACACTATGCAGAACAGTATGGAGGTTCCTTAAAAATCTACAAATAGAAATACCACATGACCCAGCAATCCCACTACTGGGCATATACCCTGAGAAAACCATAATTCAAAAAGACGCAGGTACCAAAACGTGAATTGCAGCTTTATTTACAATAGCAGGGAGATGGAAGCAACCTAAGTGTTGATCATTGGATGAATGGATAAAGAAGATGTGGCATATATATATAATGCAATATGACTCAGCCATAAAAAGAAATGAAACTGAGTTTTTTGTAGCAAGGTGGATGGACGTAGAGTGTGTCATACTGAGTGAAATAAGTCAGAAAGAGCAAGACAAATATCGTGTGCTAACTCATATATATGGAATCTAAGAAAAAAATGTTATGAAGAACCTAGCCATAAGACGAGAATAAAGGCACAGACCTAGTAGAGAATGGACTTGAGGATATGGTGAGTGGGAAGTGTAAGCTGTGACAAAGTGAGAGATTGACACAGACATATATACTCTACCAAACATAAAATAGATAGCTAGTGAGAAGCAGCCACATAGCACAAGGAGATCAGCTCGGCGCTTTGTGACCACCTAGAGAGGGGGGATCGGGATGGTGGGAGTGAGGGAGACGCAAGAGCTAAGAGATATAGGAACATATATATCAGTATAAGTGATTCACTATGTTATAAAGCAGAAACTAACACACCATTGTAAAGCAATTGTACTCCAATAAAGATGTAAAAAATATACCTAGAAATGCTGGTTCTTTGAGAAGATAAACAAAACTCATAAACCATTAGCCAGACACATTAAGAAAAAAGGGAGAAGTCTCAAATGAATAGAATTAGAAAGGAAAAAGGAGAAGTAACAACTGACACTGAAGAAATACAAAAGATCATGAGAGATTACTGCAAGCAAGACTATGCCAATAAAGTGCATAACCTGGAAGAAATGGAGAAATTCTTAGAAATGCACAACATGCCCAGACTGAACGAGGAAGAAATAGAAAATATAAACAGACCAATCACAAGCACTGAAATTGAAACTGTGACTAAAAGTCTTCCAACAAAGAGATATGGGAACATATTTGTGTATATATATATATATATATATATATATATATATATATATATATATATATATATATATATATATATATATAACTGATTCACTTTTTTAAAAGGCAGAAACAAATATACTATTGTAAAACAATTATACTCCAATAAAGATATTAAAAAAAAAACTTCCAACACAAAAAATCCCAGGACCAGATGGCTTCACAGGTGAATTCTATCAAACATTTGGAGACGAGCTAACAACTATACTTCTCAAATGCTTCCAAAATATAGACGACGGAGGAACACTCCCAAACTCATTATACAAGGCCACAATCACCCTGATACCAAAACCAGACAAAGATGTCACAAAGAGAATAACTACAGGACAATATAACAGATGAACATAGATGCAAAAATCCTCAACAAAATACTAGCCAAAAGAATCCAACAGCACATTAAAAGAATCATACACCATGATCAAGTGGGGTTTATTCCAGGAATGCAAGGATTCTTCAATATAAGCACATCAATTGACGTGATACACCATATTAACAAACTGAAGGTGAAAAAAAATATGATCATCTCAATAGATGCAGGGAAAGCTTTCGACAAAATTAAACACCCATTTATGATAAAAACCGAGAAGAAAGTAGGTTTAGAGGGAATTTTCCTCTACATAACAAAGGCCATATAGGACAAATCCACAGCCAACATCATCTTCAATGGTGAGAAAGTGAAACCATTTCCACTAAGATCAGGAACAAGACAAGGTTGCTCACTCTCAACACTCTTATTCAACATAGTTTTGGAAGTTCTAGCCACAGATATCAGAGGAGAAAAAGAAGTAAAAGGAATCCAAATCGGAAATGAAGAAGAAAAGATGTCACTGCTTTCAGATGATATGATACTCTATATAGAGAATCCTAAAGATGCTACCGGAAAACTACTAGAGCTAGTCAATGAATTTGGTAAAGTAGTAGAGTACAAAATTAATGCACAGAAATCTCTGACATTGTTATACACTAAGGATGAACAATCTGAAAATGAAATACAGAAAACGCTCCCATTTACCATTGCAACAAAAAGAATAAAATATTAAGGAATAAACCTAACTAAGGAGCAAAAGACCTGTATGCAGAAAATTATAAGACACTGATCAAAGTAATTGAAGATGATACAAACAGCTGCAGAGATATACCATGTTCTTGGATTGGATGAATCAACATTCTGAAAATGAGTCTACTACCCAAAGCAATCTACAGATTCAATGCAATCCCTATCCAACTACGACTGGCATTTTTCACAGAAGAAGAGCAAACAATTTCACAATTTGTATGGAAACACAAAAGACCCTGAATAGCCAAAACAATCTTGAGAAAAAAACACATAGCTGGAGGAATCAGGCTCACTGACTTCAGGCTATACTACAAAGCTACAGTAATCAAGACAGTATGGTACTGGCACAAAACAGAAATATAGATCAATGGAACAGGATAGAAAGCCAAGAGATAAACCCATGCACATATGGTCACCTTACCTTTGATAAAGGAGAGAGGAATGTACAGTGGAGAAAGGGCAGACTCTTCAATAATTTGTGCTGGGAAAACTGGACAGGTGCATTAAAAGGTATGAGATTAGAACACTCCCTACCATCATACACAAAAATAAACTCAAAATGGAATAGACATCTAAATCTAAGGCCAGAAAGTTTCAAACTCTTACAGAAAAACATAGGCAGAACACTCTATGACATAAATCACAGCAAGATCCGTTTAGACCCACTTGCTAGAGAAATGGAAATAAAAACAAAAGTGAACAAATGGGACCTAATGAAACATAAACGCTTTTGCACAGCAAAGGGAACCATAAAGAAGATGAAAAGTCAACCCTCCAAATGGGAGAAAATATTGGCAAATTAAGCAACTGACAGGGGACTAATCTCCAAAATATCCAAGCAGCACATGCAGCCCAATAACAATAAAACAGACAAACTAATCCAAAAATGGGCAGAAGACCAAATAGACATTTCACCATAGAAGATATACAGATTACCAACAAACACATGAAGGAATGCTCAACATCATTAATCATTAGAGAAATGCAAATCAAAACTACAGTGAGATATACTCTCATACTGGTCAGAATGGCCACCATCAAAAAATCTAGAAACAATAAATGCTGGAGAGGGTGTGGAGAAAAGGGAACACCCTTGCACTGCTGGTGGGAATTTGAATTGGTACAGCCACTAGGGAGAACAGGATGGAGGTTCCTTAAAAAACTACACATAGAAATACCACATGACCAAGCAATCCCACTACTGGGCATATACCCTTAGAAAATCATAATTCAAAAAGACTCAGATACGAAAAAGTTCATTGCAGCTTTATTTATAATAGCAAGGAGATGGAAGCAACCTAAGTGTCAATCATTGGATGAATGGATAAAGAAGATGTGGCACATATATACAATGGAATATGACTCAGCCATTAAAAGAAATGAAACTGACTTTTTTGTAGTGAGGTGGATGGACATAGAGTCTGTCATACAGAGTGAGGTAATTCAGAAAGAGCAAGACAAATATATGGTAACACATATATATGGAATTGAAGGAAAAAAATGTCGTGAAGAACCTAGGGGTAAAACGGGAATAAAGAAACAGACGTACTAGAGAATGGACTTGAGGAAATGGGGAGTGGGAAGTGTAAGTTGTGATAAAGTGAGAGAGTGGCATGGACATATATACCCGACCAAACTTAAAATAGATAGCTAGTGAGAAGCAGCCACATAGCACAAGGAGATCGGCTCAGTGCTCTCTGACCACTTAGAGAGGGGGGATAGGGAGTGTGGGAGGGCGGGAGACGCAAGAGAGAAGAGATATAGGAACATATATATCTGTATAACTGATTCACTTTTTTATAAAGCAGAAACTAACACACCATTGTAAAGCAATTATACTCCAATAAAGATGAAAAAATGCCTCAAAACAAATGACAATGGAGACATGATGACAAAAAATCTATGAGATACAGCAAAAGCAGTTCAAAGAGGGAAGTTTATAGCAATGCAATCCTACCTTACGAAACAGGAAGCACCTCAAATAAACAAACTAAACTTCCAGCTAAAGCAATTAGAGAAAGTAGAACAAAAAACCCCAAAGTTAGCAGAAGGAAAGACATCATAAAGATCAGACCAGAAATAAATGAAAAAGAAATGAAGGAAATGATAGCAAAGATCAATAATACTGAAAGCTGGTTCTTTGAGAAGATAAACAAAACTGATAAAACATTAGCCAGACACAACAAAAAAAAGAAAGGGAGAAGACTCAAATCAATAAAATTAGAAATGAAAAAGGAGAAGTAACAACTGACACTGCAGAAATAGAAAAGTTCATGAGAGATTACTGCAAGCAACACATTGGCAATAAAATGGACAACCTGGAAGAAATGGACACATTCTTAGAAATGCACAACCTGCCGAGACTGAACTTGGAAGAAATAGAAAATATGAACAGACCAATCACAAACACTGAAATTGAAACTGTGATTAAAAATCTTCAAATAAAAAAAGCCCAGGACCAGATGGCTTCACAGGCGAATTCTATCAAACATTTAGAGAAGAGCTAACACCTATCCTTCTCAAACTCTTCCAAAATATAGCAGAGGGAGGAACACTCCCAAAATCATTCTACGAGGCCACCATCACCTTGATACCAAAACCAGACAAGGATGTCACAAAGAAAGAAAACTACAGGCCAATGTCACTGATGAACATAGATGCAAAAATCCTCAACAAAATACTAGCAAACAGAATCCAACAGCACATTAAAAGGATCATACAACATGATCAAGTGGGGTTTATACCAGGAATGCAAGGATTCTTCAATATACGCAAACTATCAATTTGATAAACCATATTAACAAATCGAAGGAGAAAAACCATATGATCATCTCAAGAGATGCAGAGAAAACTTTTGACAAAATTCAACACCCATTTATGATAAAAACCCTGCAGAAAGTAGGCATAGAGGGAACTTTCCTCAACATAATAAAGGCCATATATGATAAGCCCACAGCAAACATCATCCTCAATGGTGAAAAACTGAAAGCATTTCTACTAAGATCAGGAACAAGACAAGGTTGCGCACTCTCACCACTCTTATTCAACGTAGTTTTGGAAGTTTTAGCCACAGCAATCAGAGACGAAAAGGAAATAAAAGGAATCCAAATCGGAAAAGAAGAAGTAAAGCTGGCACTGTTTGCAGATGACATGATCCTATACATAGAGAATCCTAAAGATGCTACCAGAAAACTACTAGAGCTAATCAATGAATTTGGTAAAGTGGCAGGATACAAAATTAATGCACAGAAATTTCTGGCATTCCTATATACTAATGATGAAAAATCTGAAAGTGAAATCAAGAAAACACTCCCATTTACCACTGCAACAAAAAGAATAAAATATCTAGGAATAAACCTACCTAAGGAGACAAAAGACCTGTATGCAGAAAATTATAAGACACTGATGAATGAAATTAAAGATGATACAAATAGATGGAGAGATATACCATGTTCTTGGATTGGAAGAATCAACATTGTAAAAATGACTCTACTACCCAAAGCAATCTATAGATTCAATGCAATCCCTATCAAACTACCACTGGCATTTTTCACAGAACTAGAACAAAAAATTTCGCAATTTGTATGGAAACACAAAAGACCCCGAACAGCCAAAGCAATCTTGAGAACGAAAAAAGGAACTGGAGGAATCAGGCTCCCTGACTTCAGACTATACTACAAAGCTACAGTTATCAAGATGGTATGGTACTGGCACAAAAACAGAAAGATAGATCAATGGAACAGGATAGAAAGCCCAGAGATAAACCCATGCACATATGGACACCTTACCTTTGATAAAGGTGACAGGAATGTACAGTGGAGAAAGGACAGCCTCTTTAATAAGTGGTACTGGGCAAACTGGACAGGTACATGTAAAAGTATGAGATTAGATCACTCCCTAACACCATACACAAAAATAAGCTCAAAATGGATTAAAGACCTAAATGTAAGGCCAGAAACTATCAAACTCTTAGAGGAAAACATAGGCAGAACACTCTATGACATAAATCAGAGAAAGATCCTTTCTGACCCACCTCCTAGAGAAATGGAAATAAAAACAAAAATAAACAAATGGGACCTAATGAAACTTCAAAGCTTTTGCACAGCAAAGGAAACCATAAACAAGACCAAAAGACAACCCTCAGAATGGGAGAAAATATTTGCAAATGAAGCAACCGACAAAGGATTAATCTCCAAAATTTACAAACAGCTCATGCAGCTCAATAACAAAAAAACAAACAACCCAATCCAAAAATGGGCAGAAGACCTAAATAGACATTTCTCCAAAGAAGATATACAGACTGCCAACAAACACATGAAAGTATGCTCAACATCATTAATCATTAGAGAAATGCAAATCAAAACTACAATGAGATATCATCTCACACCAGTCAGAATGGCCATCATCCAAAAATCTAGAAACAATAAATGCTGGAGAGGGTGTGGAGAAAAGGGGACACTCTTGCACTGCTGGTGGGAATGTGAATTGATACAGCCACTATGGAGAACAGTATGTAGGTTCCTTAAAAAACTACAAATAGAACTACCATATGACCCAGCAATCCCACTACTGGGCATATACCCTGAGAAAACCAAAATTCAAAAAGAGTCATGTACCAAAATGTTCATTGCAGCTCTATTTACAATAGCCCGGAGATAGAAACAACCTAAGTGCCCATCATGAGATGAATGGATAAAGAAGATGTGGCACATATATACAATGGAATATTACTCAGCCATGAAAAGAAACGAAATTGAGCTATTTGTAATGAGGTGGATAGACCTAGAGTCTGTCATACAGAGTGAAGTAAGTCAGAAAGAGAAAGACAAATACTGTATGCTAACACATATATATGGAATTTAAGAAAAAAAAATGTCATGAAGAACCTAGGGGTAAGGCAGGAATAAAGATGCAGACTTCCTAGAGAACAGACTTGAGGTTATGGGGAGGGTGAAGGGTGAGCTGTGACAGGGCGAGAGAAAGTCATGGACATATACACACTAACAAACGTAGTAAGGTAGATAGCTAGTGGGAAGCAGTCGCATGGCACAGGGATATTGGCTCGTTGCTTTGTGACAGCCTGGAGGGGTGGGATAAGGAGGTGGGAGGGAGGGAGACGCAAGAGGTAAGACATATGGGAACATATGTTTATGTATGACTGATTCACTTTTTTATAAAGCAGAAACTAACACACCATTGTAAAGCAAGTATACCCCAATAAAGATGTTTAAAAAAAATCTAGAAACAAAAATGTTGGAAAGGTGATGGAGAAAAGGGAACACTCTTGCACTGCTGGTAGGAATGTGAATGGGTACAGCCCCTATGGAGAACAGTATGGAGGTTCCTTAAAAAACTACAAATAGAACTACCACATGAACCAACAGTGCCTCTACTAGGCATATACCCTGAGAAAACCATAATTCAAAAACCGTCATGTATCAAAATGTTCATTGCAGCTTTATTTACAGTAGTAAGGAGATGGAAGCAACCTAATTGTCAATCATTGGATGAATGGATAAGAAGATGTGGCACATATAAACAATGGAATATGACTCAGCCATAAAGAGAAACGAAATTGGGTTATTTGTAGTGAGGTGGATGGACATAGAGTCTGTCATACAGAGTGAAGAAAGTCAGAAAGGGGAAAACAAATACTGTATGCTAACACATATATGTGGAATCTAAGAAAAAAATTGTCATAAGAAACCTAGGGGTAAGACAGAAATAAAGACACAGACCTACTAGAGAATGGACTTGGTGATTTGGGGAGGCGGAAGTGTAAGCTGTGACAAAGTGAGAGGTTGGCATGGACATATATACTCTACGAAACTTAAAATAGATAGCTAGTGAGAAGAAGCCACATTGCAGAAGGAGATCAGGTTGGTGCATTTTACCACCAAGAGGTGTGGGAGAGGGAGGGTGTGAGACAGGGAGATGCAAGAGGGAAGACACGTGGGAACATAGATATCTGTATAACTTATTCACTTTGTTTTAAAGCAGAAACTAACACACCATTGTAAAGCAATTATACTCCAGTAAAGATGTAACGAAAAATACCTAGAAACAAATGACAGTGGAGACATGATGACAAAAAACCTATGGGATGCAGCAAAAGCAGTTTGAATAGTGAAGTTTGTAGAAATACAATCCTACCTTAAGAAACAGGAAGCATCTCAAATAAACAACCTAACCTTGCAGCTAAAGTAATTAGAGAAAGAAGAACAAAAAACCCAAAGATAGCAGAAGGAAAGAAATCATAAAGATCATATCAGAAATAAATGAAAAAGAAATGAAAGAAATGATAGAAAAGATAAAACGGAAAGCTGCTTCTCTGAGAAGATAAACAAAATTGATAAAACATTAGCCAGACACATCAAAGAGAAAAGGGAGAAGACTCAAATCAATATAATTAGAAATGAAAAAGGAGAAATAATAACTGACACTGCAGTTATTTTGTGTATTGTACTTCGGAGTGATCTAATATCAAACTTTTACATGCACATGTCCAGTTTTCCCAGAACCATTTATTGAAGATGCTGTCCTTTCTCCATTGTACATTCCTGCCTCCTTTATCAAGATAAGGTGACCGTATGTGCATGGGTTTACCTCTCGGCTTTCTATCCTGTTCAATTGATCTATCTTTCTGTTTTTATTCCAGTAGGATACTGTCTTAATTACTGTAGCTTTGTTCTGTCGTCTGAAGAGAGGGAGCCTGATTCCTCCAGCTCTGTATTTCATTCTCAAGATTCCTTTGGCTAATCGGGGTCTTTTGTGTTTCCTTACAAATTGTGAATTTTTTTGTTCTAGTTCTGGGAAAAATGCCAGTGGTAGTTTGATAGGGATTGCATTGAATCTGTAGATTGCTTTGGGTAGTAGAGTCATTTTCACAATGTTGATTCTTCCAATCCAAGAACATGTTATATCTCTCCAGCTATTTGTATCATCTTTAATTTCTTTCATCACTGTCTTATAATTTTCTGCATACAGGTCTTTTGTCTCCTTACGTAGGTTTATTCCTAGATATTTTATTGTTTTTGTTGCAATGGTAAATGGGAGTGTTTTCTTGATTTCAATTTCAGATTTCTCATCATTAGTGTATAGGAATGCCAGAGATTCCCTTGCATTAATTTTGTACCCTGCTACTTTACCAAATTCATTGACTAGCTCTAGTAGTTTTCTGGTAGCATCTTTAGGATTCTCTATGTACAGTATCATGTCTCCTGCAAACAGTGACAGCTTTACTTCTTTTCCAATTTGGATTCCTTTTACTTCCTTTCCTTCTTTGATTGTTGTGGCTAAAACTTCCAAAAGTTTATGTTGAATAAGAGTTGTGAGAGTGGCCAACCTTGTCTTGTTCCTGAACTTAGTGAAAATGCTTTCAGTTTTTCACCATTGAGGACGATGTTGGCCGTGGGCTTGTCATATATAGCCTTTATTATGTTGAGGAAAGTTCCCCCATGCCTACTTTCTGCAGGGTTTTTATCATAAATGGGTGTCAAATTCTGTCTAAACATTTCTCTGCATCTCTTGAGATAATCATATAGTTTTTCTCCTTCAATTTGTTAATATGGTTTATCACATTGATTGATTTACGTATATTGAAGAATCCTTGCATTCCTGGAATAACCCAACTTGATCATGGTGTATGATCCTTTTAATGTGCTGTTGGATTCTGTTTGCTGGTATTTTGTTGAGGATTTCTGCATCTATATTCATCAGTGATATTAGCCTGTAGTTTTTTTCTTTGTGATGTCTTTGTCTGGTTTTGGTGTCAGGGTAAAGGTGGCGTCGTAGAATGATTTTGGGAGTGTACCTCCCTCTGGTATATTTTGGAAGAGTTTGAGAAGTATAGGTGTTATCTCTTCTCTCAATGTTTGATAGAATTCGCCTTTGCAGCTCTCTGGTCCTGGGCTTTTGTTTGTTTGAAGATTTTTAATCACAGTTTCAATTTCAGTGTTTGTGATTGGTCTGTTCATATTTTCTATTTCTGCCTGATTCATTCTTGGCAGGTGGTGCATTTCTAAGAATTTGTCCATTTCGTCCAGGTTGTCCATTTTATTGGCATACAGTTGCTTGCAGTAATATCTCATGATCTTTTGTATTTCTTCAGTGTCAGTTGTTGCTTATCCTTTTTCCTTTCTAATTCTATTCATTTGAGACTTCTCCCTTTTTTATTGATTAGTCTGGCTAATGGTTTATCAACTTTGCTTATCTTCTCAAAGAACCAGCTTTTAGTTTTATTGATCTTTGCTGTGTTTCCTTAATTTATTTTTCATTCACTTCTGATCTGATTTTTATGATTTCTTTCCTTCTGCTAGCTTTAGGGGTTTTTTTGTTCTTCATTCTTTAATTAATTTAGGTGCAAGATTACCTTGCTTATTCAAGATATTTCCTGTTACTTAAGGTAGGATTGCATTGCTATAATCTTCCCTCTTACAATTGCTTTTGTTCATTCCATAGGTATTGTGTCATTGTGTCTCCATTGTCTTTTGTTTCTAGGTAGTATTTTAATTTCCTGTTTGATTTCTTCAGTTATCACTTCGTTATTATATAGTGTATTGCTTAACCTCCATGTGTTTTATATTTTTTACAGATAGTTTCCTGGAAATGATATCTAGTCTCACAGCATTGTGTTCAGACAAGATACTTGATATAATATCAATTTTCTTAAATTTACCAAGGCTTGATTTGTGACCCAAGATATGATCTATCCTGGAGAATGTTCCATGGGTACTTGAGAAAAATGTGTGTTCTGTTCTTTTTAGATGGAATGTCCTATAAATATCAATTAAGTCCATCTTGTTTAATGTATCATTTAAAGCTTGTGTTTCCTTATTTATTTCATTTTGGATGGTCTGTCCATTGGTGGTAGTGGGCTGTTAAAGTCCCTTACAATGAATGTGTTACTTTCGATTTCCCCTTTTATGGCTGTTAGCATTCGCCTTATGTATTGAGGTGCTCCTATGTTGGGTGCATAAATATTTACAATTGTTATATCTTCTTCTTGGATCGATCCCTTGATCATTATGTAGTGCCCTTCTTTGTATCTTCTGATAGTCTTTATTTTAAAGTCTATTTTGTCTGATATGAGAATTGCTACTCCAGCTTTCTTTCAGTTTCCATTTGCATGGAATATCTTTTTCTATCCCCTTACTTTCAGTCTGTATATGTCTCTAGGTCCGAACTGTGTTTCTTGTAGACAGCATATATATGGGTCTTGTTTTTGTATCAATTCAGCCAATCTGTGTATTTTGGTGGGAGCCTTTAGTCCATTTACTTTTAAGGTAATTATCGATATGTATGTTCCTATTCCCATTTTCTTAATTGTTTTGTGTTCATTATTGTAGGTCTTTTCCTTCTCTTGTGTTTCTTCCCTAGAGCAGTTCCGTTATCATTTGTTGTAAAGCTGGTTTAGTGGTGCTGATCTCTCTCATTTTTGCTTGTTTGTAAAGGTTCTAAATTCTCCATCAAATCTGAATGGGATCATTGCTGGGTAGAGTAATCGTGGTTGCAGGTTTCTCTCCTTCATCACTTTAAATATGTCTTGCCAGTCCCTTCTGGCTTACAGATTTTCTTTTGAAAGGTCAGCTGTTAACCTTATGGGGATTACCTTGTGTGTTATTTCTTGTTTTTCCCTTGCTGCTTTTAATATTTTCTCTTTGTATTTAATTTTTTTGTTTGTTTGGGTTTTTTTTGTGGTATGTGGGCCCTTCACTGTCGTAGCCTCTCCTGTGGTGGAGCACAGGCTCCGGACGCACAGGCCCAGTGGCCATGGCTCACGGGCCCAGCTGCTCCACCGGCATGAGGGATCCTCCCGGACCGGGGCATGAACCCGCGTCACTGCATCGGCAGGCGGACTCCCAACCACTGCACCACCAGGGAAGCCCTGTATTTAATTTTTGACAGTTTGATTAACATGTGTCTTTGTGTATTTCTCCTTGGATGTACCATGTATGGGACTCGCTGTGCTTCCTGGATTGATTAACTATTTCCTTTCCCATATTAGGGAAATTTTCACTATAATCTCTTCAAATATCTTCTCAGTCCCTTTCTTTTTCTCTTCTTTTTCTGGAACCCATATAATTTGAATGTTGGTGCGTTTAATGTTGTCCCAGAGGTCTCTGAGACTGTCCTCAGTTCTTTTCATTCTTTTTTTCTTTATTCTGCTCTGCAGTAGTTAGTTCCACTATTTTATCATCCAGGTCACTTATCCGTTTTTCTACCTCAGTTATTCTGCTATTGATCCCATCTAGAGTATTTTTAATTTCATTTATTTTGTTGTTTACCATTGCTTCTTTCATCTTTAGTTCTTCTAGGTCCTTGTTAAATGTTTCTTGCATTTTGTCTATTCTATTTCCAAGAATTTGGATCATCTTTACTATCATTATTCTGAATTCTTTTTCTGGTAGACTGCCTATTTCCTCTTCATTTGTTGGGTCTAGTGGGTTTTAACCTGGCTCCTTCATCTGCTGTGTGTTTTTCTGTCTTCTCATTTTGCTTATCTTACTGTGTTTGGGGTCTCCTTTATATAGGTTTCAGGTTCATAGTTCCCGTTGTTTTTGGTGTCTGTCTCCAGTGGCTAAAGTTGGTTCAGTGGGTTATGTAGTGCTCCTGGTGGAGGGGACTAGTTCCTGTGTTCTAGTGGATGAGGCTGGATCTTGACTTTCTGGTAAGCAGGTCCATGTCTGTTGGTGTGTTTTGGGCTGTCTGTGGACTTATTATGATTTTAGGCAGCCTCTCTTCTAATGGGTGGGGTTGTGTTCCTGTCTTGCTAGTTGTTTGGCATAGGGTGTACAGCACTGTAGCTTGCTGGTCGTTGAGTGAAGCTGGGTGCTGGTGTTGAGATGGAGATCTCTGGGAGATTTTCACCATTTGATATTATGTGGAGCTGGGAGGTCTCTTGTGGACCAGTGTCCTGAAGTTGGCTCTCCCACCTCAGAGGCACAGCACTGACTCTTGGCTATGGCACCAAGAGCCTTTCATCCACATGGCTCAGAAAAAAAGGGAGAAAAATTAGACAGAAAGAAAGAGAAAAGAAAGGAGGAAAGGAAGAAAGAAAGAAAGGAGGGAGGAAGGGTGGGAGGGAAGAAGGAAGGAAAGAAGGAAGGAAGGAGGGAAGGAAGGAAGGAAGAAAGGAAGGTAGAAAGGAAAGAAAGAAAGAAATAAGGAAGATAAAATAAAATAAAATTATTAAAACAAAAAAATTATTAAGGAAAAAATTTTTTTAAAAGAAAGAAAACAAAAAACGGACAGAGAGATCCCTAGGACAAATTGTGGGAGCAAAGCTTTACAGACAAAATCTCCCACAGATGCATACACATACACACTCACAAAAAGAGGAAAAGGGGAAAAAATAATAAATCTTGCTCTCAAACTCCACCTCCTCAAGTTTGGATGTTTCATTCTCTATTCATGTATTCCACAGATGCAGGGTACATCTAGTTGAACGTGGAGTTTAAATCTGCTGCTTCTGAGGCTCTGGGGAGAGATTTCCCTTTCTCTTCTTTGTTCTCACAGCTCCCGGGACTCAGCTTCAGATTTGGTCCTGTCTCTGCATGTAGGTCAACGGATGGAGTCTGTTCTTTGCTCAGACACGATGGAGTTAAAGGAGGAGCTGGTTTGGGCACTCTGGCAAACTCAGGCGAAAGTGAGGGAGGGGTACGGATTCGGTGTGACCCTGCTGTGGCAGAAGCCGGCGTGACGTTGCACCAGCATGAGGCGTGCCATGTGTTCTCCTGGGGAAGTTGTCCCTGGATCCCAGGACCCTGCCAGTTGTGGACAGCACAGGCTCCCCAGAAGGATGGTGTGTATATTAACCTGTGCTCGCACACAGTCTTCTTGTTGGGGACCGCAGCAGCCTTAGCATCCCATACCTCTCTCTGGGGTCTGCCGTTTTTGCAGCAGCATGCACCCGTCTCTGGAGCTACTTTAAGCAGCGATCTTAATCTCCTCTCCTCGCACACAAGGAAACAAAGAGGGAATAAAAAGTCTCTTGTCTCTTCGGCAGGGACAGACATTTCCCCAGACTCCGACCCAGCTAGCTGTGGTGCACTAACCCCCTGCAGGCTGTGTTCAAGCTGCCAAACCCAGTCCTCTCCCTGTGCTCTGAACGAAGCCCAAGCCTCAACTCCCAGCTCTCCAACCACGGCGGGTGTGCAGACAAGCCTCTCGGGCTGGTGGGTGCCTGTTGGCACCAATCCTTTGTGCGGGAATCTCTCCGCTTTGCCCTCTGTATCCCTGTTGCAGTGCTCTTCTCTGCGGCTCCGATGCTTTCCCCCTCAACCACCCGCACTCTCCGCCCGTGAAGGGGCTTCCTAGTGTATGGAAACATTTCCTCCTACACAGCTCCCTCTCACTGTTGCAGGTCCCATCCCTATTATTTTGTCTCAGTTTATTCTTTTTTTCTTTTGCCATACGCAGGTACGTGGGGATTTCTTGCCTTTTGCGATTTCTGAGGTCTTCTGCCAGCATTCAGTAGGTGTTCTGTAGGAGTTGTTCCACATGTAGATGTATTTCTGCTGTATCTCTGGGGAGGAAGATGATCTCTGTGTCTTACTCTTGTGCCATCTTCCCCTCATCCCAATGCAATCTTGAGAATGAAAAACGGAGCTGGAGGAATTAGGTTCCATGACTTCAGACTATACTACAAATCTAAAGTAATGAAGGCAGTATGGTACTGGAAGAAAAACAGAAATATAGATCAATGGAATAGGATAGAAAGCCCAGCGATAACCCAACGCACATATGGTCAACTTATCTTTGGTAAAGGAGGAAGGAATGTAAAGTGGAGACAAGACAGCCGCTTCAATAAGTTGTGCTGGGAAAATTGGACAGCTATATGTAAAAGTATGAGAATAGAACACTCCTTAACACCATATACAAAAATAAGCTCAAAATGCATTAAAGACCTAAATGTAAGGCCAGAAAATATCAAACTCTTAGAGGAAAACATAGGCAGAACACTCTATGACACAAATCACAGCAAGATCCGTTTAGACCCGTCTCCTAGAGAAATGGAAATAAAAACAAAAATAAACAAATGACACCTAATGAAACATAAAAGCTTATGCACAGCAACAGAAACCATAAAGAAGACCAAAAGACAACCCTCAGAATGGGGGAAAATATTTGCAAATGAAGCAACTGACAAAGGATTAATCTCCAAAATTTATAGGCAGCTCATGCAGCACAATAACAATAAAACAAACAACAAAAGACCAAATAGACATTTCTCCAAAGAAGATATACAGATTGCCAGCTAACACATGAAAGAATGCTCAACATCATTAATCATTACAGAAATGCAAATCAAATCTACAGTGAGATATCATCTCATACCAGTCAGAATGGCCATCATCAAAATATCTAGAAACAAAAATGCTGGAGAGGGTTTGGAGAAAAGGGAGCTCTCTTTCACTGCTGGTGGGAATGTGAATTGGTACAGCCATTATGGAGAGCAGTATGGAGGTTCCTTAAAAAACTAAAAATAGAAATACCACATGACCAGAAAACTCACTACTGGACATATACCCTGAGAAAACCATAATTTGAAAAGACTCATGTACCAAAAAGTTCATTGTACCTTTATCTACAATAACAAGGAGATGGAAGCAACCTAAGTGTTGATCATTGCATGAATGGATAAAGAAGATGTGGCACATATATACAATGGAATATTACTCAGTCATAAAAGAACCGAAATTGAGGTTTCTGTAGTGAGGTGGATGGATATAGAGTCTGTCATACAGAGTGAAGTAAGTCAGAAAGAGAAAGACAAATAATGTATGCTAACACATATATATGGAATCTAAGAAAAAATATGTATTGAAGAACCTAGGGGTAAGAGAGGAATAAAGACACAGACCTACTAGGGAATGGAATTGATGATATGGGGAGGGGGAATGCTAAGCTGTGACGAAGTGAGAGAGTGGCATGGACATATATACACTACCAAACGTAAAATAGGTAGCTATTGAGCAGCAGCAGCATAGCAGTAGGAGATCAGCTTGGTGCTCTTTGACCACTGATGGGGTGGGATAGGGAATATGGGATGCAGGGAGATGCAAGAGGGAAGAGATATGGGAATATATGTATCTGTATAACTGATTCACTTTGTTATAAAGCACAAACTAACACACTATTGTAAAGCAATTTTACTCCAAGAACGATGTAAAAAAAATACCTAGAAAGAAATGACAAGGGAGACACGATGAATCACAACCTATGGGATGCAGCAAAAGCTGTTCAAAGAGGGAAGTTTATAACAATACAATCCTACTTTAAGAAACAGGAAGCATCTCAAATAAACAACCTAACCTTGCAGCTAAAGAAATTAGAGAAAGAAGAACATAAAAGCCTGAAAGATAGCAGAAGGAAAGAAAACAGAAAGATCAGATCAGAAATAAATGAAAAAGAAATGACAGAAAAGATCAAAAAACTGAAAGTTGGTTCGTTGAGAAGATAAACAAAATTGATAAACCATTAGACAGACACATCAAAAAAATGGAGAAGTTTCAAATGAATAGAACTAGAAATGAAAATGGAGAAGTAACATCTGACACTGCAGAAATACAAAAGATCATGAGAGATTACTACAAGCAACTGTATGACAATAAAATGGACAAACTGGAAGAAATGGACAAATATTTAGAAATGCACAACCTGCTGAGACTGAACCAGGAAGAAGTAGAAAATTTGAACAGACCAATCACAAGCACTGAAATTGAATCTGTGACTAAAAATCTTCCAACAAAGAGATATGGGAACATATGTATATGTATAACTGATTCACATTGTTAAAAGGTAGAAACTAACATACCATTGTAAAGCAATTATACTCCAATAAGGATATTAAAAACAATCTTCCAACAGAGAAAAGCCCAGGACCAGATGGCTTCACAGGCGAATTCTTTCAAACATTTAGAGAGGAGCTAACATGTATACTTCTCAAACTCTTCCAAAATATAGCAGAGGGAGGAACACTCCCAAACTCATTCTACAAGGCCACCAACACCCTGACACCAAAACCAGACAAAGATGTCACAAAGAAAGAAAACTACAGGCCAATATCACTGATGAACATAGATGCAAAAATCCTCAACAAAATACTAGCGAACAGAATCAAACAGCACATTAAAAGGATCATACAACATGATCAAGTGGGGTTTATTCCAGGAATGCAAGGATTCTTCAATATATGCAAAGCAATCAACGTGATACACCATACTAACAAACTGAAGGAGAAAAACCAGGTGATCATCTCAATAGATGCAGGGAAAGCTTTCAACAATATTCAACACCGATTTATGATAAAATTCCTGCAGAAAGTAGGCATAGAGGGAACTTTCCTCAACATAATAAAGACCAGATATGACAAAACCACAACCATCATCGTCCGGAATGGTGAGAAATTGAAACCATTTCACTAAGATCAGGAAAAACACAGGGTTGCCCACACTCACTACTCTTATTTAACACAGTTTTGAAAGTTCTAGCCACAGCAATCAGAGAAGGAAAAGAAGTAAAAGGAATCCAAATTGGAAAAGAAGTAAAGCTTCCACTGTTTGCAGTTGATATGATACTATATAGAGAGAATCCTAAACATGCTACCAGGAAACTACTAGAGCTAATCAGTGAATTTGTTGAAGTAGCAGGATATAAAATTAATGCACAGAAATCTCTGGCATTCCTATACGCTAATGATGAATAATCAGAAAGTGAAATCAAAAAAACGCTCCCATTTACCACTGAAGCAAGAAGAATAAAATGTTTAGGAATAAACCTACCTAAAGAGACAAAAGTCTTGTATGCAGAAAATTATAAGACACTGATGAATGAAATTAAATATGATACAAATAGATGGAGAGATAAACCATGTTCTTGGATTGGAAGAATCAACATTGTGAAAATGACTCTACTACCCAAAGCAATCTACAGATTCAATGCAATCCCTATCAAACTACCACTGGCATTATACACAGAACTAGAACAAAAAAATTCACAATTTGTATGGAAACACACAAAAAAATCCGAATTGCCAAAGCAATCTTGTGAATGAAAAATGGAGCTGGATGTATCAGGTGCCCTGAATTCAGTTTATAATACAAAGCTACATTAATCAAGACAGTATGGTGCTGGCACAAAAACAGAAATATAGATCAATGGAACAGGATACAAACCCAGAGAAAAACCCGTGGAAACATTGTCAACTTATCTCTGATAAATGAGGCAGGATTGTACATTGGAGAAAGAACAGCAACTTCAATAATTTGTACTGGATAAACTGGACAGGTACATGTTAAAGTATGAGATTTGAACACTCCCTAACATCACATAAAAAATAAGCTCAAAATCGATTAAAGACCTAAAGGTAAGGCCAGAAACTATCAAACTCTTAGAGGAAAACATGGGCAGAACACTCTATGACACAAATCACAGCAAGATCCATTTAGACCCACCTCCTAGAGAAATGGAAACAAAAACAAATGAGACCTAAGGAAACGTAAAAGCTTCTGCACAGCAACGGAAACCATAAAGAAGACCAAAAGACAACCCTGAGAATGGGGGGAAATACTTGTAAATGAAGCAACTGACAAAGGATTAATCTCCAAAATTTATAGGCAGCTCATGCAGCACAATAACAATAAAACAAACAACCCAAACCAAAAATGAGCAGAAGACCAAATAGACATTTCTCCAAAGAAGATATACAGATTGCCAGCAAACACATGAAAGAATGCTCAACATCATTAATTATTACAGAAATGCAAATCAAAACTAGAATGAAATATCATCTCATACTGGTAAGGATGGCTGTCATCAAAAAATCTAGAAACAATAAATGCTGTAGAGGGGGTGGAGAAAAGGGAACTCTCTTGCATTGCTGGTGAGAATGTGAATTGGTACAGCCAATGTGGAGAAGAATATGGAGTTTCCTTAAAAAACTATAAATAGAAATAGCTCATGACCAGAAATCCCACTACTGGGCATATACGCTGAGAAAACCATAATTTGAAAAGTCATGTATCAAAATATCCATTGCAGCTCTGTTTACAATAGCCAGGACATGGAAGCAACCTATGCGTCCATCAAGAGATGAATGGATAAAGAAGATGTGGCACATATACACAATAGAATATTACTCAGCCATAAAAAGAAATGAAATGAGCTATTTGTAATGAGGTGGATAGACATAGAGTCTGTCATACAGAGTGAAGTAAGTCAGAAAGTGAAAGACAAATACCGTATGCTAACACATATATATGGAATTTAAGAAAAAAAATGTCATGAAGAACCTAGGGGTAAGACACAAATAAAGACACAGACCTACTAGAGAATGGACTTGAGGATATGGGGAGGGGGAAGGGTAAGCTGTGACAAAGCGAGAGAGAGGCATGGACATATATACAGCACCAAACATAAGGTAGATTGCTAGTGGGAAGCAGCCACATAGCACAGGGAGATCAGCTCAGTGCTTTTTGACCACCTGGAGGGGTGGCATAGGGAGGGTGAGAGGGAGGCAGAAGCATCAGGGAAGAGATATGGGAACATATGTATATGTATAACTGATTCATTTTGTTATGAAGCAGAAACTAACGCACCATTGTAAAGCAATTATACTCCAATAAAGATGTTAAAAAAAAAGATGTGGCACATATATACAATGGAATATTACTCAGCCATAAAAAGAAACAAAATTGTGTTATTTGTGGTGAGGTGAATGGATCAAGAGTCTGTCATAAAGAGTGAAGTAAGTCAGAAAGAGAAAAACAAATTCCGTATGCTAACAAATATATACGTAATCTAGGAAATAAAAGTCATGAAGAACCTAGGGGTAAGAGGGGAATAAAAACACAGACCTACTAGAGCATGGACTTGAGAATATGGGCAGAGGGAGGTGGTAGGCTGTGATGAGGTGAGTGAGTGACATGGACATACCTACACTACCAAGCTTAAAGTGGAGAGCTAATGGGAAGCAGCTGCACAGCACAGGGAAATCAGCTAGGTGGTGTGTGACCGTCTAGAGGTGTGGGATAGGGAGTGTGGTTGGGAGGGAGATGCAGGAGGGAAGAGATATGGGAACATGTGTATATGTATGACTAATTCACTTTGTTATAAAGCAGAAACTAACACATCTTTTAAGCAATTATACTCCAATAAAGATGTTAAAAAATAAACAAAATTATCCATAGAGTTCATTAGCATAAATAGTTTAGTTTTCATTAGATGTATGATGACAAATATTTATGGCATGAGTCCAAAATCATACAAGAGTCAAAGTCTCTTGCCTTTACTACTTATTGAAAACGTTTTTCTTGGGCTATCAGCTGTTTTCCAGCTCACTTTGCCTTTTATCGATCCAGAACTTCAGAACACCACCGATATCCTTCAACCTTTCATTTATTCATTCAACATTTATTTTCAACCATTTACTATAATTTCAGGAATTTTATAGATATTGTGACTATAATTTTAAAAAGACATACTATCTCACTTTTAGAAACTGGAATCAATCCAAATTGTCAGAAGAAACTTGAGGAGAATATGATAATAACATAGAAGTATAATCATTTGCAACTTTTGCTGTGGAGTTACCTATTATAGGTATATCTGGCTATAGATAAAGAAAGAAGGTGATCTATCATCATGGGAGGCTTGATGCAGTTAGAAATGTGTACGTCAGTTTCTTCTATGATTTTACACTTGTGGGAAAACAATTTTTAACCATTTTATTTACTGAGGGAATAATTTTTAAGCTCTCAGTGATTCTAAAATTAGTTTAGTTTATGGGCAATAGGGTTCTTCAGCCCCTCGTTGCACTGAAAGTCAGTAAGAATCCCATATTTTAAATGATTTTTATTGACTATCTTCCCCAGTAGACTAAAAGATGTCTTGACACAATTGCAAACACACAGTAGATTTTAATTAGAAAATGAATAATAGAATAGATTTTAGAAGGAATTAAAACAATGATCCAGACAAAATGAACCCTTGAATCTTCATGACTCCATCTTTGAGTCAGGGAATAAGTATTCTCATAGTTATTCCTTGCAACTCTAATGGAATAAAAAAAAGCAAAAATTTTTGTATTTGGAATATACATATTTTCTTCCCATTTTATTTTTAGAACAAATGGACTCTAATTCAATTTTCAGTGATAAAATCCATTTGCTATGGCTCCCCTGGTGGCACAGTGGTTGAGACTCCACCTACAAATGCAGGGGACACGGGTTCTTGGCATGGTCCAGGAATATCCCACATGCCACAAAGCAAGTGGGCCCGTGAGACATGGTCACTGAGCCTGCATGTCCAGAGACTGTGATCCGCAACAGGAGAGGCCACAACAGTGAGAGGCCCGTGTACGACAAAAAAAAAAAAAAATCCATTTGCTAACATTGCCACTAATTTACATTTTATACATTATTAGACATTAATAAATTTATGTTAAATATGTTCTGTATATGCTTCCTTTGAGGCATATATATATATATATGTACATATATAGCCATAAGGAAATTTAATGCAATGAGAATATTTTTCTATTGTCCCAATATTTTAAACATATGAATATTTTCATCAGTTTGAATTCAATTACTTTACATACTCAAACTTACTAACTTTTTAATAAAATATTTCTGCATTGAATTATGCATCTACTGTGGACAATCTTTCAATTTGCCTGCTTCTGCTACTTTATAGAAGCAACCTAATTTATTTTTTCTGAATATTCTCTTCCTCAGAAATATTTCTAATATTATTTTATTGCTTTTCATGGACAAATATAGCTGACCCTTTTGGCTTAACAGCTACTCTCTCCTTCCCTGATTTTAGAGCAATAATAATTTCTAGCCTCCACTGTAGCTATGGGTTGCTACAAAATACAATTCTGAGTAATCAGATATAAATAGAAACTACTTAGTGTAGCTCCCAAGAAACTGCTTTAAAAGAGGGCAGAGCCAAGAGTCTGTGGTAAATCTCTGTTTCCCTGGCTTGCAAGAACTGTATTTATATCAATAAAATCAGCAAATTCTACAAATCAGGGACATCCCCATCCCACCTGCACTCCAAATGTAGCTTAATGTAGCTAATAAACATATCATTAAGGAGGGATCTTAGCAATTGCCTCTTGCCCTTCTCATTCTTTCTTCCTAAAATTCAAATAGTAATACAGGAGAGAAAATAATCAGTTGTGGCTATCTAATGGCATAATGGAACTGCCATAACAGCCCAGGATTGCCTACTTACAAATTTTTTGTTAGGTGAAAAAATTAAAAACACTACTTTATAAAACCCAGTGTCACTATGCATTTTGCTGCAATTAGATACAATTATAATACAAAAAACTTATTATTACAGATGATTTATGTTTCTTATAAAGCAAATTTTCCAGACAATATTTAGAGAATTATTATCTCACACAACAATTAGTGGTTGAAAGCAACATCAAAAAAGAGTTTGTGAGTTTTGATAGATAGAACCCACTTTGATAACAATCTGAATGATATGATGAAACTCTTTGATACGAGTGTAGATTTCATATGGAAGTTTACTGAGAATTTGAGAACGTAGGACTCACCCAAAGTACCTTATGGTACAAAAAACTTCATAATAGAAATACAGAATGAAATTGCTATTCCATCATACAATGCCATCTGACCCTCCTTTCCTGGTAAAACTACTCCCAATCTCCCACAAAAATTTACAAACTGCTAAATATATGTAAAAAGCAAAGAATACCAAAATGACTGGCAATGAATATTTTGCAGAAATCTGGAGGGAATTTCCATTACTAACAAGAACAATGGATTTAGAATGTGAAGCAGATTAGTAGCTCATGCAGTGTATACTGCTAAAAGTAGAGCAAAGTGATTCATCTCAAAGACAGTATAAAGAAGCTACATCCAACTTCCCTGGTAACACAGTGGTTAAGAATCTGCCTGCCACTTCAGTGGACACAGGTTCAATCCCTGGTCCACGAAGATCACACATGCCACGGAGCAACTAAGCCCATGTGCCACAGCTACTGAGCCTGCACTCTAGAGTCCATGAGCCAAAACTACTAAGGCCACGTGCCACAATTACTGAAGTCCGTGCACATAGAGCTGGTTCTCAGCAACAAAAGAAGCCACCACAATGAGAAGCCCGTGCACCACATGAAGAATAGCCACCACTCGCTGCAACTAGGCAAAGCCTATATGCAGCAACAAAGACCCAACACAGCCAAAAATAAATACATAAAATAAATAAATTTATTTTAAAAATAAAAGAACCTACATCATTCTTGTATTGTGTGGTTTAGAACAGGGTTACCCAACTCCCAGTTGGCACAGCCTCTTAGAAACAAGGCAGCAGAGTAGGACTTGAGCAGTGGGCAAGAGAGCGAAACTTCATCTGCCGCTCCCAATCGCTCCCCAACCCTCACATTACTGCCTGAACCATCACTTGCATTATCAACTGAACCATCCATTCAAACCCCACCTTTTCTGTCTGTGGAAAAATTGTCTTCCACAAAAACAGTCCTGGTACCAAAAAGGTTGGGCACCACTGGTGTAGAAATGCAACTTTGTACTATTCAGAAAGCTGTTCTTGTAAATAAAAAAACAAGATAATGAATTAAAATATAAGAATATAGTAGCTATTTAGTAACTTAACTAATATAAAAATACTCCAAGTTTGGCTTAGGAAAACTTTGTACAAAGTTAAATGCATTTTATCACTTGATTTATAAATCTACATTGTGTGTATTTGTGCTCACCACCTTATTATATTCTTTTTCTTTACATAAATTATTCAGTGCTTAAACAAAAAAGTCTTCAAACTAACAAAATCCCAGGACCAGGTAAATTCACAGGCAACTTCTATGAAACATTTAGAGAAGAGCTAACTCCTATACCTCTCAAATTCTCACAAAATACAGTCTAAGTAAGAACACACCCAAACTCATTCAATGAGGCCAACATCACCCTGATACCAAAAGAAGACAAAGATATGACAGAAAAAGAAAACTAGAGGCCAATATCATGGATGAATATAGATGCAAAAATCTTCAACTAAATACTAAGAAGAAGAATCCAACAGCATGTTGAAAACATCATGCACAATGATCACCTGGTGTTTACCCCAGGAATGCAAGGATTCTTCACTATACGCAAAGCAATCAATGTGATACACCATATTAAAAAACTGAAGGATAGAAACCATATGATAATCTCAAAAGAAGCAGAAAAACCTGGTGACAAAATTCAACACATACTGATGATAAAAATCGACTAGAAAGTAGGCATAAAGGGTACTTCACTCAACATGATAAATGCCATATATGACAAACCCACAGCCAACATCATTCTCCAAGGTGAAAAATTGAAACCGTTAGTACTAAGATCAGGAACAACACAAGGCTGTTCATTCTAACCACTATTATTCAACATAATTTTGGAAGTTTTAGCCACGGCAATCAGACAAAAAAATGAAATAAAAGGAATTCAAATCAGAAAGGAAGTAAAACTGTCACTGTTTGCAGATGACATGATAATATACATAGGGAATCCAAAAGATGCTACCAGAAAACTACGAGAGCTAATCAATGAATTTGATAAAGTAGCAGGATACAAAATTAAGGCAGAGAAGTCACTTGTATTGCTAAACACTAATGAAGAAAAATCTGAAAGAGAACGTAAGGAAACACTCCCATTTACCATTGCAACAAAATGAAGAAAATTACTAGAAACAAACCTACCTAAGGAGACAAAAGTCCTGTATGCGGAAAACTATAAGACATTGATGAAAGAAATTAAAGATGATACACAAACATGGAGAGATATACCATGTTCTTGGGTCAGAAGAATCAAGACTGTGAAAATGAATATACTACCCAAAGCAATCTGCAGACTCAATGCAATCCCTACCAAATTACAAATTGCATGTTTCACAGAAATAAAACAAAAAATTTCAAAATTTGTATGAAAACACAAAATACCCGATAGCCAAAACAATTTTGAGAAAGGAAAACAGAGCTGGTGGATTCAGGCTCCCTGACTTCAAACTATACTACAAAGCTACAGTAATCAAGACAGCAAGGTACTGGCACAAAAACTGAAATATAGAGCAATGGAATAGAATAGAAAGCCCAGAGATACACCCACACAATAAGGTCATCTTATCTTTGATGAAGGACACAAGAATATACAATGGAGAAAAGACATCCTCTTCAATATCTAGTGCTGGCAAAACAGGACAGCTACCTGTAAAAGAATTAGAACACTCCTTAACACAGTACACGAAAATAAACTCAATATGGAATAAAGAACTAAATGTAAGACCAGACACTATGAAACACTTAGAGGAAAACATAGACAGAACAATCCATGACATAAATCACAGCAATTTGTATTATGACCTAGAAATGGGAATTAAAAAAAATTGTGACACGACACTTAAAATCTTTTGCACAGTAAAGGAAACTATAAACAAGATGAAAAGACAACCCTCAGAATGGTAGAAAATATTTTCAAATGAAGCAACTCACAGAAGACTAATCTCCAAAATATACAAGCAGATCATGCAGTTCAATATCAAAAAAACAAACAAGCCAATCTAAAAATGGGCAGAAAACCTAAACAGACATGTCTCCAAAGAAGGTATACAGATTTCCAACAAACACATGAAAGAATGCTCAACATCATTAATCATTAGAGAAATGCAAATCAAAACTACAATGAGATATCATCTCACACAAGTCAGAATGGATTTCATCAAAAAATCTATAAACAGTAAATGCTGGAGAGGGTGCAGAGAAAAGGGAACCCTCTTGCACTGTTGGTGGGAATGTAAATTGATACAGCCACTATGGAGAACAGTATGGAGGTTCCGTAAAAAACTACAATTAGAAATACCATATGACCCAGCAATCCCACTACTGGGAATATACCCTGAGAAAACCATAATTAAAAAAGAGACATGTACCAAAATATTCATTGCAGCTCTATTTACAATAGACAGGACATGGAAGCAACCTAAGTGTCCATCAATGGATGAACGGATAAAGAAGATGTGGCACATATATACAATGGAATATTTCTCACCCATAAAAAGAAATGAAATTGAGTTATTTGTGGTGAGGTGGATGAATCTAGAGTCTGTCACAAAGAGTGAAGTAAGTCAGAAAGAGAAAAACAAATACCATATGCTAACACATATATATGGAATGTAAGGAAAGCAAAGAAAAGTCATGAAGGACCTAGTGGTAAGATGGGAATAAAAACACAGAGCTATTAGAGAATGGACATCAGGATACGGGGAGGGGGAGTTGTAGGCTGTAATGAGGTGAGCGAGTGGCATGGACATATATACACGACCAAGCATAAAGTGGATAGCTAGTGGGAAGCAGCTGTGTAGCACAGGGAAATCAGCTAGGTGTTTTGTGACTGCCTAGAGGGGTGGGATAGGGAGGGTTGGAAGAAGGGAGATGCATGAGGGAGGAGATATGAGAACATGTGTATATCTATAACTGACTCACTTTGTTATAAAGCAGAAACTAACACACCATTGTAAAGCAATTATACTCCAATAAAGATGTTAAAAAAACACAAAATTATCCATAGAGTCAATTAGCATAAATAATTATTTTTCATTAGATGTATAATGACAAATATTTTAGCATGAGTTCAAAATCATACTAGAGTCAATGTCTCTTGCCTTAACTATTTATTGAAACGGTTTTCCTTGGCCTATCAGCTGCTTTGCAGCTCACTTTGCCTTTTATCAATCCAGAACTTCAGCACGCCACCGATATCCTCTCAGCCTTTCATTTATTCATTTAACATTTATTTTCAACCATTTATTATAATTTCAGGAATTTTATAGATATTGAGGCTATAATTTGAAAAGACCTAATATCTCACTTTTAGAAACTGGAATCAACCCAAATTGTCAGAAGAAATTTGAGGAGAATATGATAATAACATAGAAGTATAACCATTTGCAACTTTTGCTGTGGAATTACCTATTATAGGTATATCTGGCTATAGATAAACAAAGAAGGTGATCTGTCATCATGGGAGGCATGAGGCAGTTAGAAATGTGTACTTCATTTGCTTCTATGATTTTACACTTGAGGGAAAACTATTTTTAACAATTTTATTAACTGAGGAGTTATTTTTTAAGCTTTCAAAGAGGAATTAATTATTAATCTTTCAAACCTCCGACCAATTCAGGGGCCATGGGTTCGTGCCCCAGTCTGGGAGGATTCCACATGCCATGGAATGGCTGGGCCCATGAGCCATGGCCACTGAGCCTGTGCGTCTGGAGCCTGTGGTCTGCAACAAGAGAGGCCACAACAGTGAGAGGCTGTGTAATGCAAAAAAAAAAAATCCATTTGCTAGCATTGCCACTAATTTACATTATATACATTATTATACATTAATAAATTTATGTTAAATATGTTCTGTATATGCTTCTTTTGAAGTATATATATATAGCCATAATGAAATTTTATGCAATGAGACTATTTTTCTATAGTCCATATATTTTAAAGATATGAATATTTCAGCAGTTTGACTTTAATTCTTATACATATTTACATACTGAAATTTAATAAATTTTTTGTTTTGTTTTGTTTTGTTTCTTGTTTGTTTTTTTTTTGCAGTACGTGGGCCTCTTACTGTTGTGGCCTCTCCCGTTGTGGAGCACAGGCTCCAGACACGCAGGCCCAGCGGCCACGGCTCACGGGCCCAACCGCTCCACGGCATGTGGGATTTTCCCGGACCAGGGCACGAACCCGCGTCCCCTGCATCGGCAGGAGGACTCTCAGCCACTGCGCCACCAGGGAAGCCCTAATAAATTTTTAATAAAATATTTCAGCAATGAATTATGCATCTACTGTGTGCAATCTTTCAATTTGCCTGCTTCTGCTACTTTATAGAAGTAACCTAATTTATTTTTTCTGAATATTCTCTTCCTCAGAAATACTTCTAATATTATTTTATTGCTTTTCATGGACAACTGTAGCTGACACTTTTGGCCTAACAGCTATTCTCCCCTTCCCTGATTTTAGGGCAGGACTAATTTCTAGCCTCCACTGTAGCAAGGGGTTGCTACAGAATACAATTCTGAGTAATCAGATATAAATTGAAATTATTTAGTGTGGCTTCCAAGAAAGTGCTTTAAATGAGGGTAGATGCAAGAGGCTGTGGTAAAACCTACTGTTTCCCTGTCTTGTAAGAACTGTATTTATATCAACGAAATCAGCAAATGCTACATATCAGGGACATCACCATCCCACCCCAACTCTAAATGTAGCTTAATGTAGCTTATAAACATAGCATTGAGGTGGACTGTTAGCAATTGTCTCTTACACTTGTCATTCTTCCTAAAATTCAAATAATAATACAGGAGGCAAAATAATCAGTTGTGGCTATCTAATGGCAGAATGGAACTGCCGGAACCGCCCTGGATTGCCTACTTACAAAATTTTTGTTAGGTGAATAAATAGAAAACACTACTATATATAAGCCACTGTCACTATGCATTTTGCTGCAATTAGATACAATTCTGATAAATACAAAAAACTTATTTTTGAAGATGATATGTGTTTCTCATAAAGCAAATTTTCTGGACAATATTTAAAGAATTATTATCTCACACATGAATTAGTGGTTGAAAGGAACATCAACAAACTGTTGGTGAGTTTTGATAACTAGAACACACTTTGATAACAATCTGAGTGATATGATGAAACTCTTTTATAAGTGTGTAGATTTCACATGGAAGTTTACTGAGCATTTTAGGGCATAGGAGTCACTCAAATTACCTTATGGTACAGAAAACTTCATAATAGAAATATGGAATGAAATTGCTATTGCATCATACAATGCCATCTAACCCACATTTCCTGGTAAAATTATTCCCAACCTCCCACAAAAATTTACAAATAGTCAAAAATATGTAAAAAGCACAGAATACCAAATTGACTGGCAATGAATATTTTGCAGAAATCTGGAGGGAATTTCCATTACTCACAAGAAAAATGGATTTAGAATGTGAAGCAGATTAGTAGCTCATGCAGTGTATACTGCTAAAAGTAGAGCAAAGTGATTCATCTGAAAGATAGTATAAAGAAGCTACATCCAACTTGCCTGGTGACACAGTGGTTAAGAATCTGCTGTCCACTGCAGTGGACATGGGCTTGATACCTGGTCCGAGAAGAACCCACATGTCACTGAGCAACTAAGCCCGTGTGCCACAGCTACTGAGCCTGCGCTCTAATGCCCATCAGCCAACACTACTAAGCCCACGTACCACAAATACTGAAGTCTGCACACCTAGAGCTGGTGCTCAGCAACAATAGAAGCCACCACAAGAGAAGCCTGTGCACCTCAATGAAGAGTAAACTCCACTCGCTGCAACAAGAGAAAGCCCACATGCATCAACAAAGACACAACACAGCCAAAAATAAATACATAAATAATTTTATTTAAAAAATAAAAGAACCTACATCCTTCTTTTGTTGTGTGATTTAGAACAGGGATACCCAACTCCGAGGCCGCATGACCTTTTAGGAACCTGGCTGCACAGCAGGAGGTGAGCAGTGGGCAAGAGAGTGAAACTTCATCTGCCACTCCCCATCGCTCCCCATCACTCACATTACTGCCTGAACCATCACTTGCATTATCACCTGAACCATACGTTTCCAGCACACCTTTCCTGTCTGTGGAAAAATTGTCTTCCACGAAACCAATGCCTGGTGCCAAAAAGATTGGGGACCACTGGTGTAGAAATGCAACTTTATATTATTCAGAAAATTGCTATTATAAATAAAACAACAAGATAATTAAAATTTAGGAATTTAGTAGCTATTTATCAACTTAACTAATATAAAAATACTCCAAGTTTTGTTTAGGAAAACTTTGTACAATAGATAAATGCATTTTGTCATTTGATTTATAAATCTACATTTTGTGTATTTGTGCTCACCAACTTTTTATATTGTTTTTCTTTATATAAAGTATCCAGGGCTTAAAAAATATCTTCAAACAAACAAAATCCCAGGACCAGGTGGCTTCAAAGGCGAATTCTGTCAAACATTTACAGAAGAACTAACACCTATCCTTCTCAAATTCTCACAAAATACAGCATAAGTAAGAACACGCCCAAACGCATTCAATGAGGCCAACATCACCCTGATACCAAAACAAGACAAAGATATCACAAAAAAAGAAAACTACAGGCCAATATCACGGATGAATATAGAGGCAAAAATCTTCAACTAAATACTAGCAAAAGGAATCCAACAGCACGTGAAAAAGATCATGCACCATGATCAAGTGGTGTTTGTCCCAGGAATGCAAGGATTCTTCAAAATACACAAAGCAAACAATGTGATACACCATATGAAAAAACTGAAGGATAAAAACCATATGATAATCTCAATAGAAACAGAAAAACCTGGTGACAAAATTCAACACACATTGATGATAAAAGCCATCCATAAAGTAGGCACAGAGGGAACTTACCTCAACATAATAAATGCCATATATGACAAACCCACAGTCAACATCATTCTCCTGGTGACAAATTGAAACCATTACCATTAAGGTCAGGAACAACACAAGGCTGCTCATTCTAAAGCCTATTATTCAGCACAGTTTGAAAGTTTTAGCCACAGCAATCAGACAAAAAAAAAAAAAAAAAGGAATCCAATTCAGAAAAGAAGTAAAACTGTCACTGTTTGCAGATGATATGATACTATACATAGAGAATCTGAAAGACGTTACCAGAAAACTACGAGAGCTATGAATGAATTTGATAAAGTAGCAGGATACAAAGTTAAGGCACAGAAGTCACTTGCATTCCTATACACTAATGAAGAAAAATCTGAAAGAGAACGTAAGGAAACACTCCCATTTACCATTGCAACATAAATAAGAAAATTCGTAGGTACAAACCTACCAAAGGAGACAAAAGTCCTTTATGAAGAAAACCATAAGACACTGATGAAGGAAATTAAAGATGATACACAAACATGGAGAGATATACCATGTTCTTGGGTTGGAAGGATCAATGTTGTGAAAATGAATATATTATGCAAATCAATCTACAGACTCAAAGCAATCCCTATCAAACTACAAATTGCACGTTTCATAGAACTAAAACAAAAAATTTCAAAATTTGTATGAAAACACAAAAGACCGATAGCCAAAGCAATTTTGAGAAAGGAAAGCAGAGCTGGTGGATTCAGGCTCCCTGACTTCAGACTATACTACAAAGCTACAGTAATCAGGACAGTATGGTATGGTACTGGCACAAAAACTGAAATATATAGTAATGAAACAGAATAGATAGCCCAGAAATACACCCACACAATAAGGTCATCTTATCTTCAATGAAGGAGGCAAGAATATACAATGGAATAGACAGCCTCTTCAATATCTAGTGCTGGGAAAACAGGACATCTACATGTAAAAGAATGAAACTAGAACACTCCCTAGCAGTGAACACAAAAATAAACTCAATATGGATAAAGAATAAAATGTAAGGCCAGACATTATGAAACACTTAGAGGAAAACATAGACAGAACAATCCATGACATAAATCACAGCAAGATCCATTATGACCCAGAAATGGAAATAAAAAAAAATTGTGACACAATGACATTTAAAATCTTTTCCACAGCAAAGGAAACCATAAACAAGATGAAAAGACAACCCTCAGAATGGGAGAATATATTTTCAAATGAAGCAACTCACAGAAGAATAATCTCCGAAATATACAAGCAGATCATGCAGCACAATATTAAAAAAGCAAACAAGCCAATCTAAAAATGGTCAGAAGACCTAAACAGATATGTCTCCAAAGAAGGTACACAGATTGACAACAAACACATGAAAGAATGCTCAACATCATTAATCATTAGAGAAATGCAAATAAGAATTACAAAGAGATATCATCTCACACCAGTCAGAATGGTTTTCATCAAAAAATCTATAAACAATAAATGCTGGAGAGGGTGTGGAGAAAAGGAATCTCTCTTGCACTGCCGGTGGGAATGTAAATTGATACAGCCACTATGGAGAACAGTATGGAGGTTCCTTAAAAAACTACAAATAGAACTACCATACAATCCAGCAATCCCACTACTGGGCATATAAACTGAGAAAACCATAATTCAAAACGAGTCATGTACCAAAATATTCATTGCAGCTCTATTTACAATAGCCAGAACATGGAAGCAACCTAAGTGTCCATCAGCAGTTGAATGGATAAAGAAGATGTGGCACATATATACAATGGAATGTACTCCAGCATAAGAAGAAAGGAAATTGAGTTATCTGTGGTGAAGTGGATGGATCTAGTGTCTGTCATAAAGAGTGAAGTAAGTCAGAAAGAGAAAAACATATACCGTATACTAAGACATATATATGAAGTTTAAGAAAAGAAAAGAAAAAAAGGTCATGAAGAACCTAGGGATAGGACGGGAATAAAAGCACAGACATAATATAGCATGGACTTGAGGATATGGGAAGGGGGAGGGGGAGGCTGTGATGAGGTGAGAGAGTGGCATGGGGTGTGATAGGGAGGGTGGGAGAGAGGGAGATGCAGGAGCGAAGAGATATGGGAACATGTGTATATTTATATCTGATTCACTGTTTATAAAGCAGAAACTAACACACCATTGTAAAGCAATTATACTCCAATAAAGATGTTAAAAAAACAAAATTATCCATAGAGTCAATTAGCATAAATAATTATTTTCCATTAGATGTATAATGAAAAATATGTATGGCATGAGTCCAAAAACATACTACAATCAATGTCTCTTGCCTTTACTATTTAGTGAAAAGCTTTTTCTTGGCCTATCAGCTGCTTTCCAACTCACTTTGCCTTTATCAATCCAGAACTTCAGCACACTACCGATATCCTCTCAGTCTTTCATTTATTCATTCAGCATTTATTTTCAACCATTTACTATAATTTCAGAAATTTTATAGATATTGGGAGTATAATTTTAAAAAGATATAATATCTCACTTTTAGAAACTGGAATCAATCAAAATTATCAGAAGAAACTTGACGAGAATATGATAATAATATAGAAGCAAAATCATTTCCAACTTTTGCTGTCGAATTAACTATTATAGATATTTGTGGCTATAGATAAATAAAGAAGGTGAACTTTCATCATGGGAGGCATGTTGCAGTTAGAAATGTGTACTTTATTTTCTTCTATGATTTTACACTTGAGGGAAAACAATTTTTAACAATTTTATTAAGTGAGGAATTAATTTTTAAGCTTTTAATGATTCTCAAATTAGTTTAGTTTATGGGCAAAGGGTTCCTCAGCTCCTCCTTGCAGTGGAAGTTGGTAAGAATTTCATATTTTAAATGATTTTTATTGACTATCTTCCCCAATATACTAAAAGATGTCTTGACACAGTTGCCTAGCACACAGTGGATTTTAATTAGAAAATGAAAAATAGAATAGATTTTAGAAGGAATTAAAACAATGATCCAGGAAAAAATGAACCCATGCATATTTTTGACTCCATCTTAGAGGCAAGGAATAATTATTCTCGTAGTTATTGCTTGAAATTATAATGGAATAGAAAAAGAACAATTTTCTGTTCTTGGACTCTACATATTTTCTTCCCTAATTTATTTTTAGAACAAATAGACTCTAATTCTATTTTCAGTGAAAAAATCCATTTGCTAAGGCTTCTCTTGGCGCAGTGGTTGAGAGTCCGCTGACCACTTCAGGGAATATGGGTTCATGCCCCAATCCAGGAAGATCTCGCAAGCCGCGGAGTGGCTGGGACCATGAGCCATGGCTGCTGAGCCTGCGTGTCTGTGGTTGGCAACAGGAGAGGCCACAACTGTGAGAGGCCACGTATAGGGAAAAAAAAATCCATTTGCTAGCATTGCCACTAATTTACGTTTTATATATTATTAGACTTTAATAAATTTATGCTAAATATGTTCTGTATATGTTTCCTTTGAAATGTATACATATATATATATATATATATATATATATATATATATATATATATATATATGTATATAGTAAGTTAGTTATATATGGCCAAAAGGAAATTTTATGCGAGAATATTTTTTATCATCCATATATTTTAAAGATATGAATATTTCAGCAGTTTGACTTTCATTCCTTTACATATTTACATACTGAAATTTAATAAAGTTTTAATAAAATATTTCAGCACTGAATTATGCATCTATTGTGTGCAATCTTTCAATTTGCCGGCTTCTGCTACTTTATAGAAGTAACCTAATTTATTTTTTCTGAGTATTCTCCTCCTCAGAAATACTTCTAATATTATTTTATTGCTTTTCATGGACAAATATAGCTGACACTTTTGGCCTAACAACTATTCTCCCCTTCCCTGATTTTAGGGAAGGACTAATTTCTAGCCTCCACAGTAGCAAGGGGTTGCTACAGAATACAATTCTGAGTAATCAGATATAAATAGAAATTATTTAGTGTGGCTCCCAAGAAAGTGCTTTAAAAGAGGGCAGAGCTAAGAGTCTCTGGTAAAAGCCTCTGTTTCCCTGTCTTGCAAGAACTGTATTTATATCAACAAAATCAGCAAATGCTACAAGTCAGCGACATCACCATCCCACCCCAACTCTAAATGTAGCTTAATGTAGCTAATAAATATATCATTGAGGTGGACTCTTCCCAACTGCCTCTTGCTCTTCTCATTCTTCCTAAAATTCAGATAGTAACATAGGAGGCAAAATAATCAGTGTGGCTCTATAATGGAACTGTCGTAAGAGCCCTGGATTGCCTACTTACAAAGTTATTGTTAGGTGAAAAAATAGAAAACACTACTTTATATAAGTCACTGTCACTATGCATTTTGCTGCAATTAGATACAATTCTAATAAACACAAAAAGCTTATTTTTGAAGATGATGTATGTTTCTTATAAAGCAAATTTTCTGCACAATATTTAGAGAATTATTATCTCACACATGTATTAGTGGTTGAAAGGAACATCAACAAAAACTGAAATATAGAGCAATGGAACAGAATAGAAAGCCCAGAGATACACCCACACAATAAGGTCATCTTATCTTCAATGAAGAAGGCAAGAATATACAATGGAGAAAAAGACAGCCCCTTCGATATCTAGTGCTGGGAAAAAAGGACAGCTACCTTTAAGAGAATGAAATTAGAACGCTTCCTAACACTGTAAACAAAAATAAAGTCAATATGCATTAAAGAATTAAATGTAAGGCCAGACATTATGAAACACTTAGAGGAAAACATAGGCAGAACAAACCATGACATAAATTACAACAAGATCCATTATGATCCAGAAATGGAAATTAAAAAATTGTGACACAAGGACACTTAAAATCTTTTGCACAGCAAAGGAAACTATAAACAAGATGAAAAGGCAACCCTCAGAATGGGAGAATATATTTTCAAATGAAGCAACTCACAGAAGACTAATCTTCAAAATATACATGCAGATCATGCAGCTCAATATAAAAAAAAAAACGCCAATCCAAAAATGGGCAGAAGACCAAAACAGATATGTCTCCAAAGAAGATATACAGATTGCCAACAAACACATGAAAGAATGCTCAACATCGTTAATCATTAGAGAAATGCAAATCAGAACTACAATGAGATATCATCTCACACCGGTCAGAATGGCTTTCATCAAAAAATCTAGAAACAACAAATGATGGAGAGGGTGTGGACTGAAGGGAACTCCCTTACACTGTTGGTGAGAATGTAAATTGATACAGCCACTATGGAGAACAGTATGGAGGTTCCTTAAAAAAATACAAATAGAGCTACCATACGACCCAGCAATCCCACTACTGGGAATATACCCTGAGAAAACCATAATTAAAAAAGATTCATGTACCAAAATATTCATTGCAGCTCTATTTACAATAGCCAGGACATGGAAGCAACTTAAGTGTCCATCAGCAGATGAATTGATAAAGAAGATGTGCCACATATATAAAATGGAATACTACTCAGACATAAAAAGAAACGAAATTGAGTTACTTGTGGGAGGTGGATGGATCTAAAGTCTGTCATAAAGAGTGAAGTAAGTCAGAAAGAGAAAAACAAATACCGTATGCTAACACATATATATGAAGTTTAATAAAAGAAAAAAGAAGGTCATGAACCTAGGAGGAGGACGCAAATAAAAAACAGACCTACTAGAGCATGGACTTGAGGATATGGCAAGGGGGAGGTGTAGGCTGTGATGAGGTGAGAGAGTCACATGGACATATATAGACTACCAAGCGTAAAGTGGATAGCTAGTGGGAAGCAGCCGTGTAGCACAGGGAAATCAGCTAGGTGGTGTGTGACTGCTTAGAGGGGTGGGATAGGGAGGGTGGGAGGGAGGGAGATGCAGGAGAGAAGAGATATGGGAACATGTGTGTATGAACAAGTGATTCACTTTGTTTTAAAGCAGAAAGTAACACACCACTGTAATGCAATTAAACTCCAATAAATATGTTTAAAAATGCACCAAATTATCCATAGAGTCCATTAGCATAAATAGTTTAGTTTTCATTAGACGTATAATGACAAATATGTATGGCATGAGTCCAAAATCATACTACAGTCAATATCTCTTGCCTTTACTATTTATTTGAAAGCTTTTTCTTGACCTATCAGCTGCTTTCCAACTCACTTTGCCTTTTATCAATCCAGAACTTCAGCACACCACTGATATCCTCTCAGCATTTCATTTATTCATTCAATATTTATTTTCAACCATTTACTATAATTTCAGGAATTTTATAGATATTGGGACTATAATTTTAAAAAGATATATATCTCACTTTTAGTAACTGGAATGAAGCAAAATTTTCAGAAGAAATTTGAGGAGAATATGATAACATAGAAGTATAATCATTTGCAACTTTTGCTGTGGAATTACCTATTATAGATATATCTGGCTATAGATAAACAAAGAAGGTGATTTGTCATCATGGGAGGCATGATGCAGTTAGAAATGTGTACCTCACTTGCTTCTATGATTTTACACTTGAGGGAAAACAATATTTAACAATTTTATTAAGTGAGGAATTAATTTTTAAGCTTTCAATGATTCTCAAATTAGTTTAGTTTATGGGCAGTAGAGTTCCTCAGCTCCTCCTTGCAGTGGAAGTTGGTAAGAATTTCATATTTTAAATGATTTTTATTCACTATCTTCCCCAATAGACTAAAAGATGTCTTGACACAATTGCCTAGCACACAGTGGATTTTAATTAGAAAATGAAAAATAGAATAGATTTTAGAAAGAATTAAAACAGTGATCCAAAAAAACTGAACCCATATATCTTCTTGACTCGATCTTCGATTCAGGGAATAATTATTCTCTTAGTTGTTGCTTTGAAATCTAATGGAATAGAAAAAGCAAAATTTTATGTTCTTGGAATATACATATTTTCCTCCCTAATTTATTTTTAGAACAAATGGACTCTAATTCAAATTTAAGTGATAAAATCCATTTCCTAGGGTTTCCCTGGTAGCACAGTGTTTGAGAGTCCAGCTACTGATGCAGGGGACGTGGGTTCATTCCCCGGTCCTGGAAGATCCAACATGCCACGGAGTGGCTGGGCCCATGAACCATGGCCGCTGAGCCTGCGCATCCGGAGCCTTTGGTCCATAACAGGAGAGGCCACAACTGTGAGAAGCTGCGTACCACAAATAAAAAAGAAAAAATCCATTTCCTAGCATTGCCAATAATTTACATTTTATACATTATTAGACATTAAGAAATTTATGTTAAATACGTTCTGTATATGCTTCCTTGGAAGTATATATATACATATATATATATATATATAGCCATAAGGAAATATTATGTAATGGGAATATTTTTATATCGTCCATATATTTTAAAGATATGAATATTTTCTACAGTTTTACTTTCATTCCTTTACATATTTACGTACTCAAATTTAATAACTTTTAATAAAATATTTCAGCACTGAAATATGCATCTACTGTGTGCAATCTTTCAATTTACCTGCTTCTGCTACTTTATAGAAGTAACCTAATTTATTTTTTTCTGAATATTCTCTTCCTCAGAAATAATTCTAATATTATTTTATTGCTTTTCATGGACTACTATAGCTGACACTTCTGGCATAACAGCTATTCTCCCCTTCCCTGATTTTAGGGCAGTAGTAATTTCTAGCTTCCACGGTAGCAAGGGGTTGCTACAGAATACAATTCTGAGTAATCAGATATAAATAGAAATTATTTAGTGTGGCTCCCAAGAAATTGCTTTAAAAGAAGGCAGAGCCAAGAGGCTGTGGTAAAACCATTCATTCCCCTGGCCTGCAAGAACAGTATTTATATCAAGGAAATCAGCAAATGATACAAATCAGGGACATCCGCAGCCCACCCCAACTCAAAATATAGCTTAATGTAGCTAAAAAACATATCATTGAGGGGGACTCTTTGCAGTTGCCTCTTGCCCTTCTCATTCTTTATTCCTAAAATTCAAATAATAATATAGGAGGCAAAATATACAGTTGTGGCTATCTAATGGCATAATGGAACTGCCGTAGCAGCCCTGGCTTGCTGACTTACAAAATTTTTGTTAGGTGAAAAAATTAAAAATGCTACTTTATATCAGCCACTGCCACTATGCATTTTGCTGCAATTAGATACAATTCTAATAAATATAAACAACTTATTTTTGCAGATGATGTATGTTTCTTATAAAGCAAATTTTCCAGACAATATTTAGAGAATTATTATGTCACCCATTAATTAGTGGTTGAAAGGAACAACCAGAAAGAGTTGGTGAGTTTTGATAGCTAGAACCCATTTGATAACAATCTGAATGATACGATGAAACTCTTTTATAAGAGTGTAGATTTCACATGGAAGTTTACTGAGCATTTGAGGACGTAGGACTCACCCGAAGTACCTTATGGTATGAACAACTTCATAATAGAAATATGGAATGAAATTATTATTCCATCATACAATGCCATCTGACACTCCTTTCCTGGTAAAACTACTCCCAAACTCCCACAAAAATATACAAACAGCCAAAAATATGTAAAAAGCACAGAAAACCCAACTGACTGGCAATGAACATTTTGCAGAAATCTGGAGGGAATTTCCATTACTCACAAGAACAATGGATTTAGAATGTGAAGCAGATTAGTAGCTCTTGCAGGGTGTACTGCTAAATGTAGAGCAAAGTGATTCATCTAAAAGACAGTATAAATGAGGTACATCCAACTTCCCTGGTGACACAGTGTTTAACAATCTGCATGTCACTGCAGTAGACACAGGTTCAATCCCTGGTCCGTGAAGATCCCACATGCTGCGGAGCAACTAAGCCCGTGTGCTACAGCTACTGGGCCTGCACTGGAGAACCCATGAGGCAAAACTACTAAGCCCACGTGCTACAACTAGAGAAGGCCGCACACCTAGAGCTGATGCTCAGCAAAAAAGAAGCCACCACAATGAGAAGCCCGTGCACCACAATGAAGAGTAGCCCCAACTCGCTGCAAATAGAGAAAGCCCACATGCAGGAACAAAGATCAAACACAGACAAAAATAAATACACAAAATAAATAAATTTATTTATTTTATTTACATATTTAAAAAATAAAAGAACCTACATCCTTCTTGTGTTGTGTGGTTTACAACAGGGATACCCAACACCCAGGACGCACGGCCTGTTAGGAACCTGGCTGCACAGCAGGAGGTGAGCAGTGGGCAAGAGAGTGAAACTTCATCTGCCACTCCCCATCGCTCCCCATCACTCACATCACTGTCTGAACCATCACTTGCATTATCACCTGAACCATACGTTTCCAGCACACCTTTCCTGTCTGTGGAAAAATTGTCTTCCACGAAACCAGTCCCAGGTGCCAAAAAGGTTGTGGACCACTGGTGTAGAAATGCCACTTTATACTATTCAAAAAACTGGTATTGTAAATAAAAAAACAAGACAATGAATTAAAATTTCGGAATTTAGTAGCTATTTAGTAACTTAACTAATATGAAAATAGTACATGTTTGGCTTAGGAAAACTCTGTACAATAGATAAATGCATTTTGTCATTTGAGTTATAAATCTACATTGTGTTCACCAACTTGTTATATTGTTTTTCTTTATATAAAGTATTCAGTGCTTAAAAAATATCTTCAAACAAACAAAATCCCAAGACCTGGTAGCTTCACAGGCAAAATCTATCAAACATTTAGAGAAGAGCTAACACCTATCTTTCTCAAATTCTCACAAAATAGAGCATAAGTAGGAACACTCCCAAACTCATTCTGTGAGGTCAACATCATCCTGATACCAAAACCAGACAAAGATATCACAAAAAAGAAAACTACAGGCCAATATCACGGATGAATATAGATGGAAATATACTCAAATAATACTAGCAAAAAGAATCCAAAAGCCCGTTAAAAGGATCATGGACCATGATCAAGAGTTGTTTATCCCAGGAATGCAAGGATTCTTCAATATACGCAAAGTAATCCATGTGATACAACATATAAAGAAACTGAAGGATAAAAACCTTATGGTAATCTCAATAGAAGCAGAAAAACCTGGAGAAAAAATTCAAAACATATTGATGATAAAAACCGTCCGGAAAGTAGGCATAGAGGGAACTTACCTCAACGTAATAAATGCCATATATGACAAACACACAGCAAATATCGTTCTCCTGGTGAAAAATTGAGACCATTAACAATAAGATCAGGAAGAAGACAAGGCTGCTCACTCTAACCAATATTATTCAACATAGTTTTGGAAGCTTTAGCCACAGCAATCAGACAAGAAAAGAAATAAAAGGAATCCAAATTAGAAAAGAAGTAAAACTGTCACTGTTTGCAGGTGACATGATACTCTACATACAGAATCCAAAAGATGCTATGAGAAAACTACAAAAGCTAACCAATGAATTTGGTAAAGTAGCAGGATACAAAATTAAGGCACAGAAGTCACTTGCATTCCTATACACTAATGAAGAAAAATCTGAAAGAGAACGTAAGGAAACACTCACATTTACCATTGCAACAAAAAGAAGAAAATTCCTAAGAACAAACCTACCAAAGGAGACAAAAGTCCTGTATGCAGAAAACCATAAGACACTGATGAAAGAAATGAAACATGATACACACACATGGAGAGATGTACCATGTTCTTGGGTCAGAAGAGTCAAGATTGTGAAAATGAATATACTACCCAAAGCAATCTACAGACTCAAAGCAATCCCTATCAAACTACAAATTGCACTTTTCACAGAACTAAAACAAAGAATTTCAAAATTTCTATGAAAACTCAAAAGACCTGATAGCCAAAGCAATAGTGAGAAAGGAAAATGGAGCTGGAGGATTCAGGCTCCCGGACTTCAGACTATACTACAAAGCTACAATAATCAAGACAGTATCGTAGTGGGAAAAAAACTGAAATATAGAGCAATGGAACAGAATAGAAAGCCCAGAGATACACCCACACAATAAGGTCATCTTATCTTCAATGAAGGAGGCAAGAATATACAATGGAGAAAAGAAAGCCTTTTCAATATCCGGTGCTGGTGAAACAGGACAGCTACCTGTAAAAGAATGAAATTAGAACACTCCCTAACAGTGTACACAAAAATAAAGTCAATATGCATTAAAGAATTAAATGTAAGGCCAGACACTATGAAAATCTTGGAAGAAAAAGTAGGCAGAACAATGGATGACATAAATCACAGGAAGATCCATTATGACCTAGAAATGGAAATTTAAAAATAATTGTGACACAATGACACTTAAAATCTTTTGCACAGCAAAGGAAACCATAAACAAGATGAAAAGAAAACCCTCAGAATGGGAGAATATATTTTCAAATGAAGCAACTCACAGAAGACTAATCTCCAAAATATACAAGCAGTACATGCAGCTCAATATATATATATATATAAAAAAAAAATCCAATCCAAAAATAGGCAGAAGACCTAAATAGACATGTCTCCAAAGAAGGTATACATATTGCCAACAAACACATGAAGGAATGCTCAACATCATTAATCATTAGAGAAATGCAAATAAGAACTACAATGAGATATCATCTCACACCAGTCAGAATGGCTTTCATCAAAAAATCTAGACACAATAAGTGCTGGAGAGGGTTTGGACCAAAGGGAACCCTGTTGCACTGTTGGTGGGAACGTAAATTGATACAGCCACTATGGAGAACAGTATGGAGGTTCCTTAGAAAACTACAAATAGAACTTCCATACAACCCAGGAATCCCACTACTGGGCATATACACTGAAAAAAACATATTTCAAAAAGAGTCATGTACCAAAATATTCATTGCCGCTCTATTTACAATAGCCAGGACATGGAAGCAACCTAAGTGTCCATCAGCAGATGAATGGATAAAGAAGATGTGGCACATGTATACAATGGAATATTACTCAGCCATAAAAAGAAACGAAATTGAGTTGTTTGTGCTGAGGTGGAAGGATCTAAAGTCTGTCATAAAGAGTGAAGTAAGTCAGAAAGAGAAAAAAAATACCATATGCTAACACATATATATGAAATTTAAGAAAAGAAATAAAAAGGTCATGAAGAACCTAGGGGGAGGACGGGAATAGAAAAACAATACTACTAGAGCATGGACTTGAGGATATGGGGAGGAGGAGGTGTAGGCTGTGATGAGGTGAGAGAGTGGCATGGACATATATACACTATGAAGCGTAAAGTGGATAGCTAGTGGGAAGCAGACATGTAGCACTGAGAAATCAGCTAGTTCGTGTGTGACTGCTTAGAGGGGTGGGATTGGGAGGGTAGTACGGAGGGAGATGCAGGAGAGAAGAGATATGGGATCATGTGTATATGCACAACGGATTCACTTTGTTTTAAAGCAGAATCTAACACACCACTGTAAAGCAATTATACCCCAATAAAGATGCTTTTTAAAAAAACAAAATTATCCATAGAGTCCATTAGCAAAACTAATTTAGTTTTCATTAGAGGTATAATGACAAATATGTAAGGCATGAGTCCAAAATCATACTACAGTCAATGTCTCTAGCCTTTACTATTTATTAAAAAGCTTATTATTGGCCTATCAGCTGCTTTCCAACTCACTTTGCCTTTTATCAGTCAAGAACTTCAGCATACCACTGATATCCTCTCAGCCTTTCATTTATTCATTCAACATTTTTTTCAACCATTCACTATAATTTCAGGAATTTTATAGATATTGGGACTATAATTTTAAAAAGACATAATATCTCTCTTTTAGAAACTGGAATCAATCAAAATTGTCAGAAGAAACTTGAAGAGAATATGATAATAACATAGAAGCATAATCATTTGGAACTTTTGCTTGGAATTCCCTATTAAAGATATATCTGGTTATAGATAAACAAAGAAGGTGATCTGTCATCACAGGAGGCATGCAGTTAGATATGTGTACTTCATTTGTTTCTATGATTTGACACTTGGGGGAAAAGTTTTTAACAATTTTATTAACTGAGGAATTAACTTTTAAGCTTTCAATGATTCACAAATTAGTTCAGTCTATGAGCATTAGGGTTCCTCAACTCCTCCTTAAAGTGGAAGTTGGTAAGAATTCCATATTTTAAATGATTATTTTATTTTTTAACATCTTTATTGGGGTATAATTGCTTTACAAGGGTGTGTTCGTTTCTGCATTATAAGAAAGTGAATCAGTTATACATATACATATGTTCCCATATCTCTTCCCTCTTGCGCCTCCCTCCCTCCAACCCTACTTATCCCACCCCACCAGGCGGTCACAAAGCACCGAGCCGATATCCCTGTGCCATGCGGCTGCTTCCCACTAGCTATCTACCTTACGTTTGTTAGTGTATATATGTCCATGGCTCTCTCTCGCCCTGTCACAGCTCACCCTTCCCCCTCCCCATATCCTCATGTCCGTTCTCCAGTAGGTCTGTGTCTTTATTCCTGTCTTACCCCTAGGTTCTTCATGACATTTATTTTTCTTAAATTTCATATCTATGTGTTAGCATATGGTATTTGTCTTTTCCTTCTGACTTACTTCACTCTGTATGACAGACTCTAGGTCTATCCACCTCATTACAAATAGCTCAATTTCGTTTCTTTTTATGGATGAGTAATATTCCATCGTATATATGTGCCACATCTTCTTTATCCATTCATCCGATGATGGGCACTTAGGTTGTTTCCATCTCCAGGCTATTGTAAATAGAGCTGCAATGAATATTTTGGTACATGACTCTTTTTGAATTTTGGTTTTCTCAGGGTCTATGCCCAGTAGTGAGATTGCTGGGTCATATGGTATTTCTATTTGTAGTTTTTTAAGAAACCTCCATAGTGGCTGAACCAATTCACATTCCCACCAGCAGTGCAAGAGTGTTCCCTTTTCTCCACACCCTCTTCAGCATTTATTGTTTTTAGAATTTTTGATGAAAGCCATTCTGACTGGTGAGAGATGATACCTCATTGTAGTTTTGATTTGCATTTCTCTAATGATTAATGATGTTGAGCATTCTTTCATGTGTTTGTTGGCAGTCTGTATATCTTCTTTGGAGAAATGTCTATTTAGGTCTTCTGCCCATTTATGGATTGGATTGTTTGTTTTTCTGTTATTGAGCTGCATGAGCTGCTTGTAAATTTTGGAGATTAATCCTTTGGCAGTTGTTTCATTTGCAAATATTTTCTCCCATTCTGAGGGTTGTCTTTTGGTCTTGTTTATGGTTTCCTTTGCTGTGAAAAAGCTTTGAAGTTTCATTAGGTCCCATTTATTTATTTTTGTTTTTATTTCCATTTCTCTAGGAGGTGGGTCAGAAAGTATCTTGCTGTGATTTATGTCATAGAGTGTTCTCCCTATGATTTCCTCTAAGAGTTTGATAGTTTCTGGCATTACATTTACGTCTTTAATCCATTTTGAGCTAATTTTTGTGTATGGTGTTAGGGAGTAATCTAATCTCATACTTCTACATGTTTCTGTCCAGTTTTCCCAGCACCACTTATTGAAGAGGCTGTCCTTTCTCCACTGTACATTCCTGCCACCTTTATCAAAGATAAGGTGTCCATATGTGCGTGGGTTTATCTCTGGGCTTTCTATCCTGTTCCATTGATCTATCTTTCTGTTTTTATGCCAGTACCATACTGTCTTAATTACTGTAGCTTTGTAGTATAGTCTGAAGTCAGGGAGTCTGATTCCTCCAGCTCCGTTTTTCGTTCTCAAGATTGCTTTCGCTATTCGGGGTCTTTTGTGTTTCCATACAAATTGTGAAATTTTTTGTTCTAGTTCTGTGAAAAATGCCAGTGGTAGTTTGAAAGGGATTTCGTTGAATCTATAGATCGCTTTGGGTAGTAGAGTCATTTTCACAATGTTGATTCTTCCAATCCAAGAACATGGTATATCTCTCCATCTTTTTGTATCATCTTTAACTTCTTTCATCAGTGTCTTATAATTTTCTGCATACAGGTCTTTTGTCTCCTTAGGTTGGTTTATTCCTAGATATTTTATTCTTTTTGTTGCAATGGTAAATGGGAGTGTTTTCTTGATTTCACCTTCAGATTTTTCATCATTAGTATATAGGAATGCCAGAGATTTCTGTGCATTAATTTTGTATCCTGCCACTTTACCAAATTCATTGATTAGCTCTAGTAGTGTTCTGGTAGCATCTTTAGGATTCTCTATGTATACTATCATGTCATCTGCAAACAGTGACAGCTTTACTTCTTCTTTTCCGATATGAATTCCTTTTATTTCCTTTTCTGCTCTGATTGCTGTGGCTAAAACTTCCAAAACTATGTTGAATAAGTGTGGTGAGAGTGGGCAACCTTGTCTTGTTCCTAATCTTAGTGGAAATGCTTTCAGTTTTTCACCATTGAGGATGATGTTTGCTGTGGGCTTGTCATATATGGCCTTTATTATGTTGAGGAAAGTTCCCTCTATGCCTACTTTCTGCAGGGTTTTTATCATAAATGGGTGTTGAATTTTGTCAAAAGCTTTCTCTGCATCTATTGAGATGATCATATGGTTTTTCTCCTTCAATTTGTTAATATGGTTTATCACATTGATAGATTTGTGTATATTGAAGAATCCTTGCATTCCTGGAATAAACCCCACTTGATCATGGTGTATGATCCTTTTAATGTGCTGTTGCATTCTGTTTGCTAGTATCTTATTGAGAATTTTTTCATCTATGTTCATCAGTGATATTGGCCTGTAGTTTTCTTTCTTTGTGACATCCTTGTCTGGTTTTTGTATCAAGGTGATGGTGCCCTCATAGAAGGAATTTGGGAGTGTTCCTCCTTCTGCTATATTTTGGAAGAGTTTGAGAAGGATAGGTGTTAGTGCTTCTCTAAATGTTTGATAGAATTTGCCTGTGAAGCCATCTGGCCCTGGGCTTTTATTTGTTGGAAGATTTTTAATCACAGTATCAATTTCAGTGCTTGTGATTCGTCTGTTCATATTTTCTATTTCTTCCTGATTCAGTCTTGGCAAGTTGTGAATTTTTAAGAATTTGTCCATTTCTTCCAGATTGTCCATTTTATTGGCATAGAGTTACTTGTAGTAATCTCTCATGATCTTTTTTTATTTCTGCAGTGTCAGTTGTTACTTCTCCTTTTCCATTTCTAATTCTATTAATTTGAGTCTTCTCCCTTTTTTTTCTTGATGAGTCTGGCTAGTGGTTTATCTATTTTGTTTATCTTCTCAAAGAACCAGCTTTTAGCTTTAATGATCTCTGACATTGTTTCCTTCATTTCTTTTTCATTTATTTCTGATCTGGTTTTTATGATTTCTTTCCTTCTGCTAGCTTTGGGGTTTTTTTGTTCTTCTTTCTCTAATTGCTTGAGGTGCAAGGTTAGGTTGTTTATTCGAGATGTTTCCTGCTTCTAAAGGTGGGCTTGTATTGCTATAACCTTCCCCCATAGAGCTGCTTTTCTGCATCCGATAAGTTTTGGGTCGTTGTGTCTCCATTGTCATTTGTTTCTAGGTATCTTTTTAATTCCTCTTTGATTTCTTCAGTGATCACTTCATTATTAAGTAGTGTATTGTTTAACCTCCATGTGTCTGTATTTTGTGCAGATCTTTTCCTGTAATTGATATCTAGTCCCATGGCATTGTTGTCGGAAAAGATACTTGATACAATTTCAATTTTCTTTAATTTACCAAGGCTTGATTTGTAACCCAAGATATGATCTATCCTGCAGAATGTTCCATAAGCACTTGAGAAAAATGTGTATTCTGTTGTTTTTGGATAGAGTGTCCTATAAATATCAATTAAGTCCATCTTGTTTAATGTATCATTTAAGCTTGTGTTTCCTTATTTATTTTCATTTTGGATGATCTGTCAATGGTTGAAAATGGGGGGTTAAAGTCTCCTACTATGAATGTGTTACTGTCGATTTCCCCTTTTATGGCTGTTAGTATTTGCCTTATGTATTGCGGTGCTCCTATGTTGGGTGCATAAATGTTTACAATTGGTATATCTTCTTCTTGGATTGATCCCTTGATCATTATGTAGTGTCCTTCTTTGTTTCTTCTAATAGTCTTTATTTTAAAGTATATTTTTTCTGGTATGAGAATTGCTACTACAGCTTTCTTTTGCTTTCCATTTACATGGAATATCTTTTTCGATCCCCTTACTTTCAGTCTGTATGTGTCTCTAGGTCTGAAGTGAGTCTCTTGTAGACAGCATATATATGGGTCTTGTTTTTGTATCCATTCAGCCACTCTGTGTCTTTTTGTGGGAGCATTTAGTCCATTTACATTTAAGGTAATTATCAATGTGTATGTTCCTATTCCCATTTTCTAAATTGTTTTCAGTACATTATTATAGGTCTTTTCCTTCTCTTGAGTTTCTTGTCTAGAGAAGTTCCTTTAGCAGTTGTTGTAAAGCTGGTTTGGTGGTGCTGAACTCTCTCAGCTTTTGCTTGTCTGTAAAGGTTTTAATTTCTCCAACAAATCTGAATGAGATCCTTGCTGGGTAGAGTAGTCTTGGTTGCAGGTTTTTCCCCTTCATAACTTTCAGTATGTCCTGCCACTCCCTTCTGGCTTGTAGGGTTTCTGCTGAGAGATCAGATGTTATACTTATGGGGATTCCCTTGTGTGTTATTTGTTGTTTTTCCCTTGCTGCTTTTAATATGCTTTCTTTGTATTTAATTTTTGACAGTTTGATTAATATGTGTCTTGGTGCATTTCTCCTTGGATTTATCCTGTGTGGGACTCTCTGTGCTTCCTGGACTTGATTAACTATTTCCTTTCCCATATTAGAGAAGTTTTCAACTATAATCTCTTCAAATATTTTCTCAGTCCCGTTCTTTTTCTCTTCTTCTTCTGTAACCCCTATAATTCGAATGTTGGTGTGCTTAATGTTGTCCCAGAAGTCTCTGAGACTGTCCTCAGTTCTTTTCATTATTTTCTCTTTATTCTGCTCTGCAGTAGTTATTTCCACTATTTTATCTTCCAGGTCACTTATCTGTTCCTCTGCCTCAGTTATTCTGCTATTGATCCCATCTGGAGTACTTTTAATTTCATTTATTCTGTTGTTCATCATTGCTTGTTTCATCTTTATTTCTTCTAGGTCCTTGTTAACTGTTTCTTGCATTTTGTCCATCCCATTTCCAAGATTTTGGATCATCCTTACTATTATTATTCTGAATTCTTTTTCACGTAGACTGCCTATTTCCTCTTCATTTGTTAGGTCTGGTGCATTTTTATCTTGCTCCTTTATCCGCTGTGTGTTTTTCTGTCTTCTCATTTTGCTTATCTTACTGTGCTTGGAGTCTCCTTTTTGCAGGCTGCAGGTTCGTAGTTCCTGCTGTTTTTGATGTCTGTCTCCAGTGGATAATGTTGGTTCAGTGGGTTGTGTAGGCTTCCTGGTGGAGGGGACTAGTGTTTGTGTTGTGGTGGATGAGGCTGGATCTTGTGTCTCTAGTGGGCAGGTTCACATCTGGTGGTGTGTTTTGGGTGTCTGTGGCCTTATTATGATTTTAGGCAGCCTGTCTGCTAACAGGTGGGGTTTTGTTCCTGTTTTGCTAGTTGTTTGGCATAGGTTGTCCAGCACTGTAGCTTGCTGGTCGTTGATTGAACCTGGGTGCTGGTGTTAAGATGGAGGTCTCTGGTAGATATTCACCATTTGATATTATGTGGAGCTGGGAGGTCTCTTGTTGACCAGTGTCCTGAAGTTGGCTCTCCCACCTCAGAGGCAGAGCCCTGACTCCTGGCTGGAGCACCAAAAGCCTTTCATTGACACGGGTCAGAATAAAAGGGAAAAAAGTTAGAGAGAATCAGTAGAAGTATGAAGAAAGGAAGAAAGAAAGGAGGAAAGGAAGGAAGGACTGAAGGAAGGAAGGAAGAAAGAAAGAAAAGCAAAGAAGGAAAGAAGGCAAGAAGTAAAGAAAGGAGGGAGGGAGGAGGGAAGGAAGGAAAAAACAGAAAGAAGGAAGATACAGTAAAATAAAATAAAGTATAATAAAGTTATTGAATTAAAAATAATTTTTTGGAAAAAAAAAAGGACGGATAGAACCTTAGGACAAATGTTGGAGGCAACGCTATACAGACAAAATCTTACACAGAAGCATACACATACACCCTCACAAAAAGAGGTAAATGGTAAAAAATCATAAATCTTGCTCTCAGAGACCACCTCCTCATTTTGGGATGATTCGTTGTCTAAAGGAGGGAAGGAAGCAAGGAAAGAAAGAAAGAAGGTGAAGTATAAAAAAGTTATTAAAATTAATTATTAAGAAAAAAAGTAAAATAAAACCATGGACGGATAGAACCTTAGGACAAATGTTGGAAGCAAATCTATACAGACAAGATCTCACACAGAAGCATACACATACACATTCACAAAAAGAGGAAAAGGGGAAAAATCATAGATCTTGCTCTCGAAGCCCACCTCCTGAATTTGGGATGATTCGTTGTCTATTCATGTATTCCACAGATGCAGGGTACATCAAGTTGATTGTGGAGCTTTAATCCGCTGTTTCTGAGGCTGCTGGGAGAGATTTCCCTTTCTCTTCTTTGTTCTCACAGGTCACAGGGGCTCAGCTTTGGATTTGGCCCTGCCTCTTCATGTAGGTCGCTGGAGGGCGTCTGTTTTTTGCTCAGACAGGATGGGGTAAAAGGAGCCGCTGATTCGGGGGCTCTGGCACACTCAGGCTGTGGGGAGGGAGGGGTACTGCTTGCGGGGCGGCCCTGTGGTGGCAGAGGCTGGCGTGACGTTGCACCAGCCTGAGGCCCGCTGTGCGTTCTCCCTGGGAAGTTGTCCCTGGATTCCGGGAACCTGGCAGTGGCAGGCTGCACAGGCTCCCCGGAAGTGTGATGTGGATAGTGACCTGTGCTCGCACGCAGGTCCCTTGGTGGTGGCAGCAGCGGCCTTAGCATCTCCCGTCCGTCCCTGGGGTCCGTGCTTTTAGCCGCGGCTCGTGCCCGTCTCTGGAGTCCGCACTTTTACCTGCAGCTCTCGCCCGTCTCTGGTGTCCGCGCTTTTAGCAGCAGCTGGTGCCCGCCTCTGGGGTTCACTCTTTTAGCTGCGGCTCGCGCCCGTCTCTGGAGTTCCTTTTATCAGCGCTTTTAAATCCCTCTCCTCACGCACCAGGAAACAAAGAGGGAAGAAGTCTCTTGCCTCTTCGGCAGGTGCAGACTTTTCCCCGGACTCCCTCCCGGCTAGCCGTGGTGCACTAACCCCTTCAGGCTATGTTCAAGCCGCCAACCCCAGTCCTCTCCCTGCCCTCCGACGGAAACCCGAGCCTCAGGTCGCAGCCCCGCCCGCCCCGGCGGGTGAGCAGACAAGCCTCTCGGGCTGGTGAGTGCCGGTCAGCACCGATCTTCTGTGCGGGAATCTCCCCGCTTTGCCCTACGCACCCCTGTTGCTGTGCACTCCTCTGTGGCTCCGAAGCTCCCCCCTCCGCCTCCCGCAGTCTCCGCCTGCGAAGGGGCTTCCTAGTGTGTGGAAACCTTTCCTCCTTCACAGCTCCCTCCCACTGGTGCAGGTGCCGTCCCTATTCTTTTGTCTCTGTTTTTTCTTTTTTTCTTTTGCCCTACCCAGGTACGTGGGGAGTTTCTTGCATTTTGGGAGGTCTGAGGTCTTCTGCCAGCCTTCAGTAGGTGTTCTGTAGGAGTTGTTCCACGTGTAGATGTATTTCTGGTGTATCTGTGGGGAGGAAGGTGATCTCCGTATCTTACTCTTCCGCCATCTTCAAGGTCCCCCCTAAATGATTTTTATTGACTATATTCCCCAATAGACTAAAAGATGTCTTGGGACAATTGCCTAGCACACAGTAGATTTTAATTAGTAAATGAAAAATAGAATACATTTTAGAAAGAATTAAAACAATGATCCAGACAAAATGAACCTATGTATTTTCTTGATTCCATCTTAGAGTCAGGGAATAATTATTCTCATAGGTTTGCTTGGAATTCAAATGGAATAATAAAAGCAAAATTTTCTGTATTTGCAATATACATATTTTCTTCCCTAATTTATTTTTAGAACAAATGCACTCTAACAGAATTTTAAGTGATTAAATCCATTTCCTAGGACTTCACTGGTGGCACAGTGGTTGAGGGTCCACCCACCGATGCAGGGGATGCTGGTTCGTGCCCCAGTCTGGTAAGAACCCACATGCTGTGGAGTGGATGAACCCATGAGCTATGGCTGCTGAGCCTGTTCGCCTACAGCCTGTTGTCCACAACAGGAGGGCCATAACTGTGACAGGCAGCATACCGCAATAAAAACAAACAAACAAACAAACAAAACAATCCATTTGTTAGCATTGCCACTAATTTACATTTTATACATTATTAGACATTAATACATTTATGTTAAATATGTTTTGTATATGCTTCCTTTGAAGGATATATATATATACATATATATATATATATAGCCCGATAATGACATTTTATGCAATGAGAATATTTTAATAGCATCCATATATTTTATTTTATTTGTTTTTATTTATTTATTTATTTTTTGCAGTACACAGGCCTCTCACTGTTGTGGCCTCTCTCATCGCTGGACACAGGCTCCAGGCACGTGGGCTCAGTGGCCATGGCTCATGGGCCCAGCCACTCCGTGCCATGTGGGATCTTCCCAGACAGGGGCACGAACCCGTGTCACCTGCATCAGCTGGTGCACTCTCAACCACAGTGCCATTAGGGAATACCTGTACATATATTTTAAAGATATGAACATTTTCAGCCGTTTTACTTTCATTCCTTTACATATTTACATACTCAAATTGAATAACATTTTAATAAAATATTTCAGCACTGATTTATGCATCTACTGTGTGCAATCCTTCAATTTGCCTACTTCTGCTACTTTACAGAAGTAACCTAATTTATTTTTTCTGAATATTCTCTTCCTCAGTAATATTTCTAATATTATTTTATTGCTTTTCATGGACAACTATAGATGACACTTTTGGCATAACAGCTATTCTCCCCTTCCCTGATTTTAAGGCAGGACTAATTTCTAGCCTAAACTGTAGCAAAGGGATGCTACAGAATATAATTCTGAGTATTCAGATATAAATAGAAATTACTTAGTGTGGTTCCCAAGAAGGTGCTTTAAAAGAGGGCAGAGCCAAGAGTCTGTGGTAAAACCTTCTGTTTCACTGGCTTGCAAGAACAGTATTTATATCAACAAAATTAGCAAATGCTACAACTCAGGGACATCCCCATCCCACCCAAATTCTAAATGTAGCTTAATGTAGCTAATAAACATATCATTGAGGCAGACCCTTAGCAATTGCCTCTTGCCCATCTCATTCTTTCTTCATAAAATTGAAATAGTATTATAGGTGGGAAAATAATCAGTTGTGGCTATCTAATGGCATAATGGAACTGTCGTAACAGCCCTGGTTTGCCTACTTACAAAATTTTTGTTAGGTGAAAAAATTAAAAACACTACTATATATAAGCCACTGTCACTATACATTTTGCTACAATTATATACAATTCTAATAAATATATAAAACTTACTTTTGCAGATAATGTATGGTTCTTATAAAACAAAATTTCCAGGCAATATTTAGTGAATTATTATCTCACACATGAATTAGTGGTTGAAAGGAGCATCAACAAAGAGTTGGTGAGTTTTGATAGCTAGAATCCACTTTGATAACAATCTGAATGATATGATGAAGCTCTTTTATAAGAGTGTAGATTTCACATGGAAGTGTATTGAGCATTTTTGATGTAGGACTCACCCAAAGTACCTTATGGTACAAAAAAACTTCATAATAGAAATATGGAATGAAATTGCTATTCCATCATAAAATGCCACCTGACCCTCATTTCCTGGTAAAACTACTCCCAGCTCCCACAAAAATTTACAGTCAAAAATATGTAAAAAGCACAGAATACCAAACTGACTGGCAATGAACATTTTGCAGAAATCTGGAGGGAATTTCCATTGTTCACAAGAAAAATGGATTTAGAATGTGAAGCAGATTAATAGCTCTTGCAAGGTATACTGCTAAAAGTAGAACAAACTAATTCTTCCAAAAGACAGTATAAAGAAGCTACATCCAACTTCCCTGGTGACACAGTGGTTAAGAATCTGCTTGCCACTGCAGTGGACACAGGTTCAATCCCTGGCCCACGGAGATTCCACAAGACATGGAGCAACTAAGCCCATGTGCCATAGCTACAGAGCCTGCGCTTTAGAGCCCATGAGCCAGAACTACTAATCCCACGTGCCACAAATACTGATGTCTGCACATCTAGAGCTTGTTCTCAGCAACAAAAGAAGCCACCACAATGAGAAGCCCGTGCACCAAAACGAAGAGTAGACCCCACTCGTTGCTACTAGACGAAGCCCACATGAAGCAACAAAGATGCAACACAGCCAAAAATAAATACATAAAATAAATAAATTTATTTTAAAAATTAAGGAACCTACATCCTTCTTGTGTTGTGTGGTTTAGAACAGGGATACCCAAATCCCAGGCCCCACGGCCTGTTAGGAACCTGTCTGCACAGCAGGAGGTGAGCAGTGGGCAAGAGAGTGAAACTTCATCTGCTGCTCCCCATCACTCCCCATCACTCACAATACTGCCTGAACCATCACTTGCATTATCACCTGAACCATCACTTTCAACCCCACCTTTCCTCGCTGTGGAAAAATTGTCTTTCACGAAACCAGACCCAGGTGCCAAAAAGTTTGGGGACCACTGCTGTAGAAATGCAACTTTGCACTATTCAGAAAAGTGGTATTGTAAATGAAAATACAATATAATGAATTAAAATTTAGGAATTTAGTAGCTATTTAGTAACTTAACTAATATAAAAATACTCCAAATTTGGCTTAGGAAATCTTTGTACAATAGATAAATGCATTTTGTCATTTGTTTTATTAATCTAAATTTTGTATATTTGTGCTCACAGCATTATTATATTGTTTTTCTTTATATAAAATATTCAGTGCTTTAAAAAAATCTTAAAACAAACAAAATACCAGGACCAGGTAGATTCACAGGCGAATTCTACCAAGCATTTAGTCAAGAGCTAACACCTATCCTTCTCAAATTCTCAAAAAATACACCATAAGTAGGACCACTCGCAAACTCATTCTATGAGGCCAACATCACTCTGATACCAAAACCACAAAAAGATATCACAAAAAAAGAAAACTAAAGGCCAACATCACGGATGAATATAAATTCAAAAATCCACAACTAAATACTAGCAAAAAGAATCCAACAGCACGTTAAAAAGATCATACAACATGATCAAGTGGTGTTTATCCAGGAATAGACATAATAAACAAAAATAATAGGATTCTTCAATATACACAAACCAATCATTGTGATACACTATATTAACAAACTGAAGAATAAAAATCATATGATAATCTCAATAAAAGCAGAAAAACAGGGTGACACAGTTCAACACACATTGATGGTAAAAACCGTCGAGAAAGTAGGCATAGAGGGAACTTACCTCAACATAATAAATGCCATATATGGAAAACCCACAGCCAACATCATCCTTCTGGTGAAAAAATGAAACCATTACCACTAAGGTCAGGAACAAGACAAGGCTGCTCATTCTAACCACTATTTTTCAACATAATTTTGGAAGTTTTAACCACAGCAGTCAGACAAGAAAAAGAAATAAAAGGAATCCAAATCAGAAAAGAAGTAAAACTGTCACTATTTGCAGATGACATGATACTATACATAGAGAATCCGAAAGATGCTACCAGAAAACTACGAGAGCTAATGAATGAAATTGGTAAGGTAGCATTATACAATATTAAGGCACAGAAGTCACTTGCATTCCTATACATTAATGAAGAAAAATCTGAAAGAGAATGTAAGGAAACACTCCCATTTACCATTGCAACAAAAAGAAGAAAATTCCTAGGAGCAAACCTACCTCAGGACACAAAAGTCCTGTACGCAGAAAACCATAAGACACTGATGAAAGAAATTACAGATGATGCACAAATATGGAGAGCAATACCATGTTCTTGGGCCGCATGAATCAAGACTGTGAAAATGAATATATTATGCAAAGCAATCTACAGACTCAATGCAATTCCTATCAAAGTACAAATTGCACGTTTCAGAGAAGTAAAACAAAAAATTTCAAAATTTGTATGAAAACACAAAAGACCCAATACCCAAAGCAATTTTGAGAAAGGAAAACGGAGCTGGAGGATTCAGGCTCCCTGACTTCAAACAATATTACAAAGCTACAGTAATCAAGACAGTATTGTACTGGCACAAAACATGAAATATAGAGCAATGGGACAGAATAGAAAACCCAGAGATACACTCACACAACAAGGTCATCTTATCTTTGATGAAAGAGACAAGAATATACAATGGAGAAAAGGCAGCCTCTTCAATATCTAGTGCTGGAAAAACAGGACAGCTACATGTAAAAGAATGAAATTAGAACACACCCCAACACGGCACACAAGAATAAACTCAATATGGATTAAAGAACTAAATGTAAGGCCAGACACTATGAAACTCTAGGAGGAAACCATAGGCAGAAAAATCCATGACATAAATCACAGCTAGAACCATTATGACACAGAAATGGAAATTTAAAAAAAAGATTGTGACACAATTACACTTAAAATCTTTTGCACAGCACAGCAAATCATAAACAAGATGAAAAAACAACTCTCAGAATGGGAGAAAATATTTTCCAATGAAGCAACTAACAGAAGACTAATCTCCAAAATATACAAGCAGACTATGCAGCTCAATATCAAAAATTCAACCAAGCCAATCCAAAAATAGGCAGAAGACTTAAACAGACATGTCTCCAAAGAAGGTATACAGATTTCCAACAAACACATGAAAGAATGCTCAACATCATTAATCATTAGAGAATTGAAAATCGAAAGTACAATGTGATATCATCTCACACCGGTCAGAATGGCTTTCATCAAAAAATTTAGAAACCATAAATGCTGGAGAGGGTGTGGAGAAAAGGGAACACTCTTGCACTGTTGGTGGGAATGTAAATTGATACAGCCACTATGGAGAACAGTAGGGAGGTTCCTTAAAAAACTACAAATAGAACTACCATATGACCCAGCAATCCCACTACTGGACATGTACACTGAGAATGCCATAATTCAAAAACAGTCATGTACCAAAATGTTCATTGCAACTCTATTTACAATAGCCAGGACATGGAAGCAACCTAAATGTCCATCAGCAGATGAATGGATAAAGAAGGTGTGGCACATATATACAATGGAATATTACTCAGCCATAAAAAGAAATGAAATTGAGTTACTTGTAGTGTGGTGGATGGATCTAGAGACTGTCATAAAGAGTGAAGTAAGTCAGAAGGGGAAAAACGAATACCATATGCTAACACATATATATGGAATTTAAGAAAAGAAAAGAAAAAAGGTCATGGAGAAACTAGGAGTGAGATGGGAATAAAAACACAGACTTACTAGAGCATGGACTTTAGGATATGGGGAGCGGGAGTGGTAGGCTGTGATGAGGTGAGAGAGTGGCATGGTCATATATACACTACCAAGCATAAAGTGGATAGATAGTGGGAAGCATCTGTGAAACACAGGGAAATCAGCTAGATGGTGTGTGACAACTTAGAAGGGTGGGATAGGGAGGGTGGGAGGGAAAGAGATGCAGGAGAGAAGAGATATGGGCACATGTGTATATGAACCACTAATTCAATTTATTTTAAAGTAGAAATTAACACTCCACTGTAAAGCAATTATACTGCAATAAAGACGTTAAAAAAACACAAAATTATCCAGAGTCCATTAACATAAATAATTTAGTTTTCATTATAAGTATAATGACAAATATGTATGGCATGAGTCCAAAATCATACTAGAGTCAATGTCTCTTTCCTTTACTATTCATTGAATAGCTTTTTCTTGGCCTATCAGCTGCTTTCCAACTCACTTTGCCTTTTATCAATCCAAAACTTCAGCACACCACCGATATCCTCTCAGCCTTTCATTTATTATTTCAACATTTATTTTCAACCATTTACTATAATTTTAGGAATTTTTTAGATATTGGGACTATAATTTTTAAAAAACAGGTATCTCACTTTTAGTAACTGGAATCAATCAAAATTTTCAGAAGAAATTTGAGGAGAATATGATAATAACATAGAAGTATAATCATTTGCAACTTTTGCTGTGGAATTACCTATTATAGATATATCTGGCTATAGATAAACAAAGGTGATCTGTCATCATGGGAGGCATGATGAAGTTAGAAATGTGTACTTCATTTGCTTCTATGATTTTACACTTGAGGGAAAACAATTTTTAGCAATTTTATTAACTGAGGAATTAACTTCTTAGCTTTCAATGATTCTCAAATTAGTTTAGCTTATGGCCAATAGGGTTTCTCAGCTCCTCCTTGCAATGGAAGTTGGTAAGAATTCCATATTTTAAATGATTTTTATTGACTATCTTCCCCAATATACTAAAAGATGTCTTGACACTGTTGCCTAGCACACAGTAGATTTTAATTAGAAAATGAAAAATAGAATAGATTTTAGAAAGAATTAAAACAACGATCCAGAGAAAATGAACCCATGTGTCTTCTTGACTCCATCAAAGAGTCAGGGAGTAATAATTCTCATAGTTATTTCTTGGAATTCTAATGGAATATGAAAAGCAAAATTTTATGTACTTGGCATATACACATTTTCTTCTCTAATCTATTTTTAGAACAAATGGACTCTAATTCAATTTTAAGTGATAAAATCCATTTGCTAGGGCTTCCCTGGTGGTGCAGTGGTTGAGAGTCCGCCTACCAATGCAGGGGACGTGGGTTCATGCCCCGGTCCGGGAAGATCCCACATGCCATGGAGTGGCTGGGCCCATGAGCCATGACCACTGAGTCTGCGCGTCTGGAGCCTGTGGTCCACAACAAGTGGGGCCACAACTGTGAGAGGTCATGTACCACAAAAAAAAAATCCATTTGCAAGCATTATTACTAATTTATATTTTATACTTTATTAGACATTAATAAATTAATGTTAAATGTGTTCTCTATATGCGTCCTTTGACATATATATATATATATATATATATATATATATATATATATATATATAGCCATAATGAAATTTTATGCAATGAGTATATATTTCTATCCTCCATATATTTTTTTTATTTTATATTAGTTTTACTTATTTATTTATTTACGGTACATGGGCCTCTCACTATTGTGGCCTCTCCCACCGCTGGACACAGGCTCTGGACGCACGGTCTCAACGACCATGGCTCATGGGCCCAGCCGCTCCACGGCATGTGGGATCTTCCCAGACAGGGAGACGAACCTAAGTCACCTGCATTGGCAGGCGGGCTCTCAACCACTGTGCCATCAGGGAAGCCCTGCACGTATATTTTAATGATATGAACATTTTCAGCAATTTGACCTTCATTCCTTTACATATTTACATACTCAAATTTAATAAATTTTTCATAATATATTTCAGCACTGAAGTATGCATCTACTGTGTGCAATCCTTCAATTTGTCTGCTTCTGCAACTTTATACAAGTAACCTAATTTATTTTTTCTGAATATTCTCTTCCTCAGAAATATTTCTAATATTACTTTATTGCTTTTCATGGACAATTATAGCTGACATTTTTGGCCTAACAGCTATTCTCCCCTTCCCTGTTTTTAGGGCAGTACTAATTTCTAGCCTCCACTGTAGCAAGGGGTTGCTACCGAATACAATTCTGAGTAATCAGATATAAATAGAAATTATTTAGTGTGGCTCCCAAGAAAGTGCTGAAAGAGGGCAGAGCCAAGAGTCTGTGGTAAAACGTTCTGTTTCGCTGGCTTGCAAGAACAGTATTTATATCAACTAAGTCAGCAAATGCTACAAATCAGGGACATCCCCATCCCACTCAAATTCTAAATGTAGCTTTATGTACCTAAAAAACATATCATTGAGACAGACTCTTAGCAATTGCCTCTTGCCCTTCTCATCCTTTCTTCCTAAATTTCAAACAGTATTATAGGAGGCAAAATAATAAGTTGTGACTATTTAATGGCATAATGGAACTGCCGTAACAGCCCTGGATTTCCTGCTTAGAAAAATTTTGTTAGGTGAAAAAGTTAAAAACCCCACTTTATATAAACCACTGTCACTATGCATTTTGCTGCAATTCGATGCAATTCTAATAAATATAAAAAACATTTTGCAGGTGATGTATGTTTGTTATAAAGCAAATTTTCAAGACAACATTTAGACATTTATTATCTCACACATGAATTAGTGGTTGAAAGGAACATCAACAAAGAGTTGGTGAGTTTGATAGCTAAAACCCACTTTGATAACAATCTGAATGATATGATGAAACTCTTTTATAAGTGGGTAGATTTCACAAGGAAGTTCACTGAGCATTTGGGGATGTAGGACTCATGCAAAATACCTTATGGTACAAACAACTTCATAATAGAAATATGGAATGAAATTGCTATTCCATCATACCATGCCATCTGACCTTCCTTTTCTGGTAAAACTACTCTCAAGCTCACACAAAAATTTACAAACAGCCAAAAATATGTAAAAAGCACAGAATACCAAACTGACTGGCAAAAAACAATCTGCAGAAATCTGGAGGGAATTTCCATTACTCACAGGAACAATGGATTTAGAATGTGAAGAAGATTAGTAGCTCTTGCAGGGTATACTTGTAAAAGTAGAGCAAAGTGATTCATCTAAAAGACAGTATAAAGAAGTAACATCCAACTTACCTCATGACACAGTGGTTAAGAATCTGCCTGCCAGTGCAGGTGACATGGGTTCAATCTCTAGTCTGGGAAGATCCCATATGCCATGGAGCAACTAAGCCAGTGTGCCACAGCTACTGAACCTGTGCTCTAGAGCTCATGAGCCACAACTATTAAGCCCACATGCCACAAGTACTGAAGTCCGCATGCCTACAGCTGGTGCTCAGCAACAAAAGAAACCACCACAATGAGAAGCTCGTGCCCCAAAACGAAGAGTAGCCCACACTCGCTGCAACTAGAGAAAGACCACATGCAGCAACAAAGCCCCAACACAGCCAAAAATAAATACATAAAATAAATAAATTTATTTAAAAAATAAAAGAACTTACATCCTTCTTGTATTGTGTGGATTAGAACAGGGATACCCAACTCCCAGGCTGCATGGCCTGTTAAGAACCTGGCTGCACAGCAGGAGGTGAGCAGTGGGCAACAGATCGAATCTTCATCTGCTCCCCAACGCTCACAATTACTCATTTTACTGCCTGAACGATCACTTGCACTATCACCTGAACCAACCTTTCCCACCTCACCTTTCCTGCCTGGGGAAAAATTGTCTTCCATAAAACCACTCCCTGGTGCCAAAAAGGTTGGAGACCACTGGGGTAGAAATGCAACTTTGTACTATGCAGAAAACTGGTATTGTAAATTAAAAAAACAAGGTAGTGAATTAAAATTTAGCAATATAGTAGCTATTTTGTAAGTTAACTACTATAAAAGTACTCCAAGTTTGGCTTAGGAAAACTTTGTACAATAGATAAATGCATTTTGTCATTTGATTTACAAATCTACATTGTGTGTATTTGTGCTCACCACCTTATTATATTGTTTTTCTTTATATAAGTATTCAGTGCTTAAAAAGAATATCTTCAAACAAACAAAATCCCAGGACCAAGTAGCTTCACAGGCGAATTCTATCAAAAATTTAGAGACAAGCTAACACCTATCCTTCTCAAATTCTCACAAAATACAGCATAAGTAGGACCAAACCCAAACTCATTCTTTGAGGCCAATACCACCCTGATACCAAAACCAGAAAAAAATATCAGAAAAATACAAGCCAATATCACGGATGAATATAGATGCAAAAATTCTCAACTAAATACTAGCAAAAAGAATCCAACAGCACGTTAAAAAGATCATGCACCATGATCAAGTGGTGTTTATCCCAGGAATGCAAGGATTCTTCAATATATGCAAAACAATCAATGTGGTGCACCATATTAAAAAAACTGAAGTATAAAAACCATATGATAATCTCAATAGAAGCAGGAAAACTGGTGACAAAATTCAACACACATAGATGATAAAAACTGTCCTGAAAGTAGGCACAGAGGAAACTTACCTCAACATAATGAATGCCATATATGACAAACCCACAGCCAACATCGTTCTCCATGGTGAAAAATTGAAACCATTACCACTAAGATCAGGAACAAGACAAGGCTTCTCATTCTATCCACTATTATTCAACATAGTTTTGGAAGTTTTAACCACAGCAATCAGACAAGAAAAGGAAATAAAAGGAATCCAAATCAGAAAAGAAATAAAACTGGCACTGTTTGCTGATGACATGATACTATACATAGAGAATCCGAAAGTTGCTACCAGAAAACTATGACGCTAATCAATGAATTTTGTAAAGTACCAGTATACAAAATTAAGGCACAGAAATCACTTGCATTCCTATACAGTAATGAAGAAAAATCTGAACAATAATGTAAGGAAACACTCCCATTTACCATTGCAACAAAAAGAAGAAAATTCCTAGGAACAAACCTACCTAAGGACACAAAAGTCCTGTATGCAGAAAACAATAAGACACTGCTGAAAGAAATTAAAGATGATACACACACATGTAGAGATATACCATGTCCTTGGGTTGGAAGATGCAACATTGTGAAAATGAATATACTACCCAAAGCAATCTACAAACTCAATGCAAACCATATCAAACTACAAATTGCACTTTTCGCAGAACCAAAACAAAAAATTTCAAAATTTGTATGAAAACACAAAAGACCCGATAGCCAAAGCAATTTTGAGAAAGGAAAACGGAGCTGGACAATTCACGTCCCCTGACTTCAGACTATATTATAAAGCTACAGTAATCAAGACAGTAAGGTACTGGCACAAAAGCTGAAATATAGAGCTATGGAACAGAATAGAAAGCCAAGAGATAAACCCACACAATAAGGTCATCTTATCTTCGATGAAAGAGGCAAGAATATACAGTGGACAAAAGACAGCCTCTTCAATATCTACTGCTGGGAAACAGGAGAGCTAACTGTAAAAGAATGAAATTAGAACACTCCCTAGAACTTTACACAAAAATAAACTGGTTATGGATTAAAGAACTAAATGTAAGGCCAGACACTATGAAACTCTTAGAGGAAAACATTGTCAGAACAATCCATGACATAAATCACAGCAAGATCCATTATGACCCAGAAATGGAAATAAAAATACATTGTAACACAATGACACTTAAAATCTTTGCACAGCAAAAGAAACCATAAAGAAGATGAAAAGACAACACTCAAAATGGGAGAAAATATTTTCAAATGAAGCAACTCACAGAATACTAATCTCTGAAATATACAAGCAGATCATGCAGCTCAATATCAAAAAAATAAACAAGCAAATCTAGAAATGGGCAGAAGACGTAATCGGACATGTCTCCAAAGAAGGTATACAGATTTCCAAAAAACACATGAAAGAATGCTCAACATCATTAATCATTAGATATATGCTAATCAAAACTACAATGAGATATCATCTCACACTGGTCACAATGGCTTTCATCAAAACATCTAGAAACAACTAATGCTGGAGAGGGTGTGCACTAAAGGGAACCCTCTTGCACTATTGGTGGGAATGTAAATTGATACAGCCACTATGGAGAACAGTATGGAGGTTCCTTAAAAAGGTAAAAATAGAACTACCATACGACCCAGCAATCCCACTACTGGGCATATACCCTGAGAAAACATTAATTCAAAAAGAGTCATGTACCAAAATATTCATTGCAGCTCTATTAACAATAGTCAGGATATGGAAGCACCCTATGTGTCCATCAGCCGATGAATGGATAAAGGAGCTATGGCACATATATACAACTGAATATTGCTCAACCATAAAAAGAAATGAAATTGAGTTATTTGTGGTAAGGTGGATGGCTCTAGAGTCTCTCTTAAAGAGTGAAATAAGTCAGAAAGAGAAAAACAAATACCATATGCTAACACATTTAAATGGAATCTAACAAAAAAAAATAAAAGGTCATGAAGAACCTATGTGTAAGACGTGAATAAAAACTCAGACATAGCAGAGCATGGACTTGAGGATATGGAGAGGGGGAAGGGTAGGCTATGATGAGGTGAGAGAGTGGCATTGACATATATACACTGCCAAGCATGAAGTGGATAGCTAGTGAAAAACAGCTGCATAGCACAGGGAAATCAGCTAGGTGCTGTGTGACCGCCTAGAGGAGTGGGGTAGGGAGTGTCGGAGGGAGGGAGATGCAGCAGGGAAGAGACATGGGAACATGTGTATATGTATAAATGATTCCCTTTGTTATAAAGTAGAAACTGACACACCATTGTAAAGCAATTATACTCTAATAAAGTTGTTAAAAAAATATCCATAGAGTCCATTAGCATAAATAATTTAGTTTTCATTAGACGTATAATGACAAATATGTATGGCATGAGTCCAAAATCATACTACAGTCAATATCTCTTGCCTTTACTATTTATTTAAAAGCTTTTTCTTGACCTATCAGCTGCTTTCCAACTCACTTTGCCTTTTATCAATCCAGAACTTCAGCACACCACCGATATCCTCTCAGCCTTTCATTTATTCATTCAACATTTATTTTCAGCCATTTACTATAATTTCAGGAGTTTTGTAGATATTGGGACTATAATTTTAAAAAGACATAATATCTCACTTTTAGAAACTGGAATCAATCAAAATTGTCCAAAAAAACTTGAGGAGAATATGATAATAACATAGAAACATAATCATTTGCAACTTTTGCTGTGGAATTACCTATTATAGTTATATCTGGCTATAGATAAACAGAGAAGGTGATCTTTCATCATGGGAGGCATGATGCAGTTAGAACCGTGTACATCATTTTCTTCTATGATTTTACACTTGAGGGAAAACAATTTTTAACAATTTTATTAAATGAGGAATTAAGTTTTATGATTTCAATGATTCTCATATTAGTTTAATTTATAGGCAATAGGGTTCTTCAGCATCTCCTTGCAGTGGACGTTGGTAGAATTCCATATTTGAAATGATTTTTATTGACTATCTTCCCCAATAGACTAAAAGATGTCTTGACACAATTGCCTAGCACACAGTAGATTTTAATTAGAAAATGAATAATAGAATAGATTGTAGAACGAATTAAAACAATGATCTGACAAAATGAACCCATGTATCATCTTGACGCCATCTTAGAGTCAGGGAATAATTATTCTCATAGTTATTCCTTGGAATTCTAATGGAATAGAAAAAGCAAAATTCTCTGTACTTGGAATATACATATTTTCTTCTCTAATTTATCTTTAGAACAAATGGACTCTAAATCAATTTTAAGTAATAAAATCCAGTTGCTAGGGCTTCCATGGTGGTCCAGTGGTTGACAGTCTGCCTACCGATGCAGGGGACGCGACTGCGTGCCCTGGTCCAGGAAGAATCCACATGCCACAGAACAGTTGGGCCCATGAGCCATGGCCACTGAGCCCGTGCGTCCGGAGCCTGTGGTTTGCAACAGGAGAGGCCACCACTGTGAGAGGCCGTGTACCACAAAAAAAGAAAAATAAAATAAAAATCCATTTCCTAACATTGCCAATAATTTACATTTTATTCATTATTATACAGTAATAAATTTATGTTAAATGTGTTCTGTATATGCTTCCTTTGCAGCATATATATATATATATATAGCCATAATGAAATTTTATGCAGTGTGAATATTTTTCTATCGTCCAAACATTTTAAAGATATGAATATTCTCAACAGTTTGACTTTCATTCCTTTCCATATTTACATACTCAAATTTTATAACTTTTAATAAAATATTTCAGCACTGAATTATGCATCTACTGTGTGCAATCTTTTAATTTGCCTGCTTCTGCTACTTTATAGACGTAACCTAATTGTTTTTTTCTCAATGTTCTCTTCCTCAGAAATATTTCTACTATTATCTTATTCTTTTACATGGACAACTATAGCAGACACTTTTGGCCTAACAGCTCTCCTCCCCTTCTATGCTTTTAGGGCAGCAATAATTCTAGCCTACTCTGCAGCAAGGGGTTGCTACAGAATACAATACTGAGTAGTCACATATAAATAGAAATTGTTTAGTGTGGCTCACAAGGAAGTGTTTTAAAAGAGGGCAGAGCCAAGAGTCTGTGGTAAAACCATCTATTTCACTGGCTTGCAAGAACAGTATTTATATCAGAGAAATCAGCAAATGCTACAAATCAGGGACATCCCCATTCAACCCCTTCTCCAAATGTAGCTTAATGTAGCTAATAAGCATATCATTGAGGCAGACTCTTAGCAGTTGCCTCTTGCTCTTCTCATTCTTTCTTCCTAAAATTCAAATAGTTATATAAGAGGCAAAATAATCAGTTGTGGCTATCTAATGGCATAATGGAACTGCCGTAAGAACCTTGGATTGCCTACTTACAAAATTTTTGTTAGGTGAAAAAATTAAAAACACTACTTTATGTAAGCCAATTTCACTATGCATTTTACTGCAATTACATACAATTCTAATAAATATAAAAACTTATTTTTTCAGATGATGTATGTTTCCTCTAAAGCAAATTTTCTGGACAATATTTAGAGAATTATTATCTCACACATGAATTAGTGGCTGAAAGGAACATCAACAAAGAATTGGTGAGATTTGATAGCTAGAACCCACTTTGATAACACATTGAATGATATGATGAAACTCTTTTATAAGAGTGTAGATTTCACATGGAAATTTACTGAGCATGTGAGCATGTAGGACTCAGCCAAAATACCTTATGGTACAAACAACTTCATAATAGAAATATGGAATGAAATTGCTATTCCATCATACCATGCCATCTGACCCACATTTCCTGGTAAAACTATTCCCAACCTTCCACAACATTTACAAACAGCCAAAAATATGTAAAAATCACAGAATACCAAACTGACTGGCAATGAAAATTTTGCAGAAATCTGGAGGGAATTTCCATTACTCACAGAAACAACGGATTTAGAATGTGAAGCAGATTAGTAGCTCTTGCAGAGTATACTGCTAAAATTATAGCAAAGAGATTCATCTAAAAGACAGTATAGTGAAGGTACATCCAACTTCCCTGGTTACCCAGTGGTTAAGAATCTGCCTGCCAGTGCAGTGGACACGTGTTCAGTCCCTGGTCTGGAAAGATCACACATGCCCGGAGCAACTAAGCCCGTGTGCCACAGCTACTGAGCCTGTGCTCTAGAGCCCATGAGCCACAACTGCTAAGCCCACGACCACAACTACTGAAGTCCACGCTCCTACAGCTACTGCACAGCAAAAAAAGAAGCCACCACAATAAGAATCCCGTGCACCACAACGAAGAGAAACCCTCACTCGCTACAACTAGAGAAAACCAACATGCAGCAAAAAAAGACGCAACACAGCCAAAAATAAATACATAATATAAATAAATTTATTTAAGAAATAAAAGAACCTATATCCTTCTTGTATTGTATGGGTAAGAAGAGGGATACCCAACTCCCAGGCCACACGGCCTGTTAGGAACATGGCTGCACAGCAGGAGGTGAGCAGTGGGCAAGAGAGCGAAACTTCATCTGTCACTCCCCATCGCTCTGCATCTCTCTCACTACTGCCTGAAACATCACTTGTATTATCAACTGAACCATCCCTTCCAACCCCAACTTTCCTGTCTGTGGAAAAGTTGCCTTCCGCGAAACCAGTCCCTGGTGCCAAAAAGTTTGGGGACCACTTGTGTAGAAATGCAACTTTGTCCTATTCATAAAACTGTTATTGTAAATAAAAAGATAATGAATTAAAATTTAGGAATATAGTAGCTATTTAGTAAATTAACTAATATAAAAATACTCCAAGTTTGGCTTAGATAAACTTTGTACAATAGATAAATGCATCTTGTCATTTGATTTATAAATCTACATTGTGTGTATCAGTGCTCACCACCTTATTATATTGTTTTTTTATACAAAATATTCAGTGCTTAAAAAGAATATCTTCAAACAAACAAAATCCCAGGACCAGGTAGCTTCACAGGTGAATTTATGAAATATTTAGAGATGAGCTAACACCTATCCTTCTCAAATTCTCACAAAATACAGCATAAGTAGGAACACTCCCAAACTCATTCTATGAGGCTTACATCACCCAGATACCAAAAACAGAAAAAGATATCACAAAATAAAAACTACAGGCCAATATCACGGATGAATATAGATGCAAAAATCCTCAACTAAATACTAGCAAAAAGAATCCAACAGCACGTTACAAAGATCATGCACCATGACCAAGTGGTATTTATCCCTGGAGTGGAAGGATTCTTCAGTATACGCAAAGCAATCAATGTGTTACCGCATATTAACAAACTGAAGGATAAAAACCATATGATAATCTCAATAAAAGCAGGAAAACATGGTGACACAATTCAGCACACATTGATGATAAAAACTGTCCAGAAAGTAGGCATAGAGGGAACTTACCTCAACATAATAAATGCCATATATAGCAAACCCACAGCCAACATTGTTCTCCTGGTAAAAAATTGAAACTGTTACTACTAAGGTCAGGAACAAGACAAGGCTGCTCATTCTATCCACTATTATTCAACATAGTTTTGGAAGTTTTAGCCACAGCAATCAGACAAGAAAAAGAAATAAAAGGAATCCAAACCAGAAAAGAAGTAAAACAGTCACTGTTTGCAGATGACATGATACTATACATAGAGAATCCGAAGGATGCTACCAGAATACTTCGAGAGCTAATCAATGAATTTGGTAAAGTAGAAGTATACAAAATTAAGGCACAGATATCACTTGCATTCCTATACATGAATGAAGGAAAATCTGAAAAAGAACATAAGGAAACACTCGCATTTACCATTGCAACAAAAAGAAGAAAATTCCTAAGAACAAACCTATCTAAGGAGAAAAAATTCCTGTATGCAGAAAACCATAAGACACTGATGAAAGAAATTAAAGATGATACACACACATGGGGAGATATACCATGTTCTTGGGTCGGAAGAATCAACATTGTGAAAATATATATACTACCCAAAACAATCTACGGATTCAATGAAATCCTTATCAAATTACAAATTGTAGTTTTCACAGAAGTAAAACAAAATATTTCAAAATTTGTATGAAAACACAAAAGACCAGACTGCCAAAGCAATTTTCAGAAAGAAAAATGGAGCTGAAGTATTCAGGCACCCTGACTTCAAACTATACTACAAAGCTACAGTAATCAAGGCAGTATGGTGCTGGTACAAAAACTGAAATATAGAGCAATGGAACACAGTAGAAAGCGCAGAGATACATCCACACAATAAGGTCAACTTATCTTCGATGAAAGAGGCAAGAATATACAATGTATTAAAGACAGCCTATTCAATAACCAGTGCTGGGAAAACAGGGCAGCTAACTGTAAAAGAATGAAATTAGAACACTCCCTAACCCTGTACACAAAAATAAACTCAATATGGATTAAAGAAATAAATGTAAGGACAGACACTATGAAACACTTAGAGGAAAACATAGGCAGAACAATCGATGACATAAATCACAGGAAGATCCATTATGACACAGAAATGGAAATTTTAAAATAATTGTGACACAATGACCCTTAAAATATTTTGCACAGCAAAGGAAACCATAAACAAATGAAAAGGCAACCCTCAGAATGGGAGAAAATATTTTCCAATGTAGCAACTCACAGAAGACTAATCTCCAAAATATACAAGCAGATCATGCAGCTCAATATCATAAAAACAAAGAAGCTAATCCAAAAATGGAGAGAAGACCTAAACAGACATGTCTCCAAAGAAGGTATACAGATTTCCAACAAACACATGAAAGAATGCTCAACATCATTAATCATTAGAGAAATGCAAATCAAAATTACAATGAGATATCTTTTCTCACTGGTCAGAATGACTTTCATGAAAAAAATCTAGAAACTATAAATGCTGGAGAGGGTGTGGAGAAGAGGGAACTCTCTTGCACTGTTGGTGGGAATGTAAATTGATACAGCCACTATGGAGAACAGTAGGGAGGTTCCTTAAAAAACTACAAATAGAACTACCATATGACCCAGCAATCCCACTACTGGACATATACACTGAGAATGCCATAATTCAAAAACAGTCATGTACCAAAATATTATTGCATCTCTACTTACAATAGCCAGGATATGGAAGCAACCTAAGTGACCATCAGCAGATGAATGGATAAGGAAGATTTGGCACATACATACAATGTAATATTACTCAGCCATAGAAAGAAACGGAATTGAGTTATTTGAGGTGAGTTGGATGAATCTAGAGTCTGTCATAAAGAGTGTAGTAAGTCAGAAAAAGAAAAACAAATACCGTATGCTAACACATATATATGGAATATATGAACAAAAATGGTCATGAAGAACCTAAGGGTAAGACGGGGATATAAACACAGACCTACTGAGCATGACTTGAGTATATGGGGATGGGGAGGGATAGGCTGTGATGAGGTGAGAGAGTGGCATGGACATATATACACTACCAAGCGTAAAGTATATATCTAGTGGGAAGCAGCCGCATAGAACAGGGAAAACAGCTAAGAGGTGTGGGACTGCCTATAGGGTTGGGATAGGGAGGGTGGTAGGGAGGGAGATGCAGGAGGGAAGAGATATGGGAACATGTGTATATGTATAAATGATTCAGTTTGTTATAAAGCAGAAATTAACACACCACTGAAAAGCAATTATACTCCAATAAAGAAGTTAAAAAAAACACAAAATTATCCATACAGTCCATTAGCATAAATAATTTAGTTTTCTTTAGATGTATAATGACAAATATGTATGGCATGAGTCCAAAATCATACAAGAGACAGTGTCTCTTGCCTTTACTATTAAATGAAAAGATTTCTCTTGGCCTATCAGCTGCTTTCCAACTCACTTGGCCTCTTATCAATCCAGAACTTCAGCACACCACTAATATCCTCTCAGCTTTCATTTATTCATTCAACATTTATTTTCAACCATTTACTATAATTTCAGGAATTTTATAGATATTGGGACTATAATTCTAAAAAGACATAATATCTCACTTTTAGAAACTGGAGTCAATCACAATTGTCAGAAGGAAGTTGAGGAGAATATGATAACATAGAAGCATAATCATTTTCAATTTTTGCTGTGGAATTACCTATTATAGATATATCTGTCTATAGATAAACAAAGAAGGTGATCTGTCATCATGCGAGGCATGATGCAGTTACAAATGTGTACTTCATTTTCTTCTATGATTTTACACTTGAGGGAAAACAAATTTTAACAATTTTATTAACTGAGGAATTAGTGTTTAAGCATTCAATGATTCTCAAATTAGTTAATTTATGGGCAACAGGGTTCTTCAGCTCCTCCTTGCAGTAGAATTTGGTAAGATACCATCATTTAAATGATGTTTATTGACTATCTTCCCCAATAGACTAAAAGATGTCTTGACACAATTGCGTAGCACACAGTAGATGTTAATTAGAAAATGAATAATATAATAGATTTTAGAAAGCATTAAAACAATGATCCAGATAAAATGAACTGATGAATCTTCTTGACTCCATCTCAGAGCCAGGGAAAAATTATTCTCATAGTTATTGCTTGGAATTCCAATGGAATAGAAAAAGCAACAATTTCTGAACTTGGAATATACATATTTTCTTCCCTAATTTATTTTTAGAACAAATGAACTCTAATTCAATTTTACGTGAAAAATCTATTTCCTAGGGCTTCCCTGGTGGTGCTGTGGTTGACAGTCCCCCTACCGATGCAGAGGACGTGGGTTTCTGTCCCAGTCCAGGAAGACCCCACATGCCACAGAGCAGCTGGGCCCGTGAGCCATGGCCACTGAGCTTGCACGTCCGGAGCCTGTGCTCCTCAACAGGAGACGCCACAACAGTGTGTGGACCACGTAACCCCCCCCAAAAAAAATAATAAAATAAAACCATTTTCTACCATTGCCACTAATTTACATTTTATACATTATTAGACACTAATAAATTTATGTTAAATATGTTCTGTATATGCTTCCTTTGAAGCATATATGCTTCATATATATATATATATATATATATATATAGCCATAATGAAATTTTATGCAATGAGAATATTTTTCTGTCATCCAAACATTTTAAAGATATGAATATTTTCAGCAGTTTTACTTTTATTCCTTTACATATTTACACACTCAAATTTAATAACTTTTAAATAAAATATTTCAGCACTGAATTATGCATCTACTGTGTACAATCTTTCAATTTGCCTGCTTCTGCTACTTTATAGAAGTAGTCTAATTTATTTTTTCTAAATATTCTGTTCCTCAGAAATATTTCTAATATTACTTTATTATTTTTCATGGACAATTATGGGAGAAACTTTTGGCCTAACAGCTATTCTCCCCTTCTCTGATTTTAGGGCAGTACTAATTTCTAGGCTCCTGTGTAGCATGAGATTGCTACAGAATACAATTCTGAGTAATCAGATATAAAAAGAAATTGTTTAGTGTGGCTCCCAAGAAAGTGCTTTAGAAGAGGGCAGAACAAAGAGTCTGTGGTAAAACCATCTATTTAACTGGCTTGCGAGAACAGTATTTATATCAACGTAATCAGCAAATGCTATAAATCAGGGACATTCCCAACCCACTACCACTCCAAATGTAGCGTAATATAACTAATAAACATATCATTGAGGCAGACTCTTAGCATTTGCCTCTTGCACTTCCCATTTTTTCTTCCTAAAATTCAAATAGTAATATAGGAGGCAAAATAATTAGTTGTGGCTATCTAATGGCATAATGGTACTGCCGTAACAGCCATGGATTGCCTACTTAAAAATTTTTGTTAAGTGAAAAAATTAAAAACACTACTTTATATAAGCCACTGACACTATGCATATTGCTGCAATTAGATACAATTCTAATAAATATAAAAAAACTTCTTTTTGCAGACAATGTATGTTTCTTATAAAGCAAATTTTCTGAAAAATATTTAGAAAATCATTATCTCACACATGAATAAGTGGTTGAAAGGAACATCAACAAAATGTTAGTGAGTTTTGATACCTAGAACCCACTTTGATAACAATCAGAATGATACGATGAAACTCTTTAATAAGAGTGTAGATTTCACATGGAAGTTTTCTGAGCATATCAGCACGTTGGACTCACCCAAAATATCTTATGGTACAAACAACTTCGTAATAGAAATGTGGAATGAAATTTCTAATCCATCATACAATGCAATCTGACCCTCCTTTCCTGGTAAAACTACTCCCAACCTCACACAAAAATTTACAAACAGCCAAAAATTTGTAAAAAGCACAGAATACTAAACTGACTGACAATGAACATTTTGCAGAAATCTGGAGGGAATTTCCATTACTCACACGAACAATGGATTTAGAACATGAAGCAGATTAGTAGCTCTTGCAGGGTATACTGCTAAAAGTAGAGCAAAGTAATTCTTCTAAAAGACAGTATAAAGAAGCTACATCCAACTTCCCTGGTGACACAGTGGTTAAGAATCTGCCTGCCAGTGCAGTGGACATGGGTTTGATCCCTGGTCCGGGAAGAACCCACATGCCATATATCAACTAAGCCCGTGGGCCACAGCTACTGTGCCTGCGTTCTAGAGCCCATGAGCCACAACTACTATGCCCATGTGCCACAACTACTGAAGTCCACCCGCGTAGAGCTGGTGCTCAGCAAGAAAAGAAGCAACCACAATGAGAAGCCGTGCACCACAACAAAGAGTAGCCCCCACTCGCTGCTACTAGAGAAAGCCCACATGCAGAAACAAAGACCCAATGCAGCAAAAATAAATAAAAAAATTTATTTAAAAAATAAGAGAACCTACATCCTTCTTGTATTGTGTGGTTTAGAACAGGGATACCCAACTCCCAGGCCACAAGGACTGATAAGAACCTAGCTGCACAGCAGGAGGTGAGCAGTGGGCAAGAGAGCGAAACTTCATCTGCTGCTCCCCATTGCTCCCCATCACTCACATTACTGCCTGAATCATCACTTGCATTATCACCTGAACGATCCCTTCCTACCCCACATTTCCTGTCTGGAAAAAATTGTCTTCCACGAAACCAGTCCCTGTTGCCAAAATGGTTGGGGACCACTGGTGTAGAAATGCAACTTTGTACTATTCAGAAAACTGGTATTGTAAATAAAATACAAAATAATGACTTAAAATTTAGGAATATAGTAGCTATTTAGTAACTTAACTAATATTAAAATACTCCAAGTTTGGCTTAGGAAAATTTTGTACAATAGATAAATGCATTTTGTCATTTGATTTATAAATCTACCTTGTGTGATTTTGTGCTAACCACCTTATTATATTGTTTTCCTTTATATAAGTATTCAGTGCTTAAAAATCACATCTTCAAACAAACAAAATCCCAGTATCAGGTAGCTTCACAGGCGAATTCTATGACACAATTAGAGAAGAGCTAACACCTATCATTCTCAAATTCTCACAAAATACAGCATAAGTAGGAACACTCCCAAACTCATTCTATGAGGCCAACATCACCCTGATACCAAAACCAGACAGAGATATCAGAAAAAAAAAGAAAGTTACAGTCCAATATCTCGGATGAATATAGATGCAAAAATCCTCAACTAAATACTAACAAAAAGAACCCAACAGTACGTTAAAAAGATCATGCACCATGATCAAGTGTTTTTTATCCCAAGAATGCAAGGATCCTTCAATATACACAAAGCAAAGAAGGTGATACACCATATTAACAAAGTGAAGGATGAAAACCATATGATAATCTCAATAGAAGCAGAAAAACCTGGTGACAAGATTCAACACAAATTGATGATAAAAACCGTCCAGAATGCAGGCATAGAGGGAACTTACCTCAACATAATAAATGCCATATATGACAAACCCACAGCCAACATCGTTCTCCATGGTGAAAACTTGAAACCATTACCACTAAGATCAGGAACAACACAAAGCTGTTCATTCTAAGCAATACTATTCAACATAGTTTTGGAAGTTTAAGCCACAGCAATCAGACAAGAAAAAGAAATAAAAGGAATCTCAATTAGGAAAGAAGTAAAACTTTCAATGTTTGTAGATGACATGATATTATACATAGAGCATCTGAAACATGCTACCAGAAAACTATGAGAGCTAATCCATGAATTTGGTAAAGTAGCAGTATACAAAATTAAGGCACAGAAATCATTTGCATTCCTGTACATTAATGAAGAAAAATCTGAAAGAGAACATAAGGAAACACTCCCATTTACCAATACAACAAAAAGAAGAAAATTCTTAGGAACAAACCTACCTAAGGACACAAAAGTCCTGTATGCAGAAAACCAAAAGACACTGATGAAAGATATTAAAGATGGTACACACACATGAAGAGATATACCATGTTCCTGGGTTGGAAGAATCAATATTGTGAAAATGAATATACTACCCAAAGCAATCTACAGACTCAATGCAATCCCTATCAAACTGAAAATTGAGCTTTTCACAGAACTAAAACAAAAATTTCAAAATTTGTATGAAAACACAAAAGACCTGATAGCCAAAGCAATTCTGAGAAAGAAAAATGGAGCTTGAGGTTTCATGCTCCCTGACTTCTGATTATACTACAAAGCCACAGTAAAGAAAACAGTATTGTACTGGAACAAAAACTGAAAAATAGAGCAATGGAACAGAATAGAAAGCCCAGAGATACACCAAAACAATAAGGTCCTCTTATCTTCGATGAAAGAGGCAAGAATATACAATGCATTAAAGACAGGCTATTCAACAACTAGTGCTGGGAAAACAGGATAGCTATGTGTAAAAGAATGAAATAAGAACACTCTCTAACACTGTACACAAAAATAAACTGAATATGGATTAAAGAACTAAATGTAAGGCCAGACACTATGAAACTCTTAGAGGAAAACATAGGCAGAACAATCCATGACATAAATCACAGCAAGATCCATTATGGCCCAGAAATGGAAATAGAATAAAAATTGTGACACAATGAATATTAAAATATTTTGCACAGCAAATGAAACCATAAACCAGATGAAAAGACAACCCTCAGCGTGGAGAAAATATTTTCAAATGACGCAACTCACAGAAGTCTACTCTCCGAAATATACAAGCATATCATGCAGCTCAATATCAAAAAAACAAACAAGCCAATCCAAAAAGGGCAGAAGACCTAAGCAGGCATGTCTCAAAAGAAGGTATACAGATTGCCAACAAACACATGAAGGAGTGCTCAACATCATTAATCATTAGAGAAATGCAAATCAAAACTAAAATGAGATATCATCTCACACTGCTCAGAATGGTTTTCATCCAAAAATCTAGAAATAATAAAGGCTGGAGAGGGTGTGGAGAAATGGGAACCCTCTTGCACTGTTGGTGGGAATGTAAACTGACACAACCACTATGGGGAACAGTATGGAACTTCCTTCAAAAACTACAAAAAGAACTACCATGCGACCCAGCAATCCCACTACTGGGCATAAACCCTGAGAAAACCATAATTCAAAACGAGTCATGTACCAGAATATTCACTAGAACTCTATTTACAAGAGCCAGGATATGGAATAAACCAAAGTGTGCATCAGCAGGTGAGTGGATAAAGAAGATGTGGCACATATATACAATGGAATATTACTCAGCCAAAAAAGAATCAAAATTGAGTTACTTGTGGTGAGATGGATGGATCTAGAGTCTGTCATAAAGAGTGAAGTAAGTCAGAAAGAGAAAAACAAATACCGTATGCTAACACATATATATGGAATCTAAGAAAAAAAACAACTTCATGAAGAACCTAGGGGTAAGACGGGAATAAAAACACAGACCGACTAGAGCATGGACTTGAGCATATGAGGAGGGGTAGGGGTCGGCTGTGATGAAGTGAGAGAGAGGCATGGATATATATACACTATATACACTACATATACACTACCAAGCGTAAAGTGGATAGCTAGTGGGAAGTAGCTGTGTAGCACAAGGTGGTGTTCGGCCGCCTACAGTGGTGGGATAGGGCGGGTGGGAGGGAAGGAGACACAGGAGGGAAGAGATATGGGGACATGTGTATATGTATAACTGATTCACTTTGTTATAAAACAAAAACTAACAAATCATTGTAAAGCAATTATACTCCAATAAAGATGTTAAAAAAACCCAAAATTATCCATAGAGTCCATTAGCATAAATAATTAAGTTTTCATTAGATGTATAATGACAAATATGTATGGCATGAGTCCAAAATCATACTAGAGTCAATGTCTCTTGCCTTTACTATTTATTGAATAGCTTTTTCTTGGCCTATCAGCTGCTTTCCAACTCACTTCGCCTTTTATCAATCCAGAACTTCAGCACACCACTGATATCCTCTCAGCATTTCATTTATTCACTCAAAATTTATTTTCAACCATTTACTATTATTTCAGGAATTTTATAGATAATGGCACTATAATATTAAAAAGACATAATATTTCACTTTTAGAAACTGGAATCAATCCAAATTGTCAGAAGAAACTTGAGGAGAATATGATAATAACATAGAAGCATAATCATTTGCAACTTTTGCTGTGGAATTACCTATTATAGATATATCTGGCTATAGATAAAGAAAGAAGGTGAACTGTCATCATGGGAGGCATGATGCAGTTACAAACGTGTACTTCATTTTCTTCTATGACTTTACACTTGAGGGGAAACAATTTTTAACAATTTTATTAACTGAGGAATTAATTAATTTTTCATCTTTCAATGATTCTCAAATTAGATTAGTTTATGGGCAATACAGTTCCTCAGCTCCTCCTTGCAGTGGAAGTTGGTAAGAATTTCATATTTGAAATGATTATCTTGACTATCTTCCCCAATAGACTAAAAGATGTCTTGACACAATTGTCTAACACACAGTAGATTTTAATTAGAAAATGAATAATAGAATAGATTTTAGAAACCATTAAAACAATGATCCAGACAAAATGAACCCATGAATCTTCTTGACTCCATCTTAGAGTCAGGGAAAAATTATTCTTGTAGTTATTGCTTAGAATTCTAATGGAATAGAAAAAGCAAAATTTTCTGTAATTGGAATATACATATTTTATTCCCTAATTTATTTTTAGAAGAAATGGACTGTAATTCAATTTTAAGTGAAAAAATCCATTTTTTAGGGATTGCCTGGTCGTGCAGTGGTTGAGACTCTGCTTACCGATACAGGGGACGTGGGTTCGTGCCCCAGTTCGGGAAGATCCCACATGGCGCGGAGCGGCAGGTCCCGTGAGACATCACCGCTGAGCCTGAATATACGGAGCCTATGTCCTCAACAGGAGAGTCCACAAGAATGAGAGGCCCGTATACCGCAAAAAAAAAAAAAAAAAAAAGAAAGAAATCCATTTGCTTGTATTGCCACTAATTTAAAATTTATACATTATTAGACATTAATAAATTTATGTTAAATATGTTCTGTATATGCTTCCTTTGAAGCATATATATAAGTATATATATATATCGATAATGAAATTTTATGCAATGAAATATTTTTCTATCGTCCAAATATTTTAGAGATATGAATATTTTCAGCAGTTTGACTTTCATTTCTTTACATATTTACAAACTCAAATTTAATAAATTTTCAATAAAATATTTCAGCACTGAATTATGCATCTACTGTGTGCCATCTTTCAATTTGCCTGCTTCTGCTACTTTATATAAGTAACCTAATTTATTTTTCTGAATATTCTCTTCCTCAGAAATATTTCTAATATTATTTTATTGCTTTTCATGGACAACTATAGCAGACACTTTGGACCTGACAGCTATTCTCCCCTTCCCTGATTTTACATCAGTAATAATTTCTAGCCTCCTCTGTAGCAAGGGGTTGCTACAGAATACAATTCTGAGTAATCAGATATAAATAGAAATTGTTTAGTGTGGCTCCAAAGTAAGTGTTTTAAAAGAGGACAGAGCCAAGACTCTGTTGTAAAACCTTCTATTACACTGGCTTTCAAGGACAGTATTCATATAAATGAAATCAGCAAAGGCTACAAATCAGGGACATCCCCATTCTACCCCCTCTCCAAATGTAGCTTAATGTAGCTAATAAGCATATCATTGAGGCAGACTCTTAGCAATTGCCTCTTGCCCTTCTCACTCTTTCTTCCTAAAATTCAAATAGTTATATAAGAGGCAAAATAATCAGTTGTGGCTATCTAATGGCATAATGGAACTGCTGTAACAGCCCTGGATTGCCTACTTACAAAATTTTTGTTAGGTGAAAACATTAAAAACACTAATTTACACAAGGCACTGTCACTATGCATTTTGCTGCAATTAGACACAATTCTAAGAAATACAAAAAACTTTTTTTTGCAGAGGATGTATGTTTCTTAAAAAGCAAATTTTCTGGAAAATATGTAGAGAATTATTATTGCGCACATGAATTAGTGGTTGAAAGTAACATCAACAAAGCGTTGGTGAGTTTTGATAGCTACAACCCACTTTGATAACAATCTGAATGTTATGATGAAACTCTTTTATAAGAGTGTAGATTTCACATGGAGGTTTACTGAGCATTTGAGCACATAGGACTCACCCAAAATACCTTATGGTACAAACAACTTCATAATAGAAATATGGAATGAAATTGCTATTCCATTATACAATGCCATCTGACCCTCCTTTCCTGGTAAAACTACTCCCAACCTCACACAAAAATTTACAAACAGTCAAAAATATTTTAAAAACACAGAATACTAAACTGACTGGCAATGAAAATTTTGCAGAAATCTGGAGGGAATTTCCATTACTCACAAAAATAATGGATTTAGAAAGTGAAGCAGCCTAGTAGCTCTTGCAGGGTACACTGCTAAAAGTAGAGCAAAAACATTCATCAAAAAGACAGTATAAAGAAGCTACATCGAACTTCCCTGGTGACACAGTGGTTAAGGATCTGCCTGCTAGTGCAGTGGACACAGTTTCGATCCCTGGTCTAGGAAGATCCCACATGCCATGAAGCAACTAAGCCCCTGTGCCACAGCTACTGAGTCTGCACTCTAGAGCCCATGAGCCACAACTACTAAGCCCACGTGCCACAACTACTGAAGTCTGCACACCTAGAGCTGGTGCTCAGCAACAAAATAAGCCACCACAAGGAAGAATAGCCGTCACTTGCTTCAACTAGAGAAAGCCCACATGTGGCAACAAAGACACAACATTGCCAAAAGTAAATACATAAAACAATAAATTTATTTAAAAAATAAAAGAACCTACATCCTTCTTGTATTGTGTGGTTTAGAACAGGGATACCAAACTCCCAGCAAACATGGCCTGTTAGAAACCGGGCTGCACAGCAGGAGGTGAACAGTGGGCAAGAGAGTGAAACCTCATCTGCTGCTCCCCATCTCTCCCCATCACTCACATTACTGCTTGCACCATCACTTTCATTATCACCTGAACCATCCATTCCCACACCAACTTTCTTGTCTATGGAAAAATTGTCTTCTTCGAAACCAGTTCCTGGTGCCAAAAATTTGGGGACCACTGGTGTAGAAATGCATCATTGTACTATTCAGAAAACTGGTATTGTAAATAATAATACAAGATAATGAATTAAAATTTAGGAATATAGTAGTTACTTAGTAACTTAACTAATATAAATATACTACAAGTTTGGCTTAGGAAAACTTTGTACAATAGATAAATGTATTTTGTCATTTGATTTATGAATCTACATTGTGTGTATTTGTACTCACCACCTTATTATTATATTGTTTTCTTTATATAAAATATTCAGTGCTTAAAAAAAATCTTCAAACAAGCAAAATCCCAGGACCAGGTAGCTTCACATGTGAATTCTATGAAACATTTAGAGAAGAGCTAACACCTATCCTTCTCAAATTCTCACAAAATACAGCATAAGTAGGAACACTCCCAAACTCATTCTATGAGGCCAACATCACCCTGATACCAAAACCAGACAAATATATCTCAAAAACAGAAAACTACAGGTCAATATCCTGGATGAATATAGATGCAAAAATCCTCAACTAAATACTAGCAGAAAGAATCCAACAGCACATTGGAAAGATCATGCACCATGATCAAGTGGTATTTATCCCAGGAATGCAAGGATTCTTCAATATACGCAAAGCCATCAAGGTGATACAACATATTAACAAACTGAAGTATGAAAACCATATGATAATCTCAATAGAAACAGAAAAACCTGGTGACAAAATTCAACACACATTGATGATAAAAGCCATCTATAAAGTAGGCATAGAGGGAACTTACCTCAACATAATGAATGCCATATATGACAAACCCACAGCCAACATCATTCTCCATGGTGAAAACTTGAAACCATTACCACTAAGATCAGGAATAAGACAAGGCTGCTCATTCTAACAACTATTATTCAACATAATTTTGGAAGTTTTAGCCACAGCAATCAGACAAGGAAAAAAAAATAAAAGGAATCCAAATAAGGAAAGAAGTAAAAGTGTCACTGTTTGCAGATGACATGATACTATAGATAGAGAATCCTAAATATGCTACCAGAAAACTACGAGAGCTAATCAATCAATTTGGAACAGTAGCAGTATACAAAATTAAGGCATAGAAATCACTTGCATTCCTATATACTAATGAAGAATAATCTGAAAGGGAACGTACGGAAACACTCCCATTGACCATTGCAGAAAAAAAGAAAATTCCTAGGAACAAACCTACCTAAGGAGACAAAAGTCCTGTATGGAGAAAAACATAGGAGACTGATGAAGGAAATTAAAGATGAGACACACACATGGAGAGATATACCATGTTCTTGGGTCAGAGGAATCAACATTGTGAAAAGGAATATACTACCCAAAGCAATCTACAGAGTCAATGCAATCTTTTTCAAACTACAAATTGCACTTTTCAAAGAAGTAAAACAAAATATTTCAAAATTTGAATGAAAACACAAAAGACCCCATAGCCAAAGCAGTTTTGAGAAACAAAAACGGAGCTGGAGGATACAGGCTTGCTGACTTCAGACTATACTACAAAGCTACAATAATCAAGACAGTATGGTACAGGTACAAAAACTGAAATATAGAGCAATGGAACAGAATAGAAAGCCCAGAGATACACCAAAACCATAAGGTCATCTTATCTTTGATGAAAGAGGCAAGAATATACAGTGGAGAAAAGACAGCCTCCTCAATAACTAGTGCTGGAAAAACAGGAGAGCTACCTGTAAAAGAATGAAATTAGAAAACTCCCTAACACTGTACACAAAAATAAACTCAATATGGATTAAAGAAATAAATGTAAGGACAGATACTATGAATCTCTTATAGGAAAACATAGGTAGAACAATGCATGACATAAATCACAGCAAGATCCATTATGACCCAGTAATAGAAATTAAAAAATTGTGACACAATGACACTTAAAACTTTTTGCACAGCAAAGGAAACAATAAACAAGATGAAAAGACAACCCTCAGAATGGGAGTAAATATTTTCAAATGAAGCAACTCACAGAAGACTAATCTCCAAAATATACAAGCAGATCATGCAGTTCAATATAAAAAAAAAACAAAGAATCTGATCCAAAAATGGGCAGAAGACCTGAAGAGACATGTCTCCAAAGAAATTATACAGATTGCCAACAAACACATGAAAGAATGCTCAACATCATTAATCATTAGAGAACTGCAGATCAAAACTACAATGAGATATCATCTCACACCAGTCAGAATGGCTTTCATCAAAAAATCTAGAAACAATAAAGGCTGGAGAGGGTGTGGAGAAAAGGGAACCCTCTTGCACTGCTGGTGGGAATGTAAATTGATACAGGCACTATGGAGAACAGTATGGAGGTTCCTTAGAAAACTACAAATAGAACTACCATATGACCCAGCAATCCCACTACTGGGCATAAACCCTGAGAAAACCATAATTCAAAGAGAGTCATGTTAGAAAATATTCATTGCAGCTCTATTTACAATAGCCAGGACGTGGAAGCAACCTAAGTGTGCAACAACAGATGAATGGATAAAGAAGATGTGGCACATATATACAATGGAATATTACTCAGCCATAAAAAGGAACAAAATTGAGTTATTTGTGGTGAGGTGGATGGATCTAGAGTCTGTCATAAAGAGTGAAGTAAGTCAGAAAGAGAAAAACAAATACCATATGCTAACACATATATATGGAATCTAAGAAAAAATAATGGTCATGAAGAACCTAGGGGAAGACGGGAATATAAACCCAGACCTACCAGAGCATGGACTTGAGAATATGGGGAGGGGGAGGGGGAGGCTGTTATGAGGTGAGAGAGTGGCATGGACATATATACACTACCAAGCGTAAAGTGGATAGCTAGTGGGAAGAGCCCCATACCACAGGGAAATCATATAGGTGCTGTGTGACCACCTAGAGGGGTGGGATAGGGAGGGTGGGGGGGAGGGAGATGCAGGAAAGAAGAGATATTGGAACATGTGTATATGTATAACTGATTCACTTTGTTATAAAGCAGAAACTAACACACCATTGTAAAGCAATTATACTCCGATAAAGATGTTTTAAAAAAAACCCAAAATTATCCATAGAGTCCATTAACATAAATAATTTAGATTTCATTAGATGTATAATGAAAAATGTGTATGGTATGAGTCCAAAATCATACTAGAGTCAATGGCTCTTGCCTCTAACATTTATTGAAAAGCTTTATCTTGGGCTATCAGCTGCTTTTCAACTCACTTTGCCTTTTATCAATCCAGAACTTCAGCACACCAGCGATATCCTCTCAGCTTTTCATTTATTCATTCAACATTTATTTTCAACCTTTTACTATAATTTCAGGAATTTTATAGATATTGGGACTATAATATTAGAAAGATATAATATCTCACTTTTAGAAACTGGAATCAATGAAAATTGTCAGAAGAAACTTGAGGAGAATATGATAATAACATAGAAGCATAATCATTTGCAACTTTTGCTGCGGAATTGCCTATTATAGATATATCTGGCTATAAATAAACAAAGAAGGTGATCTGTCATCATGGCAGGCATGATGCAGTTAGAAATCTGTACTTCATTTTCTTCTATGATTTTACACTTGAGGGAAAACAATTTTTAACATTTTTATTAACTGAGGAATTAACTTATAAGCTTTCAATGGTTCTCAATTTAGTTTAGTTTATGGGCAATAGTGTTCTTCAGCTCCTCCTTGCAGTGGAAGTTGGCAAGAATTCCATTTTTTAAATGATTTTTATTGACGATCATCCCCATTAGACTAAAATGTGTCTTGACACAATTGCCTAACACACAGTAGATTTTAATTAGAAAATGAGTAATAGAATAGATTTTAGAAAGCATTAAAACAATGATCTAGACAAAATGAACCCATGAATCTTCTTGACTCCATCTTAGAGTCAGGGAAAAATTATTCTCGTAGTTATTGCTTCGAATTCTAATGGAACAGAAAAAGCAAAACTTTCTCTACTTGGAATATACATATTTTCCTCCCTAATTTATTTTTAGAACATATGGACTCTAATTCAATTTTAAGTGAAAAAATCCATTTCCTAGGGCTTCCCTGGTGGCTCTGTGGTTGACAGTCCGCCTACCGATGCAGGAGATGTGGGTTCGTGCCCCTGTTTGGGAAGATCCCACATGGCACAGAGCAGCTGGGCCCGTGAGCCATGGTGGCTGAATCAGCGTGTCTGGACCCTGTGCTCTGCAATAGGAGAGGCCACAAAAGTGAGAGGCATGCGTACCGCAAAAAAAAAAAAAAAAAAAGTCCATTTGCTAGCATTGCCACTAATTTACATTTTATACATTATCAGACATTAATGAATTTATGTTAAATATGTTCTGTATATGCTTCCTTTGAAACATATATATATATATATATATATATGTATAGCCATAATGAAATGTTATGCAATGAGAATATTTTTCTATCGTCCAAATATTTTAAAGATATGAATATTTTCAGCACTTTGACTTTCATTTCTTTACATATTTACATATGCAAATTTGTTAACTTTTCAATAAAATATTTCAGCACTGAATTATTCTTCTACTGTGTGCAATCTTTCAATTTGCTTGCTTCTGCTACTTTATAGTAGTAACCTAATTTACTTTTTCTAAATATTCTCTTCCTCAGAAATATTTCTAATATTATTTTTTTGATTTTCATGGACAACTATAGCAGACAATTTGGCCTAACAGCTATACTCCCCTTCCCTGATTTTAGGGCAGTACTAATTTCTAGCCTCTTGTGTAGCTTGAGGTTGCTACAGAATTCAATTCTGAGTAATCAGATATAAATAGAAATTGTTTAGTGTGGCTCCCAAGAAAGTGCTTTAAAAGAGGGCAGAGCCAAGAGTCTGTGGTAAAACCATTTATTTTGGTGGCTTGTAAGAACAGTATTTATATCAATGAAATCATCAAATGCTACAAATCAGGGACATCCCCATTCAACCCCCTCTCCAAATGTAGCTTAATGTAGCTAATAAACATATCATAGAGGCAGACTCAGCAATTGCCCCTTGCTCTTCTCATTCTTTCTTCCTAAACTTCAAATAGTTATATAGGAGGCAAAATAATCAGTAGTGGCTCTCTAATGGTATTATGGTACTGCTGTGACAGCCCTGGATTGCCTACTTACAAAATTTTTGTTAGGTGAAAAAATTAAAAACAGTACTTTATATAAGCCACTGTCACTATGCATTTAGCTGCAATTAGATACAATCCTAATAAATATAAATACTTATTTTTGCAGATGATGTATGTTTCTTATAAAGCAAATTTTCCAGACAGTATTTAGCGATTTATTATCTCATCCATGAATTAGTGGTTGAAAGGAACATCAACAAAGAATTGGTGAGATTTGATAGCTAGAACCCAATTTGAAAACATTCTGAATGATATGATGAAACTGTTTTATAATAGTGTAGATTTCACATGGAAGTTTACTGAGCATTTGAGCATGTAGGACTCACCCAACGTACCTTATGGTACAAACAACTTCATAATAGAAACATGGAATGAAATTGCTAATCCATCATACAATGCCATCTGACCCTCCTTTCCTGGTAAAACTACTCCCAAACTCCCACAAAAATTTACAAACAGTCAAAATTATGTAAAAAGCGCAGAATACCAAACTGACTGGCAATGAACATTTTGCAGAAATCTGGAGGGAATTTCCATTACTCACAAGAAAAATGGATTTAGAATGTCAAGCAGATTAGTAGCTCTTGCAGGGTATACTGCTAAAAGTAGGGCAAAATGATTCATCTAAAAACAGTATAAATAATCTACATCCAACTTCCCTGGTGACACAGTGGTTAAAAAACTGTCTGCCTGTGCAGTGGACACGGGTTCGATCCCTGCTCTGGGAAGATCCCACATGCCGCAGAGCAACTAACCCCATGTGCCACAGCTACTGAGCCTGCACTCTAGAGCCCATGAGCCACAACTACTAAGTACACGTGCCACAACTACTGAAGTCTGCGCACCTTGGGCTGGTGCTCAGCAACAAAATAAGCCACCACAATAAGAAGCCCATGAACCACAACAAAGAGTAGCCCTCACTCACTGCAACTAGACAAAGCCCACATGCAGCAACAAAGACCCAACACAGACAAAAATGAATACTTAAAATAAATAAATTTCTTAAAAGATAAGAGAACATACATCCTTCTTGTATTGTGTGGTTTAGAACAGGGATGCCCAACTCCCAGGCCACATGGCCTGTTAGGAACCTGGCTACACAGCAGGAGTTGAGTACTGGGCAAGAGAGCGAAACTTCATCTGCCGCTCCCCATTGCTCCCCATCACTCCCATTACTGCCTGAACCATCATTTGCATTATCACCTGAACCATCCCTTTCCTCTCCAACTTTACTGTCTGTGGAAAAATTATCTTCCACGAAACCAGTCCCTGGTGCCAAAAAAGTTGGGGACCACTGGTGTAGTAATGCAACATTGTACTATTCAGAAAACTATTATTGAAAATAAAATACAGCATAATGAGTTAAAATTTAGGAATATAGTAGCTATTTAGTAACTTAACTAATATTAAAATACTCCAAGTTTGGCTTAGGAAAACTTTGTACAGTAGATAAGTGCATTTTGTCAATTGATTTATAAATTGACATGTGTGTATTTGTGCTCACCATTTTATTATATTGTTTTTTATATAAAATATTCAGTGCTTAAAAAAAATCTTCAGACAAACAGAATCCCAGGATCAGTTAGCCTCACAGGCGAATTCTATGAAACATTTCGAGAAGAGCTAACACCTATCTTTCTCAAATTCTCACAAAATACAGCATAAGTAGGAACACTCCCAAACTCGTTCTATGAGGCCAAAAACACCCTGATATGTAAACCAGACAGAGATATCACAAAAAAAGAAAACTACAGTCCAATATCATGGATGAATATAGATGCAAAATCCTCAATTAAATACTAGCAAAAGGAATTCAACAGCTCATTAAAAAGATCATGCACCATGATCAACTGCTGTTTATCCCCGGAATGCAAAGATTCTTCAATATATGCAAAGCAATCAATGTGATACACCATATTAACAAACTGAAGGATAAAAACCATATGATAATCTCAATAGAAGCAGAAAAACCTGGTGACAAAATTCAACACACGCTCTGAAGACAATATGGAAAATAGGGAGCCCCTGATATTTACAGTCAAAGGAATCTAGATTCACTCCTGAAATGTCTGGGTATGTGATAAGGGAAAGGTTAAACTCTCTGATTCTCACTTTTCCCATTTCAAATGAGGATATAAGAATGCATATCTGGTATGGTGTTTGGGAGTGTCAAATGAGAAAAATGCATATAAAGTGCTTGGAACATTAAAGCTGTTCAGTAAATATTAGCTCCCCAGTCTACTACAAACCTTCCACCCCCAAATCTAAACAACTGGGTTTAAATCTTTGTCATGATGTCCATTAGATTGTGTTGATGAGTTAAATTTTTCCCTAAGGAACACTGGGTTAGGGTAAAGCTGTCTATGAACAAGTATTTGCTCATAGCAGCACACCTGACTCGGCAACACTGGAGAGCATGCTAAAATGTCACGGGTGAACTTGACAAATAGAAATAGGATATATTACTTCCAAACCACTAGAGGGAATAAGGTACTAAAGAACACTCAATCCATCCAACAGAGACTCAGTCAGGGCAATACAAAACAGAAAAAGAGAATAATACATGAGAAGTGTAGGGAAAAATCACAATAAATAGGAAGCAGAAATAAGATGACAGAAACAACTGCAAACTAGAGATTACTAGGAAAATTTCAAAATGGAGCCATATGACCTTAAAAAAGGACTATCTAAATCATAAGGGCATGGCAGCGTCAAAAGTAAACAGTTGTGAACATTTTTTAAATGATTATTTCAGTTCTTAAATGATTAAAAGGAGGGATTCAGGGCTAATTATTTTGATTATAATTCCGAAGGCTCAAAATATACATATGCCAAAAATTCACTGAAATTGACAAATTCACAGTGTGGGAACTTTTAGTGTCTCACTCAGTAACTGATCGATTAAGAAAACAATAACTATTAGCAATGATAAGGAAGATTTGAAGAACCCTATTAAAATCTTGATGTAATGGGCATGTATACAATACTAGGTCCAAAGATTAGAGAATATATATTCTTTGGAAGCACAATTGGAACATTTAGAAAAGCTGATCATACACTAGGCAACAAATATATGTCAGCAATTTTCAAAAAAGTGTTGTGAAGGTGGAAACCACGTTCTCTGAACAAAATGTAATTAAGTTAAAAAATAATAACCCAAGGAAAACAGAAACAAACAACTTAGGGTGGCAACGTTTAAAAATACGAACTGAATCAAGTGATAAATATGACCAACAAAGGACAAATTGTAATTATTAATCATAATAGAAATTAGGAAATATTGCAAACAAATCATAATGAAAATAGGCCCTATAAAATCTGGTGGAATACACCAAAATGTTAGTCTGAGGGACATTTATAACACCAAATGCTTATATTAGAAAAGCAGAGATTCAAGCCTTGAGACTTCCAGGATAATGGTGGAAGAGTAAGACGTGGAGATCAACTTCCTCCCAACAGATACATCAGAAAAACCTACTGAATGCTGCCAGAAGACCTCAGACCTCCCAAAAGGCAAGAAACTCTGCAGGTACCTGGGTAGGGCAAAAGAAAAAAGAATAAACAGAGATAAAAGGTTAGGGACAGGATCTGCACCAGTGGGAGGGAGCTGTGATGGAGGAAAGGTTTCCACATAATAGGAAGCCCCTTTGCAAGCAGAGACTGCAGGTGGCGGAGGGGGAAAGCTTTGGAGCCACGGAGGAGAGCACAGCAACAGGGGTGCGGAGGGCAAAGCAGAGAGACTCCTGCACAGAGGATCAGGGCCTACTGGCACTCATCAGCCCGAGAGGCTTGTCTGCTCACCCGCTGGGGTGGGCAGGGCTAGTAGTTGAGGCTTGTTCTTCGTTTGGAGCACCAGGAGAGGACTAGGGTTGGCAGCGTGAACACAGTCTGCAGGGGGTTAATACACCACGGCTAGCCGGGAGGGAGTCTGGGGAAAAGTCTGGACCTGCCAAAGAGGCAAGAGACTTTTTCTTCCCTCTTTGTTTCCTGGTGCACGAGGAAAGGAGATTAAGATCGCTGCTTAAAGGAGCTCCAGAGATGGGTGCGAGCCGCGTGGACCACAGACACGGGCATGAGACTCTAAGGCTGCTGCTGCCACCACCAAGAAGCCTGTGTGCGAGCACAGGTTACTATCCACAACCCCCTTCCGGGGAGCCTGTCCAGCCCGCCACTGCCAGGGTCCAGGGATCCAAGGACAACTTCCCCAGGAGAACTCACAGCGCGCCTCAGTCTTGTGCAACATCATGCCGGCCTCTGCCGCAGGCTCGCCCCACACTCCATGCCCCTCCTTCGCCAGGGCCTGATGAGCCAGAGCTCCCGAATCAGCAGCTCCTTTAGCCCTGTGCAGTCTGAACGAAGAACATATGCCCTCCGGTGGCCTACACGCAGAGACGGGGCCAAATTCAAAGCTGAGGCCCTGGGAGCTGTGAGAACAAAGAAGAGAAAGGGAAATCTCTCACAGCAGCCTCAGAAGTAGCGGATTAAAGCTACACAATCAACTTGATGTACCCTGCAGCTGTAGAATACATGAATAGAAAATGAATCATCCTAAACTGAGGAGGTGGACTTTGAGAGTAAGATTTATGTTTTTTTCCCCTTTTCCTCTTTTTGTGAGAGTGTATGTGTATGATTCTGTGTGAGATTTTGTCTGTATAGCTTTGTTTCCACCATTTGTCCTAGGGTTCTATCCATCCTTTTCTTTTCTTTTTTTTTTTTTTTGTGTGTGTGGATTTTTTTTTTTACTTTTTTTCTTAATAATTATTTTTTATTTTAATAACTTTATTTTATTTTACTTTATCTTCTTTCTTTCTTTCTTTCTTTCTTTCTTTCTTTCTTTCTTTCTTTCTTTCTTTCTTTCTTTCTTTCTTACCTTCCTTCACTCCTTTAGATAACGAATCATCCCAAACTGAGGAGGTGGACTTTGAGGGCAAGATTTATGATTTTTATCTTTTTTCCTCTTTTTGTGAGTGTGTATGTATATGCTTTGGTGTGAGATTTTGTCTCTATAGCTTTGCTTCCACCATTTGTCCTAGGTTTCTATCCATCTGGTATTTGTTGTTGCTTTTTTGTTTTTTTAATTTTTTTCTTTTTCTTTTCTTAATAATTATTCTTTTATTTTAAAAACTGTTATATTTTATCTGACTTTATTTTATTTTACTGTATCTTCTTTCTTTCTTTCTTCTTTTCCTTCCATCCCCCCTTCCTTCATTCCTCCTTCCCTCCCTCCCTCCTTTCTTTCTTTCTTTATACTTCTACTAATTCTCTCTTACTACTTTTTCTCCCTTTTATTCTGAGCCGTGTGGATGAAAGTCTCTTGGTGCTGCAACCAGGAGTCAGTGCTGAGCCTCTGAGGTGGGAGAGCCAACTACAACACACTGGTCCAAAAGACACCACCGAGCTCCACATAATATCAAACGTGGAAAATCTCTCAGATATCTCTATCTCAACACCAGCACCCAGCTTCACTCAACGACCAGCAAGCTACAGTGTTGGTCATCCTATGCCAAACAACTAGCAAGACAGAAACACAAACCCACCCATTAGCAGACAGGCTGACTAAAATCATAATAAGTCCACAGACACCCCAAAACACACCACCAGACGTGGGCCTGACGACCAGAAAGACAAGATCCAGCCTCATCCACCAGAACACAGGCACTAGTCTCCTCTACCAGGAAGCATATACAACCACCTGAACCAAACTTAGCCACTGGGGACAGACACCAAAAACAACAGGAACTACGGACATGCAGCCTGCAAAAAGGAGACCCCAAACACAGTAAGAGAAGCAAAATGAGAAGACAGAAAAACACACAGCAGATGAAGGAGCAAGATAAAAACGCAGCAGATCTAACAAATGAAGAGGATATAGGCAGTATACCTGAAAAAGAATTCAGAATATTGACAGTAAAGATGATCCAAAATTTTGGAAATAGAATGGACAAAATGCAAGAAACATTTAACAAGAACCTAGAAGAACTAAGGATGAAACAAACAATGATGAACAACACAATAAATGAAAATAAAACTACTCTAGATAGGATCATTAGCAGAGTAACTGAGGCAGAAGAATGGATAAGTGACATGGAAGATAAAATAGTGGAAATCACTGCAGAGCAGAATAAAGAAAAAGGAATGAAAAGAACTGAGGACAGTCTCAGAAATGTCTGGGACAACATTAAACTCACCAACATTCCAATTATAGGGGTTCCAGAAGAAGAAGAGATAAAGAAAGGGACTGAGAAAATATTTGAAGAGATTATAGTGGAAAACTTCCCTAATATGGGAAAGGAAATAGTTAATCAAGTCCAGGAAGCACAGAGAGTCCCATACCGGATAAATCCAAGGAGAAATACGCCAAGACACATACTAATCAAACTGCCAAAAATTAAATACAAAGAAAAAATATTAAAAGCTGGAAGGGAAAAAGAACAAATAACACACAGGGAATCCCTATAACGTTAACAGCTGATCTTTCAGCAGAAACTCTGCAAGCCAGAAAGGAGTGGCAGGACACATTTAAAGTGATGAAGGAGAAAAACCTGCAACCAAGATTACTCTATCCAGCAAAGATCTCATTCAGATTTGATGGGGAAATTAAAACTTTACAGACAAGAAAAAGCTGAGAGAGTTCAGCACAACCAAACCACCTTTACAACAACTTCTAAAGGAACTTCTCCAGGCAAGAAACAAAAGAAAAGGAAAAGACCTACAATAACGAACCCAAAACATTTAAGAAAATAAGAATAAGAACATACATATCGATAATTACCTTAAATGTAAATGGACTAAATGCTCCCACCAAAAGACACAGATTAGCTGAATGGATACAAAAACAAGACCCATATATATGCTGTCTACAAGAGACCCACTTCAGACCTAGAGACACATACAGACTCAAAGTAAGGGGATCGAAAAAGATATTCCATGCAAATGGAAACCAAAAGAAAGCTGGAGTAGCAATTCTCATATGAGAGAAAATAGACTTTAAAATAAAGACTATTAGAAGAGACAAAGAAGGACACTACATAATGATCAGGGGATCAATCCAAGAAGAAGATATAACAATTGTGAATATTTATGCACCCAACATAGGAGCACCTCAATACATAAGGCAAATACAGCCATAAAAGGGGAAATTGACAGTAAGACATTCATAGTAGGGGACTTTAATACCCCAGTTTTACCAATGGACAGATCATCCAAAATGAAAATAAATTAGGAAGCACAAGCTTTAAATGATACATTATACAAGATGGACTTAATTGATATTTATAGGACAATCCATCGAAAAACAACAGAATATATATTTTCCTCAAGTGCTCATGGAACATTCTCCAGGAGAAATCATATCTTGGGTCACAAGTCAAGCCTTGGTAAATTTAAGAAAATTGAAATTGTTTCAAGTATCTTTTCTGACCGCTACGCTATGAGACTAGATATCAGTTACAGGAAAAGTTCTGTCAAAAATACAAACACACGAAGGCTAAACAATACACTACTTAATAACGAAGAGATCACTGAAGAAATCAAAGAGGAAATAAAAAAATACCTAGAAACAAATGACAATGGATACATGACGTCCCAAAACTTATGGGATGCAGCAAAAGCAGTTCTAAGATGGAAGTTTATATCAATACAATCATACCTTATAAAACAGGAAACATCTCGAATAAACAACCTAACCTTACACCTAAAGCAATTAGGGAAATATGAACAAAAAAACCCCAAAGTTATCAGAAGGAAAGAAATCATAAAAATCAGATCAGAAATAAATGAAAAAGAAATGAAGGAAACAATAGCAAAGATCAATAAAACTAAAAGCTGGTTCTTTGAGAAGACAAACAAAATTGATAAACCATTAGCAGACTCATCAAGAAAAAAAGGGAGAAGACTCAAATCAATAGAATTAAAAATGAAAAAGGAGAAGTAACAAGTGACACTGCAGAAATACAAAAGATCATGAGAGATTACTACAAGCAACTCTATGCCAATAAAATGGACAATGTGGAAGAAATGGACAAATCCTTAGAAATGCACAACCTGCCAAGACTGAATCAGGAAGAAATAGAAAATATGAACAAACCAAACACATGCTCTAAAATTGAAACTGTGATTAAAAATCTTCCAACAAAAAAAAAGCCCAGGACCAGATGGCTTCACCGGCCAATTCTATCAAACATTTAGAGTAGAGCTTACACCTATCCTTCTCAAACTCTTCCAAAATATGGCAGAGGGAGGAACACTCCCAAACTCATTCTACGAGGCCACCATCACCTTGATACAAAAACCAGACAAGGAGGTCACAAAGAAAGAATACTACAGGCCAATATCACTGATGAACATAGATACAAAAATCCTCAACAAAATACTAGCAAACAGAATCCAACAGCACATTAAACAGATCATACACCATGATCAAGTGGGGTTTATTCCAGGAATGCAAGGATTCTTCAATATATTGAAATCAATCAATGTGATATACCATATTAAATAATTTAAGGAGAAAAACCATATGATCATCTCAATAGATGCAGAGAAAGCTTTCGACAATATTCAACACCCATTTTTGATAAAAACCCTGTAGAAAGTACTCATCGAGGGAACTTTCCTCAACATAATAAAGGCCATATATGACAAACACACAGCCAAAATCGTCCTCAATGGTGAAAAACTGAAAGTAATTCTACTAAGATCAGGAACAAGACAAGGTTGTGCACTCTCAGAACTCTTATTCAACATAGTTTTGGAAGTTTTAACCCCAGCAATCAGAGAAGAAAAGGAAATAAAAAGAATTCAAATCAGAAAAGAAGAAGTCAAGCTGTCACTTTTTGCAGATGACATGATACTAAACGTAGAGAATCCTAAAGATGCTACCAGAAAACTACAAAAGCTAATCAATGACTTTGGTAAAGTAGCAGGATACAAAATTAATGCACAGAAATCTCTGGCATTCCTATACACTAATGATGAAAAATCTGAAAGTGAAATCAAGAAAACTCTCCCATTTACCATTACAACAGTAAGAATAAAATATCTAGGACTAAAGCTACCTAAGGAGACAAAGGATCCATATGCAGAAAATTATAAGACACTGATGAAAGAAATTAAAGACGATACCAATAGATGGAGAGATATACCATGTTCTTGAATTGGAAGAATCAACACTGTGAAAATGACTCTACTACCCAAAGCAATCTACAGATTCAATGCAATCCCTATTAAAGTACCACTGGTATTTTTCACAGACGTAGAACAAAAAAATTCACAATTTGTTTGGAAACACAAAAGACCGTGAATAGCCAAAGCAATCTTGAATACGAAAAACGGAGCTGGAGGAATCAGGTTCCCTGACTTCAGACTATACTACAAAGCTACAGTAATCAAGAGAGTATGGTACTGGCACAAAAACAGAAAGATAGATCAATGGAACAGGATAGGAAGCCCAGAGACAAACCCACTCACATATGGTCACCTTATCTTTGATTAAGGAGGCAGGAATGTACAGTGGAGAAAGGAAAGCCTCTTCAATAAGTGGTGCTGGGAAAACTGGACAGGTACATGTAAAAGTATGAGATTAGATCACTCCCTAACACCATACACAAAAGTAAGCTCAAAATGGATTAAAGACCTAAATGGAAGGCCAGAAACTATCAAACTCTTAGAGGAAAACATAGGCAGAGCACTCTATGACATAAATCACAGCAAGATCCTTATTGAAACACCTCCTAGAGTAATGGAAATAAAAACAAAAATAAACAAATGGGACCTAACGAAACTTCAAAACTTTTGCACAGCAAAGGAAACCATTAACAAGAACAAAAGACAACCCTCAGAATGGGAGAAAAATATTTGCAAATGAAGCAACTGACAGAGGATTAATCTCCAAAATTTATAAGCAGCTCATGCAGCTCAGTAACAAAAAAACAAACAACCCAATCCAAAAATGGGCAGAAGACTTAAATAGACATTTCTCCAAAGAAGATATACAGACTGCCAACAAACACATGAAAGAATGCTCAACATCATTAATCATTAGAGAAATGCAGATCAAAACTACAATGAGATATCATTTCACACCAGTCAGAATGGCCGTCATCAAAAAAATCTAGAAACAATAAATGCTGGAGAGGGTTTGGAGAAAAGGGAACCCTCTTGCACTGTTGGTGGGAATATAAATTGATACAGCCACTGTGGAGAACAGTATGGAGGTTCCTTAAGAAACTACAAATAGAAATACCATATGACCCAGCAATCCCAATACTGGGCATGTACCCTGAGAAAACCAAATTCAAAAAGAGTCATGTACCAAAATATTCATTGCAGCTCTATTTACAATAGCCCAGAGATGGAAACAACCTAAGTGCCCATCATCGGATGAATGGATAAAGAAGATGTGGCACATATATACAATGGAATATAACTCAGCCATAAAAGGAAACGAAATTGAGCTATTTGTAATGAGGTGGATAAACCTAGAGTCTGGCATGCAGAGTGAAGTAAGTCATAAAGAAAAAGACAAATACTGTATGCTAACACATATGTATGGAATTTAAGAAAAAAAAATGTCATGAAGAACCTAGGGGTAAGACAGGAATAAATGCACAGACCTACTGGAAAACGGACATGAGGATATGGGGAGGGGGAAGGGTGAGCTGTGACAGAGCGAGAGAGAGGCATGGACATATATACACTAACAAACGTAAGGTAGATAGCTAGTGGGAAGAAGCCGCATGGCACTGGGATATCGGCTTGGTGCTTTGTGACTGCCTGGGGGGTGGGATAGGGAGGGTGGGAAGGAGGGAGATGCAAGAGGGAAGAGATATGGGAACATATGTATATGTATAACTGATTCACTTTGTTATAAAGCAGAAACTAACACAGCATTGTCAAGCAATTTTACCCCAATAAAGATGTTAAAAAAAAAAGTGTCATGTATGAAAATGTTCATTGCAGCTCTATTTACAATAGCCCGGAGATGTAAACAACCTTAGTATCCATCATCGGATGAATGGATAAATAAGATGTGGCACATATATACAATGGAATATTACTCAGTCATAAAAAGAAACAAAATAGAGCTATTTATAATGAGGTGGACAGACCTAGAGTCTCTCATGCAGAGTGAAGTAAGTCAGAAAGAGAAAGACAAATACCGTGTGCTAACACACACATACATATATATATATATATATATATATATATATATATATATATATATATGGAATTTAGGGGAAAAAATGTCATGAAGAATCTAGGGGTAAGGCAGGAATAAAGACAGAGACCTACTAGAAAATGGACTTGAGGTTATGGGGATGGGGAAAGGTAAGCTGTGACAAAGCGAGAGAGAGGCATGGACATATATACACTACCAAACGTAAGGTAGATTGCTTGTAGAAAGCAGCCGCATAGCAGAGGGAGATCAGCTCAGTGCTTTGTGACTGCCTGGAGGGGTGGGATATGGAGGGTGGGAAGGAGGGAGACACAAGAGGGAAGAGTTATGGGAACATATGTGTATGTATAACTGATTCACTTTGTTATAAAGCAGAAACTAACACACCATTGTAAAGCAATTATACTCCAATAAAGATGTAAAAAAAGAAAAATAGAAAAGCAGAAAGACCACAGATTAATGAGCTAAGCAACCAAAATATGAAATTAGAATGAAAATAACAGAATAAATGCAAGAAAGTGGAAGGAAGGAAAGTTTATCAAAATTAAATAAAGAGAAAAGAAAATAATATCCATAAAGAAGTTCAAGCAAACGAAACGCTTGTTGTTAGGAAATGCAGAAGAAATGGAGAAATGTATAGCAACGGTTATTGAGAGAGGGAGAGAGAGAGAGAGAAAGGGACACAAGTAAACGATATTAGGAATGAGAAAAGATGTAATCATTCGGATACAGTAGATATTTATGTAAGTAGCATACCACTTAATTTGAATTCATTTGAATTACTTAATTTTAAAACAGATGAAGTAAATAATTTTCTCCACCTACCAAAATTAAATCAAATACAAATAGACTGATCATTTCTATAATACAAGTGTAATCCATCATAAATATGGAATGCTAAAACTAAAATTGGTAAGCCCTTTAAAACTTTTCCATGGCCTCAAATATTACCATTAACTTTCAGGTCTGTGAGATCAACCCCATCTGGGACTCACAGTTTATCTACTTATTAATTCATATCAGGCCAACCCATACATTTGGGAACTTCATCCCCAATTTTGGATTCTACTGTTTTTACAAGCTGATAGGTTTAATTACTTGAAAGCCCTCATGTGATACTTCCAGCTTTATCTCACAGATATGAGCAAATCTCCAAAACACTCACCTAAACAGCTTTTACATGATCTGCAATCTGGAGATTTGGACTTCTGAAGTAAGTGTCAGAAAAATCTGCCCTTGAGCCTAGGTTAGAAAAAAATTTTTTTACCAGGTACTGTTAACAACTAACACCAGTAAAACTCCAAAGTGTTGATTCTTGAGTTGTTCCTCATCACATTCTCCTGTCTACTGGATATCCACTCCATCTGAAGACCTTAAGCTGAGGATTCTTTTCAGTCTTCCAGGTGACACTGACTTCAGGAGTGGACAGATTCCTCCCAAGATGACAGAATAAGATTAATTTTCTGATTCTCTAAGACATTTTTCTCCTCCTTTACTCTCCTATTAATATTGCCTATCATTATATTGTGATGTCTTTCTAGCACATTACTTGTGACTTTTCTTTATTTTTATTGTATTATTTTTTTAACTCCTGTGGTCTCCTTCTACCACTTAAGGAAAAACATCTGACATTCCCAATCAGACTCTGCTGACAAAAGAAACAAATGCTCCTTTAAACACACTTAAAGGCAGATTTCTTTTTGAAGGCTCCTTCTGATTTGTCAGTTTCCCTTACAGCATTAATCCCAACCTCCAGACTTTGAAAACTGGACACTGACCTCCTGATGAGGTCATTACAATCTTATCAGCAAGTCCTACTCAATCAGCAGTAGGCCCCAATATTGGGGCCATCATGGCCCTGATAGTCAAATTTTCTCATGGTATTCCTTTTGTTCATGATAGCCTGCTTTGTGAAACTGGTTAACTCTGCGAAATACATTGTTTACCTTGAGGAACACAAAATTGGCTTTCTCTTGTTGTGATAAATGATACTTATACTCCGGATACAGTCTGTGCCACACTGGGGTACTATTTTTTACATAACATCTTACATAATACCCATATGGCATATGCTAACTTATCTTGTGTGTTCAGGATAGTTGTTAGAGACGTTCAGATATGTAAAACTGAACATTCCAGCAGATCTTGTTCCCCTGGGGTGGCTGGGTTGGGGGGATTATCCAATAACAGTCAAACCAATTTCTTTGAAAAAACTCCCAGGAAGAGTAACTGACTCCCTATTCATATATGCTTTGTGACCTGCTATCCTCACATTAGGGAAAATAATAACTAGCAAGGATGGCCCCAAACTTGTATTTGATTCTGACAAAAGTCATGTGGCTCTCAAAAGTGAAGGCAGCTAGATTCATTGCCTGGATTTTATAATCTAGGCCCTTGACTTCAAGACTTGTTTCAAGGACTAATAATCATTGTGTTTTGTATGATTACTTGTTTTGCAGTTTGCCAGTGCATCCTGTCCAGAGTCAAAAATGCTATTGTACAGCCAGTGTCACATCAGAGCGTTCAACGAAAGCAGTGGGAGAGATCAACCCATGTCCAACTAAAGACTACATTCTCTAAATTAATTCCTCACCAGCAAAATCAGAGCAATGGTGGAAGACTAGATTACATGGATTAAGGTCTTGTGGCCAAAGGGGAGTATTAAAAATATCTCTTGACATCCAGGCTAGGGCATGTGATTCTCCCGTTAGATATTAAAAAATCTCACAGAATGCCAACTTCAGATGAGATCATGAGATCTCTTCACTCTGAGATCATGATAAAGTGAGACACAACAAAGGCCGCTTCAAAATTTTTTTCTAAGCACAGACAAAAGCAAGATCACTGTATAAATCACCATATGTCCCTCTCCTAGCTAATATGAGTGACAGCTAGTTGAGGGTTTTTGTTTTTGTTTTTCTGCTTTGTTTGTTTGTTTTCACCAATTGCAGCTTTAAACTCACTCGAATCTATTCTCTCTATACAAGAGGTTTATGAAGATACTCAGTCATAGGAATACCCTGTTTTCCTGACAGTATCCAATCCAGATCAAAACTCTGCTTAAAACCTCACCCAAGTCACTTAAAACATGTCCGGATGTTTTACTATCCCTTTTCTATCACCCTCTTACTTATATGTCCCACAGTTCCTCATTGTGTGTGTTCTCCTTCACTGCTAGGAAGAGTAAACCCAGCTTGTTCAACTACAAATGTGTTCCAGGTGATCATTAGATGGGAAGCATTGACATATTTTGTCACGTTAAACTTGATTACAAAGCAAAACGAAGAATCAGATGGGTTTACTACAATAATCCCACATGCTAATACTTCTAACATAATTTTCAGTTCACAAAGGCATTTATTTTGTATCCTTTCAACTGGCAATTACAAGACCTTGAGACTGAGAAGAGGGCTGGCATACTGGTGGAGATATTAATAAGATGAACACTAAAAAAAATCAAACATAAAATATATTGAAAATAGATTTTCATGATAGTGGAATGGGAGTAGGAAGGAAAAGGTTAAGTTTTGGACAATGAGTTTGAGATGATGGTCTGACTACCAGGTCACATGCTCTATGCATCACAGAAGATAAGACCCAAATTCCTCAAATTCCAGAGCACAGGGCTTAAGAAAAAACCATCCCTGTGGGTGGCTATCAACCTTCCTCAAGTCCAGGCCCCAGCCTCCATAACATCTCAAGAAGCATGGTGAGACAGATGAGATCCTGCAAATCCAAACGTAAGCACTTTGCATTTCCATTTTTCTGACTCCTACCCACCCCCACAAACATCATCAACCCACTTCGAGGTTATCCAGGCAACCTATGTATTCAGAAGTAGAAAGATATGTAAAATTTACGTGGGGCAACTGATTATAGAAGAGCACTATCTAACAAAACTCTCTGCACTGATAGAAATGTTCCATATCTGTGCTGCACACAGTGCAGTAGCCACTGTTTACACGCAGCCGTTGAGCACTTCAAATGTCGCTAGTGAAACTGAGAGACTGAATTTTCAATTTTACTTAATTTTAATCAAATTAAATAGTCACATATGACTAGTGGCTACCGTTTTGCAGAATGTATCTCTTACAGGAAGTCTCCTCACCTGCTGGTGGACCAAACTCAGTCACTTGCCTTCATTCAAAACATCGTCTTCGTGACTGCTTGGAAAATTTTAATTCACTTAGAGTCACCGTTCCTCATAAAATTCCATGGGCTTCAAACATGCTCGTCAAAACAATCAGTTGCTTGTAGATTCCTATTTTTACCATCACCTTGTATTCTTTTAATTTTTTTAATAAAATACTTGACAGCTATCACCAATGCAATGCATTGTGTTTATGTGATGAATACTTTTCTGAGACTTAAGGATCTTTTGGGTATTCAAATCTTAGCATGAATTTGCACAGGTTGTTTTTATCCCTTGCACTGCATCATATTACCCTGCTAGTCTTTAAACTAAGTTTGATAGTTGAATTTTGCTACAATATGGAGTGAAATTATTCTTTGTTGTCTAATCTCAGAATCTAATCATAACAATCGATGTGGAAAATGTGTTCACAGACCAAACCAGACTGTCCCCTGCACCGTTAGAACAAATCTTTCCCAAAGACTGTTCATATATCAATTGGCTATTTGTTGTCTAAATAAATGAGGTAAATTTCAGTTCTCTGGCCTACTAGAGAAAACACTGCCTATCTTTAGAACATCATGAAGAGACAAATTTGATTCCTGAAACTCAAACACTTGAAGGAGGATAACTTTCAGCCAACGTCTTAGTTATTATCTCCTTACCACCATCAATGTCTTTCTATTTACTTATTCAAATGAGGAAGGAAGCTACAGTTAGATTAAAATTGGTTGTCTGGATCATACGTTCGATTTTGTTCCTTTGTAGATTGCAGCACCTTTGAGATTTTCACGTTGTGGGGCAGACCGTTGCCTATAGGTCTGGATTCAAAAAGAAGAGGCCTGTGCATGGGCCATGAATTTGAGAGTCTATGACATTTAGATGGCAACGGGAGTCAAGCATGTAAACCTTGGAATATGAGACAGGTGATATACCCCTTTCAAGTGATTTATCCTGAATAAAGGGAAGGGCATCAAGGCCCAGGTAGCTGAATGGACAAGGAAAGGGTGGAACCCTATGTGGGCTCATAAAATATGAATGCCATAGGTGTCATGTTACTAGCTAAACAGGTGATGACATTGGAACATTGGATCTTGTTTCAATGCACTTATTTCAATGTGTTTTTTACTGACACCAATTCAAAATTTTATGTTTAATCCCATGGTTTGTGTTGTGTACTTATATAAAATAGGTGCATTTTGCTATTTTAACTCTCATCAGGCAGCTTCATGTCCAAATTCTGTGGTTGAGACTTGGCAAGCACCTTCCTGTAGATCCTGTAGCTAGACACTCCTTCTTGTTTTCTTTTTCCTCTTAAAAACGATGGTTTTCTTTTTCTAGCACATGATGGATCTTTCATTAAAATTCCAATGTCATCTTTGTGCTGTTTATATACAAACCCTTTCCACAGTAGCATACTTCACACTTGTCTGCTGTCTGTCCATCCCACCTACATCCCTGGGACACCGCTTTCTCCTTCATAGCAGATTGTTTATTTAAGTCTCTTATGTCTTTGAACATGAATGTTAACCTTTATCTTCTTACAGCATCTGTCTCTGGGACGTCACTGGAAGGGAATGTAAGAGAAGAGGGTTTGTGTACTGAATTGTAATAACCTTTCATCCCTGTCTCCTTAAGACAGGCAGAGACAGAGACAGACTATCAAAAGATGTAATAGATCCAGAGGCAGAAACAGCCAGAGACAGGACAGCCTGACAGAAAAACAGAGAAAGCTGGTTGGGCAGGCTGAGAAAGTCCAAAAGATGGACAGAACCAGATATTACACCTCCTCCCCAAAAAGAGACAGGTAGAAAGGGATACACAGAAACGGGCAGACACAGACAGATAGAAATAAAGACAGAGACAAGGAGACAGAAAAAGACAGACCAAGACAGGGACAGACAGACACATGTATAAATTAAGACAGAGAGTGACGGTTACAGACAGAGACAGGGAGACAGGCAGAGGCTGATAGGCACAGATGGAAAGACAGAGACAAACAGACTGAGAGACAGATGCAGAGACAGAGAAAGACAAACAGAGAAAGAGAGAGGAACATTGAAATGGAGATGTAGAGATAGTGATGGAGTGAGACATGACAGAGACAGAGAGAGAGGGAGGGAGGGAGAGAGAGAGGAGAGGGACAGAGAGAGAGCAACAGAGACAGAGGCAGAGACAGATTGAGACCGAAACAGACTGAGACAGAAAGGGAAAGACAGAGACAGACAGATGGAGAAAGAGACACATGGACACACAGAGATACAGAAACAGACAGATATAGAAACACCAGAGAGATACAGAGACAGTGACAGAAAGATTGAGAGCCAGACAGACACAGTCAGACAGGAACAGATTTTCAGAGACAGAGGGAAACAGATAGGGACGGTAAGACAGAGACAGAGAGTGACAAATGTAGACAGACTGAGACAGAGACAGAGGTAGACAAAAACCGACGTAGATAGAGATAGACAGGGATGCAGACAGAGACAATAGAGACGGAGATAGGGAATGACAGGGAGACAGAGACAGATATACAGAGAGGTAAAGACAGAGACAGGGATAAATCCTCATCATTGTCAAGGACTGCACTGTATCCCATAGGGGTACACCTCCTTAGGTGTGGTTTTTAGTTTGCTGTCATTTAGGGTGATTGTTTCCTGTAGCATTACCATGACTATATATCTGGTCTGCCTCCCCATCTCCCGACACCTTGACTAAGAGGCTACAAAACAGAGTGAGTGTCAAGGTCGGAGAAGCTCTCCTCCTCATCCTTAGCAGTCAAAAAGAAAAGAAAAATAAAATGAAGTCAAAAAATAAGAACTGATATTGGATAAATTGCCCAAACTGGCAAATGGCAACAGTCATGGATTGTGAGACTTTAAATGTTTATTAAATGAGTGTATTTGAGCTTTCACTTTGTGTGCATTATTGAACATCTTTATATTGTAAACAGCAAAAAACAATTTAAGAATTTAAAGTTAGTGGGGAGGAAAACAAAAGCAGATCTCTCAGTCAAGGTGCCTTTCCAGAAAAGCAGTCTCTGAATTTCTCAAGTGAGGATACCTCTCTTTAGATGAAATGGCATCCTGGCATTCAGCTCAAGAAAAAGCAATTGGAAATTGCTTAGAGATTTTATACAAAGGAAGTGAAATTGTTACAAAAATAATAAATAATAATTTTTACCTTTCTACTGAATCAATGACTTACTCTTTCCCCCAGTTTAGTTATTTTTAAAAAATGTAATGAAGTTTATTGTTTGTAATTGGTTAGATATACAGAGTATAAGGGAACACTGGGAAGGGGGGCAGAATGAGAAATTAAGCACAAACATCAAAGGATGCAACAGCAGCTTCCTGATTGGACTATTTCTTATAAGTAACGGTTATGTAAGTTTTACTCTAATACTAGTATGTGGGTTTGGGATAATGAAGCTTTTAAAACCTCCTAATGGATAAAAATGAATAAATGAATGAATGAATGAAGAAAGAAAAAAAAGAAAATCAAATGTAATTTCTTCACTGGATGACAAAGGATAAAATCTCATTGGGAAGAGAAATATAAGCAAATGTTAAGGAAAATTCTGGTTTCAACTAAGTAAAACATTAAATCTGGTGATTATTCTTTTTATTTGTTCGTCTTGTATGAACTTTTCACATTCTTTCCAAGCATGAATTTATTATTTGTATGGATTCTTTTCTTTTTTTTTGTGGTGCAGGAAAGTATAGTATTTATTGTAGGGTGCCAAACAAGGAGAATAGGCAGCTCTTGTTTAGAATACCTGAACTCTCCAACGACTTTCAGGGAAGGGTTTTTAAACACAGTGTGAGAGAGGGTGTGCACAATCTATGCAGTTTTTTGATTGGTTGATGATGAGGTAATAGAGTGGTGTTTCGGGGATCTTGATCATCAACATTCTGGTTCCAAACAGTCTGGGGTTTACTTGCTGGTGGTCCCCATGCAGTTAACTTTTTTCCACCTGGTGGGTTTTTTTTTTTAACATCTTTATTGGGGTATAATTGCTTTACAATGGTGTGTTAGTTTCTGCTTTATAACAAAGTGAATCAGTCATACATAAACATATGTTCCCATATGTCTTCCCTCTTGCATCTCCCTCCCTCCCACCCTCCCTATCCCACCCCTCCAGGCTGTCACAAAGCAACGAGCCAATATCCCTGTGCCATGCGGCTGCTTCCCACTAGCTATCTACCTTACTACGTTTGTTAGTGTGTATATGTCCATGACTCTCTCTCGCCCTGTCACAGCTCACCCTTCCCCCTCCCCATAACCTCAAGTCCATTCTCTAGGAGGTCTGCGTCTTTATTCCTGCCTTACCCCTAGGTTCTTCATGACATTTTTTTTTCTTAAATTCCATATATTTTATGGATTCTTAAACGGAGCTTTCAATTCTTTGACCTTCTTTAACCACAAAAATCACTCAGTGAAAAGGAAACAAGTAGGACATTAAAAAGGGAATGGGATGGGGCCAATTTGCAAATTAGCAGTAATCAGAAACCAACATATTCAAATCATGACTAGTGTGTTTCTCCTTCTGTGGCAAAAAGTATTTTCTACCTTATCCTTTTGATTACTTGCTTGGGCTGCTTGTCTTTTGATCCGATTTCCAGATGCCAAGTAATTCCCACTATAATTCAAAGGCATTCCGATCCAGAGGTTACCAGTCCTATTCTTAAGTGGGAAAGAGTCTTTCCTAATACAATTTGAACATCAAAGGTTTCTGAAGAGCAAAGGCCATTAACATGATTAAAGAGTACTTTCTCTGGTGTATAAATAACTCATTACTGTATGTTACAGAAAAACTATATTTAGTACAGGAATAATCTCACAGAATTAATATGCTTCCTTCGACTCCACCCCCAATATAGGGTGTTATAAAATTTGAAATGTTCCTCTGGGCTTAAAATGCTAGGGAACTTTAAGTCTAACTAACATCAAGATACGCTTAGGTTCATAAAAAGAAATGAAGTTGGGTTATTTGTAGTGAGGTGGATGGACCTAGAGTGTGTCATACAGAGTGAAGTAAGTCAGAAAGAGGAAAAAAAGCCGTATGCAAACACATATGTATGGAATCTAAAAAAAAAAAAAAAGGTTCTGATGAACCTAGGGGAAGCACAGGAATAAAGAAGCTGATGTAGAAAATGGACTTGAGGACAAGGGGAAGGGGAAGAGTAAGCTGGGATGAAGTGAGAGAGTAGCATTGACATATATACACTACCAAATATAAAACAGATAGCTAGTGGGAAACAGCTGCATAGCACAGGGAGATCAGCTTGGTGCTTTATGACCACCTAGAGGGGTGGGATAGGGTGGTTCCGAGGGACACACTAGAGGTAGTGGGTATGGTCATATATGTATACATATAGCTGATTCACTTTGTTATACAGCAGAAACCAACACAACATAGTAAAAAAAATTATGCTCCAATAAATATGTAAAAAAAAATAGATAGGCTTAGGTTGAAGAGCAACCAATAAAAAGAAGATCATGGGCTTCCCTGGTGGCGCAGTTGTTGAGAGTCCACCTGCCGATGCATGGGACACGGGTTCGTGCCCCAGTCCGGGAAGATCCCACATGCCGCAGAGGGGCTGGGCCCGTGAGCCATGGCCGCTGAGCCTGTGCGTCCAGAGCCTGTGCTCCGCAACGGGAGAGGCCACAACAGTGAGAGGCCCACGTACCACAAAAAAAAAAAAAAAAAAAAAAAGATCATCAGTGTGTTCTGGGGAGTGTGCTCACATAGTGAGAGACCATGGAAACCAAGTAGCAGCTCTAAACACACCAACTGAAAGAAATGAAACTGTTACTTTAACATTCATTTTATCAAACTAAAGGAAACACATATTTTAAGAGAGTTTCACTAAGAGTAGTAGAGTAGGTAGGCTCACAGTTTCTATCTAAAGTAATAGCTCTTTGTCTTCACAGAAATGATGGGCGAGGAGGGGGGCGTGTCGATGGATCCTAAACCAGGAGGACAGGTTGCCATATTAGCAGCCCAAATGCATTCTAGAGGTACTTGGGGGGGTTTCAAAATTTCTCCTTGTCATATGCTCAGGTAGACAATGTCAAGTGTTATGAGCTACAGTTCAACAAAGCCTCTGACAGAGTTGGTTACCAGAGATGGGCAAGCCTGGTTGGTCCCACAGAAGGAGCTGCTATCTGGACCAAGCTGGTTGTCCGTGACCCCAGGAAAGAGCTGCTCAGTTCTTTGAGCCTTTTCGCAGGGTTCCTCTCTCTGGGCAACACCTCTGTCGGTGGAGGTACAAGAAGTTACAAGCTACATATATGGGGAAAACCACGTCTTGGTTTTCCAGGTTCACTATGTCTAGCACTTGACCCTTTCTCAGGGAAAACATCAGGTATTTTGTGTCCTTCCTGAAAACGAATCTCCCAGCCTTGTCCAAGGAGAACAGGCACAGGTAGAAGGCGAACTTTCTCTGCCAGAGTAAGCTGATCCCGAGGCTGCAGGACTTGTTCACTGCACTGCACCAGAAAATGATGTGCTGGTTGACGTAGCACACTACCAGGTCCCAGCTGAAGTTGAAGCCTTCCCACTGCCAGCTGCACTGCTTGTCCCTGTGGAGCTGGCCCCCACACCACATGCTCTTCCCCTGGGGGTCAGACACGTAGATGTCCACGGGCCAGAGCTTTCTGGTCTGCTCAGCCCGGAGGGGGCCAAGCCAATGCTCTTTGTACACTGGAGACAGCCAAGCAGCAGGGATCATCGCATCCTGGTGGATGACATGTGCTGACGTCAGGTCCCAGATTATGTAGGCAAGCCACAGCTGCTGGAACACTAGCAAGAAGGCTCTGTCCTGCTCGGTCCCCAGGAAAATGGTGCCCTCCGACTCCCTCCTGGACCTGGCAAACCACGAGTCATTGTCAGGCAATAGGGCCCTGCGTGGGCCCCTCCATGTCGGCTGCAGCTACAAGAACATCCACTTTTTCAGCATGGTGTACACGTCCATCTCCACCTACATCATCAAGAGCTCTGAAGAGGCAATGACCTCTTTCATGAGATCCAGGCTGACTTCTTGCAATAACTCCTCACTACACTGGGTCGTCATGTTGTCCAGTAGCCACTGAAGACACATGGTCCTGATGTTCTGGAGTCTGTAACTTTCAGCAGAGTCGTAGTAGCTGCACACCGTCTGGGCACTGACAGTCTCCTTCATGACTTCCCCGCACTGCTGAATCAGCTCGTCCAGTTGCAGCATGCTGGCTGTGGCCAGGATGGCAGCGACTCGACCGGGTTGGATGAGCATGGAGTCTCGGTACAGGGAACCTAAAGCCTCGTGCAGTGCCTCGCGATCAATATTCTCATCAGGCATCTGCAACTCTATAGTATCCATGGTTGTCTCCTACCAAGCACCACTGAACTGCTAACAAAGTACCCTGACTGGCTCAAGTAGACCCAACGCAAGTTCCACTCCTCCCCCAGTGCGTGGATCCTCACGTCACTCTCTTCTCCTCTCAGGAAGAGTGCCTCATAAATGGACCCTGAACAATCTTTAGCATGTTTCCGGTGGGGCGCTTTTGTGAGCGGCCCCCATGGGCCTGTCTTCCGCTTGTGGCTCACCTGACTGGTGGCGGGTCTGGCCTCTTCGCTCTCCTTCCCTTCCTCTCTCTCTGCCACTACTGCCTCCTCAGCCTCCTCCTCCTCCCCAGTGGCACCTGGCTCCTCTGGGGCACGCCACCCCTAGTGCCATGGCATCTGACTGCTTCATGCTCCCATGGCCTATACCTCAGCGGTGCAGTGGACAAGCTTCCTCTCCAGGCGCCGTTGCCACGGGCACTAGCTCAGCCCAAAGTGCTGCTGGGTACAGATGACATTTGCTCTAAGGTCCTCTTGGACGCACGCTAAGCCACACGCAGTAGGCCCCACCCCGCCTGATAAGGGCACTGCATACAAGCGATTCCACTCTGTTTATCTTTCCCTCCTGGGATGATTGCTCTCAGGCTCCCTTCATATGATGATGGTGGAACAGAGGCCTTTGTGTGCGAATTTTCCACATTAATTTCAAGAACACAATTCGCTCTTCCTCATCTAAAAGAGTTAGTGATCATTCCTTTATGGAGAATTACATCTTGGTCCCAGCTCTGTCCTCTAGGCACCTTTATTACCATAATTAACTTCTTAGGCTATCTCATCACTTGAGCTGTGAAACCATTTTTTTTGTGATAAAAGGGGCAATTTTGCCCCAGTCTTTGCTTTGGTCTTTAACTTTTATTTTAAAATAGCATTGGCAATTATAGAATCATTTAGAACTCTGTGTGTGTGCATGCCCGTGTGCACGTGTATGCACATGTGCATCCAAATCAGCTTCTCAGAGCTCATGCCTCCATTTTCCATAGGCACACATACCTTTAGTTTGGGGGAAGATCTTAAGTTCCCAAGATACTTTTAGCATTTTTTAATGTTTTTATTTTTGTTCCCTCTCCACCTGTTTGAACATCTTGAGCTCTCTGTTGGCACTTTCCTTGTTTCTTGCAAACAACTACTCATTCCTCGTGGTCTGAGATCTGGATCAAAGACCACCGTTTTTCACACCTCCAAGGCAGATATATATCTTTCTTCAACTGTACTCCCATCAGACCTTGATCAAACATTTCTCCCCATATGGCTGCAGTTATTTCATTGTATTATTTTTCACTCCTAGATTTTTGAATGTTTGAGGCAAGGACTTTGGATTACCAGCACCACACACAAGGCTTAGCAAGTAACAAACTTACAGTGAAAGTAAATGAGGAATGAATGGGATGGTTTTCCATTTTTGAGGAAATGAATAACATTAAATACTGCACTGACAAGTGTAATATGCTAAACAAATGATGTGTTGCAGAGAGAATCTGGATCTTTCAATGACAAGGAAAGTACAATTTAAGGGAAACTACTAACAATCAAAAACCTCTTGAAAATGGCAAGCCTCTAAGATCATTTGACCCTGCCTAAGGAGAATATTTACATAATTTGAATAGTGCAGTATAACCATATATTACATTTTTAATATTGTCTGTTATATAGCTTTACAGAGGAGCTGATAAGAGGGTCTACATAAAGGCTGCATGTTCAGTGATGCTTGGCAGGAGTGCTTGGCATGGATACTATAGAGTTGCAGATGCCTGACGAGAACATTGATCGTGAGGCACTGCACGAGGCTTTAGGTTCCCTGTACCGAGACTCCATGCTCATCTCACCCGGACGAGTCGTCGCCATCCTGGCCACAGTCAGCATGCTGCAGCTGGACGAGCTGATTCAGCAGTGCGGGGAGGTCAAGAAGGAGACTGTCAGTGCCCAGACCATGTGCAGCTACTACAACTCTGCTGAAAGCTACGGACTCCAGAACATCAGGACCATGTGTCTTCAGTGGCTGCTGGAAAATATGATGACCCACTGTAGTTAGGAGCTATTGTGAGAAGTCAGCCTGGATCTCATGAAAGAGGTCATTGCCTCTTCAGCGCTCTTGGTGATGGAGGTGGAGATGGACGTGTATAGCATGTTGAAAAAGTGGATGTTCTTTCAGCCGCAAGACATGGAGGGGCCCGGGCAGAGCCCTATTTCCTAACACCGACTCGTGGTTTGCCAGGTCCAGGAGGGAGTCGGAGGCCACCCCTTTCCTGAAGACCGAGCAGGGCAGAGCCTTCGTGCCAGTGTTCCAGCTGCTGCGGCTTGCCTACATAATCTGGGACCTGACGTCAGCACATGTCATCCACCAGGATGCGATGATCCCTGCTGCTTGGCTGTCTCCAGTGTACAAAGAGCATTGGCTTGGCCCCCTCCGGCTGAGCATACCAGAAAGCTCTGGCCCGTGGACATCTAAGTGTCTGACCCCCAGGGGAACAGCATGCGGTACGGGGGCCAGCTCCACAGGGACAAGCAGTGCAGCTGGCAGTGGGAAGGCTTCAACTTCAGCTGGGACCTGGTAGTGTGCTACGTCAACCAGCACATCATTTTCTGGTGCAGGGCCCCGAACAAGTCCTGCAGTCTCAGAATCAGCTTACTCTCACAGAGAAATATCGCATTCCGTCTGAGCCTGTCCTCCTTGGACAAGGCTTCGAGAGCCGTTTTCTGGAAGGACACAAAATACGAGATGCTTTCACTGAGAAAGGCTCAGGAGCTCGAGGTACTGAACCTGGAAATCCACGACGTGGTTTTCCCCGTATATGTGGCCTGTAACTTCTTATACCTCCACCAAGAGGGGCGTTGCCCAGAGTGAGGATCCCTGCAAAAAAGCTCAGAGAAGCTCTTTCCTGGGGTCAGGGGCGACCAGCTTGGTCCAGATGCCAGCTCCTTCTGTGGGACCAACCAGGCTTACCCATCACTGGTAACCAACTCTGTCAGAGGCTTTGTTGAACTGTAGCTCATAATACTTGACATTGTTTACCTGAGCATATGAAGAGGACAAATTTTGAAGCCCCTCAAGCGCATCTGGAACACATTTGGGCTGCTAATATGGCCATATGTCCTCCTGGTTTAGGATCCATGGACACCACCACCCTCCGATCCACCCATCATTTCTGTGAAGACAAAGAGCTATTGACTTGAATAATGCAGTATAACCATATGTTATACAGCCATATGTGACCTACCTATATGTGAGCCTACCTACTCTACTCCTCTTAGTGAAACTCTCTTAAAATATGTGTTTCCTTTAGTCTGATTAAATGAATGTTAAAGTAACTGTTTCATTTCTCTTTCAGTTGGTGTGTTTAGAGCTGCTACTTGGTTTCCATGGTCTCTCACTATGTGAGCACATCCCGCAGACCATGCTGATAATCTTCTTTTTATTGGTTGCTCTTCAACATAAGCATATCTTTTTTTTAAAATATTTATCGGAGCATAATTTCTTTACAGTGTTGTGATGGATTGTGCTGTATAACAAAGTGAATCAGCTATATGTATACATATATTCCCATATACCCTCCCTCTTGTGTCTCCCTCCCACCCTCCCTATCCCACTCCTCTAGGAGGTCATAAAGCACCAAGATGATCTCCCTGTGCTATGCAGCTGCTTCCCTCTAGCTATCTGTTTTATATTTGGTAGTGTATGTATGTCAATGTTACTCTCTCACTTCCTCCCAGCTTACTCTTCCCCTTCCCCGTGTCCTCAAGTCCATTCTCAACATCAGCGTCTTTATTCTTCTGCTGCCCCTAGGTTCATCAGAACCATTTTTTTTCTTAGATTCCATATATATGTGTTAGCATATGGCAATTTTTTTCTCTTTCTGACTTACTCCACTCTGTATGACATACTGTAAGTCCATCCACCTCAGTAGAAATAACCCAATTTCATTTCTTTTTATAAACCTAAGCATATCTTGATGTTAGTTAGACTTAAACTTCCCTAGCATTTTAACCCCAGAGAAACATTTCAAATCTTATAACACCCTATATTGGGGGTGGAGTGGAAATAAGCAGACTAATTCTGTGAGATTATTCCTGTACTAAATATAGTTTTTCTCTGGCATACAGTCATGAATTATTTATGCCCCAGAGAAAGTACTCTTTAAGCAAGTTGATGGCCTTTGCTCTTCAGAAAACTGATGTTCAAATTGTATTAGGAAAGACTCTTTCCCACTTAAGAACAGGACTGGTAACCTCTGGAACGGATTGCCTTTGAATTATAGTGGGAATTAACTTGGCATCTGGAAATGGGACCAAAATACAAGTAGTCCAACCAGTTATCAAAATGATAAGGTAGAAAGTGTTTTTGTCACAAGAGGTGAAAACACAGTAGTCATGATTTGAATATGTTGGTTTCTGATTACTGCTAACTTGCAAACTGGCCCCATCGCATTCCCTTTTAAATGCCATATTTGTTGGCATTTCACTGAGTTATTTTTGCGGTTAAGGAAGATCAAAGAACGGAAATCTCTGTTTAAGAATCCATACAAATAATAAATACATGATTGGAAAGAGTGTGGAAAGTTCTTACAAGATGAACAAATAAATTAAATAGAATAATCACCAGATTTAAAGTTTTACTTAGTTGAAACCAGAATTTTCCTTACCGTTTGCTGATATTTCTCTTCCCAATGAGATTTTATCCTTTGTCATCCAGTGAACAAATTACTTTTGACTTTCTTTTTTTTTCTTTCTTCATTCATTCATTCATTCATTTATTCATTTTTACCCTTTAAGGAGGACTTAAAGGCTTTATTATCCCAAACCCACATACTAGTATTAGAGTAATACTTACATAACAGTGACTTATTAGAAATAGTTCAATCAGGAAGCTGCTGTTGCATCCCTTGATGTTTCCGGTTAATTTCTCATTCTACCCCCTCTTCCCAGTGCTCCCTTGTACTCTGTATATCTAACCAATTACAAACAATAAACTTCATTACATTTTTTTTAAGAACTAAACTGGGGGAAAGAGTAAGTCATTGATTCAGCAAAAAGGTAAAAATTATTATTTATTTTTTATGTAACAATTTCACTTCCTTTATATAAAAATCTCTAAGCAATTACCAATTGCTTTTTCTTGAGCTGAAGGCCAGGATGCCATTTCATCTAAAGAGAGCCATCCTCACTTGGGAAATTCAGAGACTGCTTATCTGGAAATTCACCTTGACTGAGAGATCTGCTTTTGTTTTCCTACCCAACTAACTTTAAATTCTTAAATTGCTTTTTGCTGTTTACAATATAAAGATGTTCAATAATGTACACACAGTGACAGCTGAAATACACTCATTTAATAAACATTTAAAGTCTCACAATCCGTGACTGTTGCCATTTGCCAGTTTGGGCAATTTATGCAATATCAGTCCCTATTTTTTTACTTCATTTTATTTTTCTTTCCTTTTTGACTGCTAAGGATGAGGAGGAGAGCTTCTCCGAACTTGACACTCACTGTTTTGTAGCCTCTTAGTCAAGGCGTGGGGAGCTGGGGAGGCAGAACCAGATGTGTAGTCATGGTAATGCTACAGGAAACAGTCACACTAAATAACAGCAAACTCAACACCACACCAAGGGAGGTGTACCCCTATGGGATACAGTGCAGTCCTTGACAATGATGAGGATTTATCCCTGTCTCTGTCTTTCCCTGTATGTATGTCTGTCTCTGTCTCCCTGTCATTCCCTATCTCCATCTCTATTGTCTGTGTCTGCATCCCTGTCTATCTCTGTCTACATCTGTCTTTGTCTACCTCTGTCTCTCTCTCAGTCTGTCTATCTTTGTCACTCTCTGTCTCTGTCTTACCGTCCCTATCTTTCTGTTTCCCTCTGTCTCTGAAAATCTGTTCCTGTCTGACTGTGTCTGTCTGGCTCTCAATCTTTCTGTCACTGTCTCTGTATCTCTCTGGTGTTCCTATATCCGTCTGTTTCTGTATCTCTGTGTGTCCATGTGTCTCTTTCTCCATTTGTCTGTCTCTGTCTTTCCCTTTCTGTCTCGGTCTGTCTCTGTCTCAATCTGTCTCTGCCTCCGTCTCTGTTGCTCTCTCTCTGTCCCTCTCCTCTCTCTCTCTCCCTCCTTCCCTCTCTCTCTGTCTCTGTCTTTGTCTCACTCTATCACTATCTCTACGTCTCCATTGCAATGTGCCTCTCTCTTTCTCTGTTTGTCTTTCTCTGTCTCTGCATCTGTCTCTCAGTCTTTCTGTCTCTGTCTTTCCATCTGTACCTATCAGCCTCTGCCTGTCTCCCTGTCTCTGTCTGTAACCATCGCTCTCTGTCTTAGTTTGTACATGTGTCTGTCTTTCCCTGTCTGGTTTTGTCTTTCTCTGTCTCCCTTTCTCTGTCTCTACCTATTTATATCTGTCTGTGTCTGCCCCTCTCTGTGTAACCTTTTCTACCTGTTTCTTTTTTGGAAGGAGGTGTAATATCTGGATCTGTCCATCTGTTGGACTTTCTCAGCCTGCCCAACCAGCTGTCTCTGTTTTCTGTCAGGCTGTCCTGTCTCTGGCTGTTTCTGCCTCTGGATCTATTACATCTTTTGATAGTCTGTCTCTGTCTCTGCCTGTCTTAAGGAGACAGGGATGAAAAGTTATTACAATTCAGTACACAAACCCCCTTCTCTTATGTTCCCTTCCAGTGGTCTCCCAGAGACAGATGCTTTAAGAAGATAAAGGTTAACATTCATGTTCAAAGACATAAGAGACCTCAATAAAAAATGGCCTATGATGGAGAACACGGTGTCCCAGGGATGTAGGTGGGATGGACACAGACAGCAGACAAGTGTGAAGTATGCTACTGTGGAAAGGGTTTGTATATAAACAGCACAAAGATGACATTGGAATTTTAATGAAAGCTCCATCATGTGCTAGAAAAAGAAAACCATCGTTTTTAAGAGGAAAAGAAAAACAAGAGGGAATGTCTAGCTACAGGGTCTACAGGAAGGTGCTTGCCAAGTCTCAACCACAGAATTTGGACATGAAGCTGCCTGATGAGAGTTAATAATAGCAAAATGCACCTAGTTTACATAAGTACACAACACAAACCATGGGATTAAATATGAAATTTTGAATTGGGGTCAGTAAGAAACACATTGAAATAAGTGCATTGAAAGAAGATCCATGGTTCCAATGTCATCACCTGTTCAGCTAGTAACATGACTCCTAAGACATTCATATTTTATGAGCCCACATAGTGTTCCACCTTTTCCTTGTCCACTCAGCTACCTGGGCCTTGATGCCCTTCCCTTTATTCAGGATTAATCGCTTGAAAGGGGTATATCACCTGTCTCATATTCCAAGGTTTACATGCTTGACTCCCATTACCATCTAAATGTCATAGACACTCAAATTCATAGCCCATGCACAGACCTCTTCTTTGAATCCCGACCTATAGGCAACGGTCTGCCCCACAACGTGGAAATCTCAAAGGTGCTGCAATCTACAAAGGAACAAAATCGAACGTATGATCCAGGCAACCAATTTTAATCTAACTGTAGCTTCCTTCCTCATTTGAATAAATAAATAGAAAGACATTGATGGTGGTAAGGAGATAATAACCAAGAGGTTGGCTGAAAATTATCCTCCCTCAAGTGTTTGAGTTTCAGGAATCAAATTTGTCTCTTCATGATGTTCTAAAGATAGGCGGCGTTTTCTCTAGTAGGCCAGAGAACTGAAATTTACCTCATTTATTTAGACAACAAATAGCCAATTGATATATGAACAGTCTTTGGGAAAGATTTGTTCTAACGGTGCAGGGGACAGTCTGGTTTGGTCTGTGAACACATTTTCCACATCGATTGTTATGATTAGATTCTGAGATTAGACAACAAAGAATAATTTCACTCCATATTGTAGCAAAATTCAACTATCAAACTTGGTTTAAAGATGCAGTGCAAGGGATAAAAACAACCTGTGCAAATTCATGCTAAGATTTGAATACCCAAAAGATCCTTAAGTCTCAGAAAAGTATTCATCACATAAACACAATGCATTGCATTGGTGATAGCTGTCAAGTATTTTATTAAAAAAATTAAAAGAATACAAGGTGATGGTAAAAATAGGAATCTACAAGCAACTGATTGTTTTGATGAGCATGTTTGAAGCACATGGAATTTTATGAGGAATGGTGACTATAAGTGAATTAAAATTTTCCAAGCAGTCACGAAGACCATGTTTTGAATGAAGGCAGGTGGCTGAGTATGGTCCACCAGCAGGTCAGTGGACTTCCTGTAAGAGGTACATTCTGCAAAATGGTAGCCCCTAGTCATATGTGAATATGTAATTTGATTAAAATTAAGTAAAATTGAAAATTCAGTCTCACTAGCGGCATTTGAAGCGCTCAATGGTTATGTGTAAACAGTGACTACTACACTCTGTTCAGCACAGATATGGAACATTTCTATCAGTGTAGAGAGTTCTGTTAGATAGTGCTGTCCTATAATCAGTTGCCCCAAGTAAATTTTACATTTCTTTCTACTTCTGAATACATAGGTTGCCTGGATAACCTCGAAGTGGAAATTGGAAATTGCTTAGAGATTTTATATAAAGGAAGTGAAATTGTTACATAAACAATAAATAATAATTTTTGCCTTTCTACTGAATCAATGACTTACTCTTTCCCCCAGTTTACTTATTTAAAAAAATGTAATGAAGTTTATTGTTTGTAATTGGTTAGATATACAGAGTATAAGGGAGCACTGGGAAGTGGGGCGGAATGAGAAATTAAGCACAAACATCAAAGGATGCAACAGCAGCTTCCTGAATGAACTATTTCTTAAAACTAACTGTTATGTAAGTATTACTCTAATACTAGTATGTGGGTTTGGGACAATGAAGCCTTTAAAACCTCCGTAAAGGGTAAAAATGAATAAATTAATGAATGAATGAAGAAAGAAAAAAAAAGGAAAGTCAAATGTAATTTGTTCACTGGATGACAAAGGATAAAATCTCATTGGAAAGAGAAATATAAGCAAACAGTAAGGAAAATTCTGGTTTCAACTAAATAAAACATTAAATCTGGTGATTATTCTTTTTAATTTATTTGTTCATCTTGTATGAACATTTCACATTCTTTCCAAGCATGTATTTATTAATTGTATGGATTCTTAAACAGAGATTTCCATTCTTTGACCTCTTTAACCGCAAAAATCCCTCAGTGAAATGCCAACAAGTAGGGCACTTAAAAGGGAAAGGGATGGGGCCAGTTTGCAACTTAGCAGTAATAAGAAACCAACATATTTAAATTATGACTACTGTGTTTTCACCTTTTGTGACAAAAATCACCTTCTTCCTTATCCTTTTGATTGTTGGCTTGGACTGCTTGTCTTTTGATCCCATTTCCAGATGCCAAGTTAATTCCCACTATAATTCAAAGGCAATCCGTTCCAGAGGTTACCAGTCCTGTTCTTAAGTGGAAAAGAGTCTTTCCAAATACAATTTGAACATCAAAGGTTTCTGAAGAGCAAAGGCCATCAACTTGCTTAAAGAGTACTTTCTCTGGGGCATAAATAATTCATGACTCTATGCCACAGAAAAACTATATTTAGTACAGGAATAATCTCACAGAATTAATCTGCTTATTTCCAGTCCACCCCCAATATAGGGTGTTATAATATTTGAAATGTTTCTCTGGGGTTAAAATGCTAGGGAAGTTTAAGTCTAACTAACATCAAGATATGCTTAGGTTCATAAAAGAAATGAAACTGGGTTATTTGTAGTGAGGTGGATGGGCCTAGAGTCTGTCATAAAGAGTGAAATAGGTCAGAAAGAGAAAATAAATGCCATATGCTAACACATATATATGGAATCTAAAAAAAAAAGGTTCTGATGAACCTAGGCGCAGCACAGGAATAAAGACACTGATGTAGAGAATGGACTTGAGGACAAGGGGAAGGGAAAGAGTAAGCTGGGATGAAATGAGAGAGTAGCATTCACATATATACATTACCAAATGTAAAACAGATAGCTAGTGGGAAGCAGCTGCATAGCACAGGGAGATCAGCTTGGTGATTTATGACTCCCTAGAGGGGTGGGATAGGGTGGGTGGGAGGGAGACAGAACGGGGAGGGGTTATGGGATATCCCATATGGGGGATATGGGGATTCACTTTGTTATACAGCAGAAACCAACACAACACTGTAAAGAAATTATGCTCCAATAAATATTTTTTTAAAAAAAGATTTGTTTAGGTTGAAGAGAAACCAATAAAAAGGAGTTCATCTGTGTGGTCTGGGTGGTGTGCTCACATAGTGAGAGACCATGGAAACCATGTAGCAGCTCTAAACACACCAACTGAAAGAGAAATGAAACTTATTTTAACATTTATTTAATCAAACTAAAGGAAACACATATTTTAAGAGAGTTTCACTAAGAGTAGTAGAGTAAGTAGGCTCACAGTTTCATCTAAAGTCAATAGCTCTTTGTCTTCACAGAAATGATGCGCGAGGCGGAGACGGGGGGTGTCGATGGATCCTAAACCAGGAGGACAGTTTGCCATATTAGCAGCCCAAATGCATTCTAGCAGTGCTTGAGTGGCTTCCAAATTAGTCCTTTTCATATGCTCAGGTAAACAATGTCAAGTATTATGAGCTACAGTTCAACAAAGCCTCTGACAGAGTTAGTTGTCAGAGATGGCAAGCCTGGTTTGTCCCACAGAAGGAGCTGGTATCTGGACCAAGCTGGTCCTCCCTGAGCCCAGAAAAGAGCTGCTCAGTTCTCTGAGCTCTTTTGCAGGGGTCCTCACTCTGGACAATGCCCTTGTCGGTGGAGATACAGGAAGTTACAGGCCACATATATGGGGAAAATCACGTCTTGGTTTTCCAAGTTCACTACGTCTATCACTTGACCCCTTCTCAGGGAAAGCATCAGGTATTTTTGTCCTTCCTGAAAACGACTCTCACTGCCCTGTCCAAGGAAAACAGGTGCAGGCGGAACGCAACCATTCTCTGCCAGAGTAAGCTGACCCTGAGGCTGCAGGACTTGTTCACTGCGCTGCACCAGAAAATGATGTGCTGGTTGACGTAGCACACCACCAGGTCCCAGCTGAAGTTGAAGCCTTCCCACTGCCAGCTGCACTGCTTGTCCCTGTGGAGCTGGCCCCCACACCGCATGCTCTTCCCCTGGGGGGCAGACATCTAGACGTCCAGGGGCCAGAGCTTTCTGGTCTGCTCAGCCCGGAGGAGGCCAAGCCAATGCTCTTTGTACACCTGGGACAGCCAAGCGGCAGGGATCAGTGCATCCTGGTGGATGACGCGTGCTGACGTCAGGTCCCAGATTATGTAGGCAACCCGTAGCTGCTGGAACATGGGCACGAAGTCTCTGCCCTGCTCGGTCTTCAGGAAAGGGATGCCCTCCGACTCCCTCCTGGACCTGGCAAACCACGAGTCATTGTCAGGCAATAGGGCCCTGCGTGGGCCCCTCCATGTCGGCTGCAGCTACAAGAACATCCACTTTTTCAGCATGGTGTACACGTCCATCTCCAACTACATCATCAAGAGCTCTGAAGAGGTAATGACCTCTTTCATGAGATCCAGGCTGACTTCTCACAATAGCTCCTCACTACACTGGGTCATCATGTTGTCCAGCAGCCACTGAAGACACATGGTCCTGATGTTCTGGAGTCTGTAACTTTCAGCAGAGTAGTAGTAGCTGCACACCGTCTGGGCACTGACAGTCTCCTTCATGACCTTCCCGCACTGCTGAATCAGCTCGTCCAGCTGCAGCGTGCTGGCTGTGGCCGGGATGGCGAAGACTCGACCGGGTGGTATGAACATGGAGTCTCAGTACAGGGAACCTAAAGCCTCGTGCAGTGCCTCGCGATCAATATTCACGTCAGGCATCTGCAACTCTATAGTATCCATGGTTGTCTCCTGCCAAGCACCACTGAACCTGCTAGCAAAGTACCCTGACTGGCACAAGTATACCCAATGCAAGTTCCACTCCTCCCCCAGTGCGCGGATCCTCACGTCACTCTCTTCTCCTCTCAGGAAGAGTGCCTCATAAATGGACCCTGAACAATCTTTAGCATGTTTCCGGTGGGGCGCTTTTGTGAGCGGCCCCCATGGGCCTGTCTTCCGCTTGTGGCTCACCTGACTGGTGGCGGGTCTGGCCTCTTCGCTCTCCTTCCCTTCCTCTCTCTCTGCCACTACTGCCTCCTCGGCCTCCTCCTCCTCCCCAGTGGCACTTGGTTCCTCTGGGGCACGCCGCCCCCTGTGCCATGGCATCCAACCGCTTCGTGCTCCCATGGCCTATACCTCAGCGGTGCAGTGGACAAGCTTCCTCCCCAGGCGCCGTTACCACGGGCACTAGCTCAGCCCATAGTGCTGCTGGGTACAGATGACGTTTGCTCTAACGTCCTCTGGGACGAATGCTAAGCCACACCCACTAGGCCCCACTGCGCCGGATAAGGGCACTACGTATCAGGGATTCCACTCTGTTTATCTTTCCCTCCTGGGATGATTGCTCTCAGGCTCCCTTCATATGATGATGGTGGAACAGAGGACTTTGTGTGCAAATTTTCCACATTAATTTCAAGAACACAATTCGCTCTTCCTCATCTAAAAGAGTTAGTGATCATTCCTTTATGGAGAATTACATCTTGGTCCCAGCTCTATCTTCTAGGCACCTTAATTTCCATAATTAACTTCTTAGGCTATCTCATCACTTGAGCTGTGAAACCATTTTTTTTGTGATAAAAGGGGCAATTTTGCCCCAGTCTTTGCTTTGGTCTTTAACTTTTATTTTAAAATAGCATTGGCAATTATAGAATCATTTAGAACTCTGTGTGTGTGCATGCCCGTGTGCACGTGTATGCACATGTGCATCCAAATCAGCTTCTCAGAGCTCATGCCTCCATTTTCCATAGGCACACATACCTTTAGTTTGGGGGAAGATCTTAAGTTCCCAAGATACTTTTAGCATTTTTTAATGTTTTTATTTTTGTTCCCTCTCCACCTGTTTGAACATCTTGAGCTCTCTGTTGGCACTTTCCTTGTTCTTGCAAACAACTACTCATTCCTCGTGGTCTGAGATCTGGATCAAAGACCACCGTTTTTCACACCTCCAAGGCAGATATATATCTTTCTTCAACTGTACTCCCATCAGACCTTGATCAAACATTTCTCCCCATATGGCTGCAGTTATTTCATTGTATTATTTTTCACTCCTAGATTTTTGAATGTTTGAGGCAAGGACTTTGGATTACCAGCACCACACACAAGGCTTAGCAAGTAACAAACTTACAGTGAAAGTAAATGAGGAATGAATGGGATGGTTTTCCATTTTTGAGGAAATGAATAACATTAAATACTGCACTGACAAGTGTAATATGCTAAACAAATGATGTGTTGCAGAGAGAATCTGGATCTTTCAATGACAAGGAAAGTACAATTTAAGGGAAACTACTAACAATCAAAAACCTCTTGAAAATGGCAAGCCTCTAAGATCATTTGACCCTGCCTAAGGAGAATATTTACATAATTGAAATAGTGCAGTATAACCATATGTTACATTTTTAATATTCTCTGTTATATAACTTTACAGAGGAGCTGATAAGAGGGTCTACATAAAGGCTGCATGTTCAGTGATGCTTGGCAGGAGTGCTTGGCATGGATACTATAGAGTTGCAGATGCCTGACGAGAACATTGATCGTGAGGCACTGCACGAGGCTTTAGGTTCCCTGTACCAAGACTCCATGCTCATCTCACCCGGACGAGTCGTCGCCATCCTGGCCACAGCCAGCATGCTGCAACTGGACGAGCTGATTCAGCAGTGCGGGGAGGTCATGAAGAGACTGTAGTGCCCAGACCATGTGCAGCTACTACAACTCTGCTGAAAGCTATGGACCCCAGAACATCAGAACCATGTGTCTTCAGTGGCTGCTGGACAACGTGATGACCCAGTGTAGTTAGGAGCTATTGTGAGATGTCAGCTTGGATCTCATGAAAGCGGTCATTGCCTCTTCAGAGCTCTTGGTGATGGAGGTGGAGATGGACTTGTAAACCATGTTGAAAAACTGAATATTCTTGCAGCTGCAGCCGATATGGAGGGGCCCACACAGAGCCCTATTATCGTGGTTTGCCAGGTCCAGGAGGGAGTCGGAGGGCACCCCTCTCCTTAAGACCGAGCAGGGCAGAGCCTTTTTTCCAGTAGCTGTGGCTTGCCTACATAATCTGGGACCTGACATCGGCACGCGTCATCCGCCAGGATGCGATGATCCCTGCCGCTTGGCTGTCTCCAGTGTACAAAGAGCATTGGCTTGTCCCCCTCCGGGCTGAGCAGACCAGAAAGCTCTGTCTCGTGGACGTCTACGTGTCCGAACCCCAGGGGAACAACATGCGGTGCGGGGGGCCAACTCCACAGGGACAAACAGTGCAGCTGGCGGTGGGAAGGCTTCAACTTCAGCTGGGACCTGGTGATGTGCTACGTCAACTAGCACATCACTTTCCGGTGCAGTGCATTGAACAAGTCCTGCAGCCTCGGGGTCAGGTCAGCTTACTCTGGCAGAGAATGGTCGTGTTCTCCCTGCTCCTGTCTTCCTTGCACAGGGCTGGGAGAGTCGTTTTCAGGAAGGACACAAAATACCAGATGCTTTCCCTGAGAAAGGCTCAAGAGCTCGAGGTAGTGAACTTGGAAAACCACGACGTGGTTTTCCCCATATATGTGGCCTGTAACTTCTTATACCTCCACCAAGAGGGGCGTTGCCCAGAGTGAGGATCCCTGCAAAAAAGCTCAGAGAACTGAGCAGCTCTTTCCTGGGGTCAGGGATGACCAGCTTCGTCCAGATGCCAGCTCCTTCTATGGAACCAACCAGGCTTGCCCATCTGTGGTAACCAACTCTGTCAGAGGCTTTGTTGAACTGTAGCTCATAATACTTGACATTGTTTACCTGAGCATATGACAAGGAGAAATTTTGAAGCCCCCAAACACCTCCAGAACTCATTTGGGCTGTTAATGTGGCAACCTGTCCTCCTGGTTTAGGATCCATCGACACCACCACCGCCTGATCGGCCCATCATTTCTGTGAAGACAAAGAGCTATTGACTTGAATAGTGCAGTATAACCATATGTTATACAGCCATATGTGACCTACCTATATGTGAGCCTACCTACTCTACTACTCTTAGTGAAACTCTCTTAAAATATGTGCTTCCTTTAGTTTGATTAAATGAATGTTAAAATAAGTTTCATTTCTCTTTCAGTTGGTGTGTTTAGAGCTGCTACTTGGTTTCAATGGTCTCTCAGTGTGTAAGCACATCCGCTGGTGCACACTGATGATCCTCTTTTTATTGGTTGCTCTTCAACCTAAGCATATCTTTTTTTTAACATATTTATCGGATCATAATTTCTTTACAATGTTGTGTTGGTTTCTTCTGTATAGCAAAGTGAATCAGGTATATGTATACATATATACCCATATCCCCTCCCTCTTGAGTCTCCCTCCCACCCTCCCTATCCCAGCCCTCAAGATGGTCATAAAGCACCAATTGATCTCCCTGTGCTATGCAGCTGCTTCCCTCTAGCTATCTGTTTTATATTTGGTAGTGTATGTATGTCAATGTTACTCTCTCACTTCCTCCCAGCTTACTCTTCCCCTTCCCCGTGTCCTCAAGTCCATTCTCAACATCAGCGTCTTTATTCTTCTGCTGCCCCTAGGTTCATCAGAACCATTTTTTTTCTTAGATTCCATATATATGTGTTAGCATATGGCATTTTTTTCTCTTTCTGACTTACTTCACTCTGTATGACCGACTCTAGTCCCATCCACCTCACTACAAGTAACCCAATTTCATTTCTTTTTATGAACCTAAGCATATCTTGATGTTAGTTAGACTTAAACTTCCCTAGCATTTTAACCCCAGAGAAACATTTCAAATATTATAACACCCTATATTGGGGGTGGAGTGGAAATAAGAAGATTAATTCTGTGAGATTATTCCTGTACTAAATATAGTTTTTCTGTGGCATAGAGTCATGAATTATTTATGCCCCAGAGAAAGTACTCTAAGCAAGTTGATGGCCTTTGCTCTTCAGAAACCTTTGATGTTCAAATTGTATTTGGAAAGACTCTTTCCCACTTAAGAACAGGACTGGTAACCTCTGGAACGGAATGCTTTGAATTATAGTGGGAATTACTTGGCATCTGGAAATGTGATCAAAAGACAAGCAGTCCAGGCCGGTAATCAAAAGGATAAGGTATGTTAGTGTATATATGTCCATGCCTCTCTCTTGCTTTGTCACAGCTCACCCTTCCCTCTCTGTAAGGTAGATAGCTAGTGGGAAGCAGCCGCATAGCACAAGGATATCAGCTCTGTGCTTTGTGACCTTTGGAGGAGTGGGATAGGGAGGGTAGGAGGGAGGGAGTCGCAAGAGGGGAGAGAGATGGGAACATATGTATATGTATAACTGATTCACTTTGTTATAAAGCAGAAACTAACACACAATTGTAAAGCAATTATACGCCAATAAAGACGTTAAAAAAAAGGATAAGGTAGAAAGTGTTTTTGTCACAAAAGGAGAAATACACTAGTCTTGATTTTAATATGTTGGTTTCTTATTACTGCTAACTTGCAAACTGGCCCCATCCCTTTCCCTTTTAAATGCCTTACTTGTTTGCATTTCACTGAGTGATTTTTGTGGTTAAAAAAGGTCAAAGAATGGAGAGCTGTGTTTAAGAATCCATAAAAATAATAAATACATGTTTGGAAAGAGAGTGAACACTACACACAAGATGAACAAATAAATTAAAAAGAATAATCACCAGATTTAATGTTTTATTTAGTTGAAACCAGAATTTTCCTTACCATTTGCTTATATTTCTCTTACCAATGAGATTTTATCCTTTGTCATCCAGTGAACAAATTACTTTTGACTTTCTTTTTTGTTTTCTTTCTTCATTCATTCATTTTTACCCTTTAAGGAGGTTTTAAAGGCTTCATTATTCCAAAACCACATACTAGTATTAGAGTAATACTTGCATAAGAGTTAGTTATAAGAAAGTTCAATCAGGAAGCTGCTGTTGCATCCTTTGATGTTTCTGCTTAATTCTCATTCCGCCCCCTTTCCTAGGGCTCCCTTATACTCTGTATATCTAACCAATTACACACAATAAACTTCATTACATTTTTTTAATAAGTAAACTGGGGGAAAGAGTAAGTCATTGATTCAGCAAAAAGGTAAAAATTATTATTTATTTTTTATGTAACAATTTCACTTCCTTTATATAAAAATCTCTAAGCAATTACCAATTGCTTTTTCTTGAGCTGAAGGCCAGGATGCCATTTCATCTAAAGAGAGCCATCCTCACTTGGGAAATTCAGAGACTGCTTATCTGGAAATTCACCTTGACTGAGAGATCTGCTTTTGTTTTCCTACCCAACTAACTTTAAATTCTTAAATTGCTTTTTGCTGTTTACAATATAAAGATGTTCAATAATGTACACACAGTGACAGCTGAAATACACTCATTTAATAAACATTTAAAGTCTCACAATCCGTGACTGTTGCCATTTGCCAGTTTGGGCAATTTATGCAATATCAGTCCCTATTTTTTTACTTCATTTTATTTTTCTTTCCTTTTTGACTGCTAAGGATGAGGAGGAGAGCTTCTCCGAACTTGACACTCACTGTTTTGTAGCCTCTTAGTCAAGGCGTGGGGAGCTGGGGAGGCAGAACCAGATGTGTAGTCATGGTAATGCTACAGGAAACAGTCACACTAAATAACAGCAAACTCAACACCACACCAAGGGAGGTGTACCCCTATGGGATACAGTGCAGTCCTTGACAATGATGAGGATTTATCCCTGTCTCTGTCTTTCCCTGTATGTATGTCTGTCTCTGTCTCCCTGTCATTCCCTATCTCCATCTCTATTGTCTGTGTCTGCATCCCTGTCTATCTCTGTCTACATCTGTCTTTGTCTACCTCTGTCTCTCTCTCAGTCTGTCTATCTTTGTCACTCTCTGTCTCTGTCTTACCGTCCCTATCTTTCTGTTTCCCTCTGTCTCTGAAAATCTGTTCCTGTCTGACTGTGTCTGTCTGGCTCTCAATCTTTCTGTCACTGTCTCTGTATCTCTCTGGTGTTCCTATATCCGTCTGTTTCTGTATCTCTGTGTGTCCATGTGTCTCTTTCTCCATTTGTCTGTCTCTGTCTTTCCCTTTCTGTCTCGGTCTGTCTCTGTCTCAATCTGTCTCTGCCTCTGTCTCTGTTGCTCTCTCTCTGTCCCTCTCCTCTCTCTCTCTCCCTCCTTCCCTCTCTCTCTGTCTCTGTCTTTGTCTCACTCCATCACTATCTCTACGTCTCCATTGCAATGTGCCTCTCTCTTTCTCTGTTTGTCTTTCTCTGTCTCTGCATCTGTCTCTCAGACTGTCTGTCTCTGTCTTCCCGTCTGTGCCTATCAGCCTCGGCCTATCTCCCTGTCTCTGTCTGTAACTGTCGCTCTCTGTCTTAGTTTGTACATGTGTCTGTCTGTCCCTGTCTGGTTCTGTCTTTCTCTGCCTCCCTGTCTCTCTCTCTATCTATTTCTAACTGTCTGTTTCTGCCCCTTTCTGTGTATCCCTTTCTACCTGTCTCTTTTTGGGGAGGAGGTGTAATATCTGGCTCTGTCCATCTGTTGGAGTTTCTCAGCCTGCCCAACCAGCTGTCTCTGTTTTTCTGTCAGGCTGTCCTGTCTCTGGCTGTTTCTGCTTCTGGCTCTGTTACATCTTTTGATAGTCTGTCTCTGTTTCTGCCTGTCTTAAGGAGACAGGAATGAAAGGTTATTACAATTCAGTACACAAACGCTCTTCTCTTACGTTCCCTTCCAGTGGTCCCCCAGAGACAGATGCTGAAAGAAGATAAAGGTGAGCATTCATGTTCAAAGACATAAGAGACCTAAATAAACAATGGCCTATGAAGGAGAAATGGTGTCCCAGGGATGTGGGTGGGATGGACACAGACAGCAGACAAGTGTAAAGTATGGTACTGTGGAAAGGATCTATATATAAACAGCACAAAGATGACATTGGAATTTTAATGAAAGATCCATCATGTGCTAGAAAAAGAGAACCATCTTTTTTTAAGAGGAAAAGGAAAACAAGAGAGAGTGTCTAGCTACAGGTTCTACAGGAAGGTATTTGCCAAGTCTCAGCCACAGAACTTGGACATGAAGCTGCCTGATGAGAGTTAAAATAGCAAAATGCACCTATTTCTTTTTCATATTTATTGGGGTATAATTTCTTTACAATGGGTGTAGTTTCTGCTTTGTAACAAATGAATCAGTTATACATATACATATGTTCTCATATCTCCTCCCTCTTGCGTCTCCCTCCCTCCAACCCTCCCTATCCCACCCATCCAGGTGGTCACAAAACACCAAGCTGATCTCCCTGTGCTATGGGGCTGCTTGCCACTAGCTATCTACCTTAAGTTTGGTAGTGTATATATGTCCATGCCTCTCTCTCGCTTTGACACAGCTCACCCTTCCCCCTCCCCATATCCTCAAGTCCTTTCGCTAGTAAGTCTGTGTCTTTATTCCTGTCTTACCCCTAGGTATTTCATGACATTTTTTTTCTTAAATTCCATATATATGTGTTAGCATACGGTATTTGTCTTTCTCTTTCTGACTTACTTCACTCTGTACGACAGACTCTAGTTCTATCCACCTCAATACAAATAGCTCAATTTCATTTCTTTTTATGGCTGAGTAATATTCCATTGTATATATGTGGCACATTTTCTTTATCCATTCATCCGATGATGGACACTTGGGTTGTTTCCATCTCTGGGCTACTGGAAATAGAGCTGCAATGAATATTTTGGTATATAATATTTTTGAATTATAGTTGTCCCAGGGTATATGCCCAGTACTGGGATTGCTGGGTCATATGGTAGTTCTATTTGTAGTTTTTTAAAGAACATCCATACTGTTCTTCATAGTGGCTGTACCAATTCACATTCCCACTGGCAGTGCAAGAGTATTCCCTTTTCTCCACACCCTCTCCAAAATTTATTGTTTCTAGAATTTTTGATGATGGCCATTCTGAGTGGTGTGAGATGATATTTCATTGTAGTTTTAATTTGCATTTCTCTAATGATTAATGACGTTGAGCATGCTTTCATGTGCTTCTTGGCAGTCTGTATATCTTCTTTGGAGAAATGTCTATTTAGGTCTTCTGCCCATTTTTGGATTCGCTTGTTTGTTTTTTTGTTATTGAGTGGCATGAGCTGCTTGTAAACTTTGGAAATTAATCCTTTGTCTGTTGCTTCATTTGCAAATATTTTCTCCCATTCTGTGGGTTGTCTTTTGGTCTTGTTTATGGTTTCCTTTTCTGTGCAAAAGTTTTGAAGTTTCATTAGGTTCCATTTGTTTACTTTTGTTTTTGTTTCCATTTCTCTAGGAGGTGGGTCAAAAAGGATCTTGCTGTGATTTATGTCGTAGACTGTTCTGCCGATATTTTCCTTTAAGAGTTTGAGAGTTTCTGGCCTTACATTTAGGTCTTTAAGCCATTTTGAGCTTATTTTTGTCTATGGTGTTAGGGAGTGATATAAGCTCATACTTTACATGTACCTGTCCAGTTTTCCCAGCACCACTTATTGAAGAGGCTGTCTTTTCTCCACTGTATATGCTTGCCTCCTTTATCAAAGATAAGATGACATATGTACGTGTGTTTATCTCTGGGCTTTCCATCCTGCTCCACTGATCTACCTTTCTCTTTTTTGCCAGTACCATACTGTCTTGATTACTGTAGCTTTGTAGAATAGTCTGAAGTCAGGGAGCCTGATTCCTCCAGCTCCGTTTTTCCTTCTGAAATTTGCTTTGGCTATTCGGGGTCTTTTGTGTTTCTGTACAAATTGTGAAATTTTTTTTTCTACTTCTGTGAAAAATGACAGTGGTAGTTTGATCGGGATTGCAATGAATGTGTAGATTGCTTTGGGTAGTAGAGTCATTTTCACAATGTTGATTCTTCCAATCCAAGAACATGGTATATCTCTCCATCTATTTGTACCATATTTGATTTCTTTCATCAGTGTCTTATAATTTTCTGCATACAGGTCTGCTGTCTCCTTAGGTAGGTTTATTCCTAGATATTTTATTCTTTTTGTTGCAGTGGTAAATGGGAGTGTTTTCTTGATTTCATTTTCAAATTTTTCATCATTAGTGTATAAGAATGCCAGAGATTTCTGTGCATTAATTTTGTATCCTGATACTTTACCACATTCATTGACTAGCTCTAGTAGTTTTCTGGTCGCATCTTTAGGATTCTCCATGTATAGTATCATGTCATCTGCAAAGAGTGACAGCTTTACTTCTTCTTTTCTGATTTGGATTACTTTTAGTTCCTTTTCTTCTCTGATTGCTGTGGCTAAAACTTCCAAAAATATGTTGAGTAAGAGTGGTGAGAGTGCACAACCTTCTCTTTTTCCTGATCTTAGTGGAAATGCTTTCAGTTTTTCACCATTGAGGCTGATATTGGCTGTGGGTTTGTCATATATGGCCTTTATTATGTTGAGGAAAGTTCCCTCTATGCCTACTTTCTGCTGGGTTTTTATCTTAAATTGGTGTTGAATTTTGTCGAATCTTTTCTCTGCATCTATAGAGATGATCATATTTTTTTCCTTCAATTTATTAATATTGTTTGTCTCATTGATTGATTTGCATCTTTGAAGAATCCTTGCATTCCTGGAAGAAACCCCACTTGATTATGGTGTATGATCCTTTTAATGTGCTGTTGGATTCTGTTTGCTAGTATTTTGTTGAGGATTTTTGCATCTTGTTCATCAGTGAAATTGGCCTGTAGTTTTCTTTCTTTGTGACATCCTTGTATGGTTTTGATATCAAGGTGATGGTGGCCTCGTAGAATGAATTTGGGAGTGTTCCTCCCTCTGTTATATTTTGGAAGAGTCTGAGAAGGATAGGTATTATGTCTTCTCTAAATGTTTGATAGAATTCGCCTGTGAAGCCATCTGGTCCTGGGCTTTGGTTTGTTGGAAGATTTGTAATCAAAGTTTCAATTTCAGTGCTTGTGCCTGGTCTGTTCATATTTTCTATTACTTCCTGATTCGGTCTTGGCAGGTTGTGCATTTCTAAGAATTTGTCCATTTCTTCCAGGTTGTCAATTTTATTGGCATAGAGTTGCTTGCATTAATCTCTCATGATCCTTTGTATTTCGGCAGTGTCAGTTATTACTTCTCCTTTTTCATTTCTAATTCTATTGATTTGAGTCTTCTCCCTTTTATTCTTGATGAGTCTGGCTAGTGGCTTATCAATTTTGTTTATCTTCTCAAGGAATGAGGTTTTAGTTTTATTGATCTTTGCTGTCACTTCCTTCATTGCTTTTTCATTTATTTCTGAGGTAATTTTTATGATTTCTTTCCTTTTGCTAACTTTGGGTTTTCTTGTGCTTCTTTCTCTAATTGCTTTAGATGCAAGTTTATGTTATTTATTCGAGATGTTTTCTCTTTCTTAAGATAGACTTGTATTGCTATAAACTTCCCTCTTAGAACTGGTTTTCCTGCATCCCATAGGTTTCGGGTTGTCGTGTCTCCATTGTCATTTGTTTCTAGGTATTTTTTTATTTCCTCTTTGATTTCTTCAGTGATCTCTTCGTTATTAAGTAGTGTATTGTTTAACCTCCATGTGTTTGTGTTTTTTACAGATCTTTTCCTGTAATTGATATCTAGTCTCATAGCGTTGTGCTCAGAAAAGATACTTGATACAATTTCAATTTTCTTAAATTTACCAAGGCTTGATTTGTGACCCAGGATATGATTTATCCTGGAGAATGTTCCATATGCACTGGAGAAAAATGTGTATTCTGTTGTTTTTGGATGGAGTGTCCTATAAATATCAATTAAGTCCAACTTGTTTAATGTGTCATTTAAAGCTTGTGTTTCCTTATTTATTTTCATTTTGGATGATCTGTCTATTGGTGAAAGTGGGGTGTTAAAGTCCCCTACTATGAATGTGTTACTGTCGATTTCCCCTTTTATGGCTTTGAGCATTTGCCTTATGTGTTGAGATGCTCCTGTGTTGGGTGCATAAATATTTACAGTTGTTATATCTTCTTCTTGGATCGATCCCTTGATCATTATGTAGTATCCGTCTTTGTCTCTTCTAATAGTCTTTATTTTAAAGTCTATTTTGTTTTATATGAGAATTGCTACTCCAGCTTTATTTGGGTTTCTGTTTGCATGGAATATCTTTCTACAACCCCTTACTTTGACTCTGTATGTGTCTCTAGGTCTGAAGTGGGTCTCTTGTAGACAGCATATATATGGGTCTTGTTTTTGTATCCATTCAGCCAATCTGTGTCTTTTGGTGGGAGCATTCAGTCCATTTACCTTTAAGGTAATTATTGATATGTATGTGTGTATTCCCATTTTCTAAATAGTTTTGAGTTTTTTATTGTAGGTCTTTTCCTTCTCTTGTGTTTCTTGCCTAGAGAAGTTCCTTTAGCATTTGTTGTGAAGCTGGTTTTGTGGTGCTGAACTCTCTCAGCTTTTGCTTGTCTGTAAACATTTTAATTTCTCCATTAAATCTCGATGAGATCCTTGCTGGGTAGAGTATTCTTGGTTGCAGGGTTTTCTCCTTCATCACTTTCAGTATGTCCTGCCACTCCTTTCTGGCTTGCAGAGTTTCTGCTGAGAGATGAGCCATTAACCTTATGGGGATTCCCTTGTGTGTTATTTGTGGTTTTTCCCTTGCTGCTTTTAATATGCTTTCTTTGAATTTAATATTTGACAGTTTGATTAATATGTGGCCTGGCATATTTCTCCTTGTATTTATCCTGTGTGGGACTCTCTGTGCTTCCTGGACTTGATTAACTATTTCCTTTCCCATATTAGGGAACTTTTCAACTATAATCTCTTCAAATATTTTCTCAGTCTCTTTCTTTTTCTCTTCTTCTTCTGGAACCCCTATAATTCGAATGTTGGTGCATTTAATGTTGTCCCAGTGGTCTTTGAGACTGTCCTCAGTTCTTTTCATTCTTTTTCTTTATTCTGCTCTGCAGTAGTTATTTCCAGTATTTTATCTTCCAGGTCACTTATCCGTTCTTCTGCCTCAGTTATTCTGCTATTGATCCCATGTAGAGTATTTTTCATTTCATTTATTGTGTTGTTCATCATTGCTTGTTTCATCTTTATTTCTTCTAAATCCTTGTTAATTGTTTCTTGCATTTTGTCCATTCTATTTCCAAGATTGTGGATCATCTTTACTATCATTATTCTGAATTCTTTTTCTGGTAGACTGCCTATTTCCTCTTCATTTGTTAGATCTGGAGGATTTTATCTTGCTCCTTCATCTGCAGTGTGTTTTCCTGTCTTCTTATTTTGCTTATCTTACTGTGTTTGGGGTCTCCTTTTTGCAGGTTGCAGTTTCATAGTTCCCGTTGTTTTTTGTATCTGTCCCCAGTGGCAAAAGTTTGTTCAGTGGGTTGTGTAGGCTTCCTGGTGGAGGGGACTAGTGCCTGTGTTCTGGTGGATGAGGCTGGATCTTATCTTTCTGGTGGGCAGGTCCACTTTTGGCGGTGTGTTTTGGGGTGTCTGTTTACTTATTATTGTTTTAGGCAGCCTCTCTGCTAATGGGTGGGGTTGTGTTTCTGTTTTGCTAGTTGTTTGGCATAGGGTGTCCAACACTGTAGCTTCCTGGTCGTTGAGTGAAGCTGGGTGCTGGCATTGAGATGGAGATATCTGGGAGATTTTTGCCATTTGATATTATGTGGAGCTGGAAGTCTCTTCTTGGCCAGTGTCCTGAAGTTGGCTCTCCCACCTCAGATGCACAGCACTGACTACTGGGTGCAACACCACTAGCCTTTCATCCACACGGCTCAGAATAAAAGGGAGAAAATGTACAGAGAAAGAATTAGTAGAAGTACGAAGGAAGAAAGAAAGAAAGAAAGGAAGGAAGGAAGGAAGGAAGGAAGGAAGGAAGGAAGGAAGGAAGGAAGGAGTGAAGGAAGAAAGGGTGAAGAAAAGAAGGAAAGAAGGAAAGAAAAAAGGAGGGAGGGAGGGAGGGATGGACGGAAGGAGGAAGTAAGGAAGGAAGGAAGGAGGTAAGGAAGGAAAAAAGAAAAAAGAAAGAAGATAAAGTAAAATAAAGTTTAATAAATTTATTAAATTAAAAAATAATTATTAAAAAAATTTAAAAACAAACAAACAAACAAAAACGGATGGATAGAATCCTAGGACAAATGGTGGAAGCAAAGCTATACATACAAAATCTCACACAGAAGCATACACACTCACAAAAAGAGGAAAAGGGGAAAAATCATAAATCTTGCTCTCAAAAGAAAGAAAGAAAGAAAGGAAGGAAGGAAGGAAGGAAGGAAGGAAGGAAGGAAGGAAGAGAAGAAAAGAAGGAAAGAAGGAAAGAAAGAAAGGAGCGAGGGAGGGAGGGATGGAGGGAGGGAGAAAGGAAGGAAGGAAGGAAGGAAGGAGGGAAGGAAGAAAAAATAAAAAAGAAAGAAGATAAAGTAAAATAAAATATAATAAAATTATTAAATTAAAAATAATTATTTAGAAAAAAATTAAAACAGAATTCAACAAAACAAAAACGGACAGATAGGACCCTAGGACAAATGGTGGAAGCAAAGCTATACAGACAAAATCTCATACAGAGACATACACATACACACTCACAAAAAGAGGAAAAGAGGAAAAAATCATAAATCTTGCTCTCAAAGTCCGCCTCCTCAATTTGGGATGATTCGTTATCTAAAGGAGGGAAGGAAGGAAAGAAAGAAAGAACAAAAGAAGATAAAGTAAAATAAAATAGTTATTGAAATAAAAAATAATTATTAAGAAAAAAAATTTAAAATAAAAACGGACGGATAGAACCCTAGGACAAACGGTGGAAGCAAAGCTATACAGACAAAATCTCACACAGAAGCATATACCTACACACCCACAAAAAAAGGAAAAGGGGTAAAAATCATAAATCTTGCTCTCAAAGTCCACCTCCTCAATTTGGGATGATTCGTTGTCTATCCATGTATTCCACAGATGCAGGGTACATCAAGTTGATTGTGGAGCTTTAATCCCCTGCTTCTGAAGCTGCTGGGAGAGATTTCCCTTTCTTTTCTTTGTTCTCACAGCTCCCAGGGGCTCAGCTTTGGATCTGGCCCCACCTCCGCACGTAGGTCTCCGGAGGGCGTCTGTTTTTCTGCTCAAACTGGATGGGGATAAAGGAGCCACTGATTCGGGGGCTCTGGCTCACTCAGGCCGCGGGGAGCGAGGGGCACAGAGTGCAGAGTGAGCCTGTGATGGCAGAGGCTGGCGTGACGTTGCACCAGTCTGAGGCTTGCCGTGCGTTCTCCCAGGGAAGTTGTCCCTGGATCACGGGAACCTGGCAGTGGCGGGCTGCTCAGGCTCCCCGGAAGGGAGGTGTGGACAGTGACCAGTGCTCGCACACAGGCCTCTTGGTAGTGGCAGCAGCAGACTTGGCATCTCCTGCTCGTCTCTGGGGTCTGCGCTTATGGCCGCGGCTTGCGCCCATCTCTGGAGCTCCTTTAAGCAGCGCTCTTAATCCCCTCTCCTCGGGCACCAGGAAACAAAGAGGAAAGAAAAAGTCCCTTGCCTCTTCTGCAGCTCCAGACCTTTTCCCGGACTCCCTCCTGGCTAGCTGTTGTGCACTAACCCCTTCAGGCTGTGTTCACGGCACCAATCCCAGTCCTCTCCCTGCGCTCTGATCAAAGCTGGAGCCTCAGCTCGCAGCCCCGCCTGCCCCAGCATGTGAGCAGACAAACCTCTTGGGCTGGTGAGTGCCAGTCGGCACCGATCTTCTGTACGGGAATCTCCCCACTTTGCCCTCCACACCCTTGTTGCTGCACTCTCCTCTGGAGCTCCGAAGCTCCCCCCCCCGCCACCCGCAGTCTCTGCCCGCGAAGGGGCTTCCTACTGTGTGGAAACCTTTACTCCTTCACAGCTCCCTGCCACTGGTGCAGGTCCTGGTCCTATTCTTTTGTCTCTGTTTTTTCTTTTGCCCTACGCAGGTACCTGGGGAGTTTCTTGTCTTTTGGGAAGTCTGAAGTCTTCTGCCAGCATTCAGTAGGTGTTCTATATGAGTTGTTCCACGTGTAGATGTATTCCTTGTGTGTCTGTGTGGAGGAAGGTGATCTCCACGTCTTACTCTTCTGCCATCTTCCCCTCCGACAAAAATGTACCTATTTTATATAAGTACACAACACAAACCATGGGATTAAATATGAAATTTTGAATTGGGGTCAGTAAAAAACACATTGAAATAAGTGCATTGAAACAAGATCCAATGTTCCAATGTCATCATCTGTTTAGCTAGTAACATGACACCTAAGGCATTCATATTTTATGAGCCCACATAGTGTTCCACCCTTTCCTTGTCCATTCAGCTACCTAGGCCTTGATGCCCTTCCCTTTATTCAGGATAAATCGCTTGAAAGGGGTATATCACCTGCCTCATGTTCCAAGGTTTACATGCTTGACTCCCGTTGCCATCTAAATGTCATAGACTCAAATTCATGGCCTATGCACAGGCCTCTTCCTTATGAACCCAGACCTATAGGCAATGGTCTTCCCCACAACATGGAAATCTCAAAGGTGCTGCAATCTACAAAGGAACAAAATCGAACGTATGGTCCAGACAACCAATTTTAATCTAACTGTAGCTTCCTTCCTCATTTGAATAAGTAAATAGAAAGACATTGATGGTGGTAAGGAGATAATAACTAAGACGTTGGCTGAAAGTTATCCTCCTTCAAGTGTTTGAGTTTCAGGAATCAAATTTGTCTCTTCATGATGTTCTAAAGATATCTAAAGATAGAACTAAAGATAGTTCTCTAGTAGGCCAGAGAACTGAAATTTACCTCATTTATTTAGACAACAAATAGCCAATTGATATATGAACAGTCTTTGGGAAAGATTTGTTCTAACGGTGCAGGGGACAGTCTGGTTTGGTCTGTGAACACATTTTCCACATCGATTGTTATGATTAGATTCTGAGATTAGACAACAAAGAATAATTTCACTCCATATTGTAGCAAAATTCAACTATCAAACTTGGTTTAAAGACTAGCAGGGTAATATGATGCAGTGCAAGGGATAAAAACAACCTGTGCAAATTCATGCTAAGATTTGAATACCCAAAAGATCCTTAAGTCTCAGAAAAGTATTCATCACATAAACACAATGCATTGCATTGGTGATAGCTGTCAAGTATTTTATTAAAAAAATTAAAAGAATACAAGATGATGGTAAAAATAGGAATCTACAAGCAACTGATTGTTTTGACGAGCATGTTTGAAGCCCATGGAATTTTATGAGGAACAGTGACTCTAAGTGAATTAAAATTTTCCAAGCAGTCACGAAGACGATGTTTTGAATGAAGGCAAGTGACTGAGTTTGGTCCACCAGCAGGTGAGGAGACTTCCTGTAAGAGATACATTCTGCAAAACGGTAGCCACTAGTCATATGTGACTATTTAATTTGATTAAAATTAAGTAAAATTGAAAATTCAGTCTCTCAGTCTCACTAGTGACATTTGAAGTGCTCAACGGCTACGTGTAAACAGTGGCTACTGCACTGTGTGCAGCACAGATATGGAACATTTCTATCAGTGCAGAGAGTTCTGTTAGATAGTGCTCTTCTATAATCAGTTGCCCCACGTAAAATTTACATTTCTTGCTACTTCTGAATACATAAGTTGACTGGATAACCTTGAAGTGGGTTGATGATGTTTGTGGGGGTGTGGAGGAATTAGAGAAATGGAAATACAAAGTGGTCATGTTTGGACTTGCAGGGTCTCATCAGGATCTCATGTGTCTCACCGTGCTTCTTAAGATGTTATGGAGGCTGGGGCCTGGACTTGAGGAAGGTTGATAGCCATCCATAGGGATGGTTTGTTCTGAAGCCCTTTGCTCTGGAATTTGAGGAATTTGGGTCTTATCTTCTGTGGTGCATAGAGCATGTGACCTGGTAGTCAGACCATCATCTCAAACTCATTGTCCAAAACTCAACCTTTTCCTTCCTACTCCCATTCCACTATCATGAAAATCTATTTTCAATATATTTTATGTTTGATTTTTCTTTTACTGTTCATCTTGTTAATATCTCCACCAGTATGCCAGCCCTCTTCTCAGTCTCAAGGCCTTGTAATTGCCATTTGAAAGGATACAAAATAAATGTCTTTGTGAACTGAAAATTTTGTTAGAAGTATTAGCATGTGGGGTTATTGAAGTAAACACATCTGATTCTTCGTTTTGCTTTGTCATCAAGTTTAACGTGACAAAATATGTCAATGTTTCCCAGCTAAGGACCACCAGGAACACTTCTGTAGTTGAACAAGCTGGGTTTACTTTTCCTAGCAGTGAGGGAGAACACACAGAATGAGGAACTGTGGGACATATAAGTAAGAGGGTGAAAGAAAAGGGATATTAAAACATCAGGACTTGTTTTAGGTGATTTTGGTGAGGTTTTAAGGAAGTAGAGTTTTGATCTGGATTAGATACTGTCAGGAAGACAGGGTATTCCTATGACTGAGTATCTTCATAAACCTCTTGTATAGAGAGAATAGATTCGAGTGAGTTTAAAGCTGCAATTGGTGAAAACAAACAAACAAAGCAGAAAAACAACAACAAAAAAAACCCCAACTAGCTGTCACTCATATTAGCTAGGAGAGGGATATATGGTGATTTATACAGTGATCTTGCTTTTGTCTGTGCTTGGAAAAAAATTGTGAAGCGGCCTTTGTTGTGTCTCACTTTATCATGATCTCAGAGTGAAGAGATCTCATGATCTCCTCTGAAGTTGGCATTCTGTGAGATTTTTTTAATATCTAATGAGACAATCACATGCCCTAGCCTGGATGTCAAGAGATATATTTAGTACCCCCCTTTGGCCACAAGACCTTAATCCATGTAATCTAGTCTTCCACCATTGCTCTGATTTTGCTGGTGAGGAATTAATTTAGAGAATGTAGTCTTTAGTTGGACATGGGTTGATCTCTCCCGCTGCTTTCATTGTAGAATGCATTGTTGAATGCTCTGATGTGACACTGACTGTACAATAGCATTTTTGACTCTGGACAGGATGCACTGGCAAACTGCAAAACAAGTAATCATACAAAACACAATGATTGTTAGTCCTTGAAACAAGTCTTGAAGTCAAGGGCCTAGATTATAAAATCCAGGCAATGAATCTAGCTGCCTTCACTTTTGAGAGCCACATGACTTTTGTCAGAATCAAATACAAGTTTGGGGCCATCCTTGCTAGTTATTATTTTCCCTAATGTGAGGATAGCAGGTCACAAAGCATATATGAATAGGGAGTCAGTTACTCTTCCTGGGAGTTTTTTCAAAGAAATTGGTTTGACTGTTATTGGATAATCCCCCCAACCCAGCCACCCCAGGGGAACAAGATCTACTGGAATGTTCAGTTTTACATATCTGAACGTCTCTAACAACTATCCTGAACACACAAGATAAGTTAGCATATGCCATATGGGTATTATGTAAGATGTTATGTAAAAAATAGTACCCCAGTGTGGCACAGACTGTATCCGGAGTATAAGTATCATTTATCACAACAAGAGAAAGCCAATTTTGTGTTCCTCAAGGTAAACAATGTATTTTGCAGAGTTAACCAGTTTCACAAAGCAGGCTATCATGAACAAAAGGAATACCATGAGAAAATTTGACTATCAGGGCCATGATGGCCCCAATATTGGGGCCTACTGCTGATTGAGTAGGACTTGCTGATAAGATTGTAATGACCTCATCAGGAGGTCAGTGTCCAGTTTTCAAAGTCTGGAGGTTGGGATTAATGCTGTAAGGGAAACTGACAAATCAGAAGGAGCCTTCAAAAAGAAATCTGCCTTTAAGTGTGTTTAAAGGAGCAGCATTTGTTTCTTTTGTCAGCAGGGTCCGATTGGGAATGTCAGATGTTTTTCCTTAAGTGGTAGAAGGAGACCACAGGAGTTAAAAAATAGTACAATAAAGATGAGGGAAGGTCACAGTAATGTGCTAGAAAGACATCACAATGTAATGATAGGCAATATTAGTAGTAGAGTAAAGGAGGAGAAAAAGGTCTTAGAGAATCAGAAAATTAATCTTATTCTGTCATCTTGGGAGGAATCTGTCCACTCCTGAAGTCAGTGTCACCTGGAAGACTGAAAAGAATCCTCAGCTTAAGGTCTTCAGATAGAGTGGGTATCCAGTAGACAGGGGGATGTGATGAGGAACAACTCAAGGATGAACACTCTGGAGTTTTACTGGTGTTAGTTGTTAACAGTATCTGGTAAGACTTTATTTATTTATTTATTTATTTATTTATTTATTTATTTATTTAATTAACCTAGGCTCAAGGGCAGATTTTTCTGACGCTTAATTCAGAAGACCAAGTCTCTAGGTTGCAGATCATGTAAAGGCTGTTTAGGTGAGTGTTTTGGAGATGTGCTCATATCTGTGAGATAAAGCTGGAAGTATCACATGAGGGTTTTCAAGTAATTAAACCTATCATCTTGTAAAAACAGTAGAATCCAAAATTGTGGATGAGGTTCCCAAGTGTATGGGCTGGCCTGATATGAATTAATAAGTAGATAAACTGTGAGTCCCAGATGGGGTTGATCTCACAGACCTGAAAGTTAATGGTAATATTTGAGGCCGTGGAAAAGTTTTGAAGGGCTTTACCAATTTTAGTTTTAGCATTCCATATTTACGATGGATTACACTTGTATTATAGAAATGATCAGTCTATTTGTATTTGATTTAATTTTGGTAGGTGGAGAAAATTATTTATTTCTTCTGTTGTAAATTAAATAATTCAAATTAAGTGGTATGCTACTTACATAAATATCTACTGTATCCAAATGATTAATTCTTTTCTCATTCTCATCTTTTACTTGTCTCTCTCTCTCTCTCTCTCTCAATAACCGTTGCTATACATTTCTCCATTTCTTCTGCATTTCCTAACAACAAGAGTTTCATTTGCTTGAACTTCTTTATGGATATTTTTTCTTTTCTCTTTATTTAATTTTGATAAACTTTCCTTCCTTCCACTTTCTTGCATTTATTCTGTTACTCTCATTCTAATTTCATATTTTGGTTGCTTAGCTCATTAATCTGTGGTCTTTCTGCTTTTCTAATACAAGCATTTGGTGTTATAAAATGTCCCTCAAACTACCTCTTTGGTGTATTCCACAAGATTTTATAAGGGCTATTTTCATTATCATTTGTTTGCAATGTTTCCTAATTTCTATGATGATTAATAATTACAGTTTATCCCTTGTTGGTTATACTTATCACTCAATTCAGGTCGTATTTTTAAACATTCCCATGGTAAGTTGTTTCTTTCTGTTTTCCTTGGGTTATTATTTTTTATCTTAATTACATTGTGTTCAGAGAGCGTGGTTTCCACCTTCAGAACACTTTTTTGAAAATTGCTGACATATATTTTTGGCCTAGTGTATGATCAACTTTTCTAAATGTTCCAATTGTGTTTCCAAAGAACATATATTCTCTAATCTTTGGACCTAGTATTGTGTACATGCCCATTACATCAAGATTTTAATAGGGTTCTTCAAATCTTCCTTATCATTGCTAATAGTTATTGTTTTTTTAATCGATCAGTTACTGAGCAGGACACTAAAAGTTCCCACACTGTGAATTTGTCAATTTCAGTGAATTTTTGGCATATGTATATTTTGAGCCTTCGGAATTATAATCACACTAATTAGCCCTGAATCCCTCTTTTTAATCATTTAAGAACTGAAATAATCATTTAAAAAATGTTCACAACTGTTTACTTTTGATGCTGCCATGCCCTTATGATTTAGATAGTCCTCTTTTAAAGGTCATATGGCTTCATTTTCAATTTCCTAGTAATCTCTAGTTTGCAGTTGTTTCTGTCATCTTATTTCTGCTTCCTATTTATTGTGATTTTTTCCCTACACTTCTCATGTATTATTCTCTTTTTCTGTTTTGTATTGCCCTGATTGAGGCTCCGTTGGATAGATTGAGTGTTAGTACCTTATTCCCTCTAGTGGTTTGGAAGTAATATATCCTATTTCTATTTGTCAAGTTCACCCGTGACATTTTAGCATGCTCTCCAGTGTTGCCGAGTCAGGTGTGCTGCTATGAGCAAATACTTGTTCATAGACAGCTTTACCCTAACCCAGTGTTCCTTAGGGAAAAATTTAACACATCAACACAATCTAATGGACATCATGACAAAGATTTAAACCCATTTGTTTAGATTTGTTGGTGGAAGGTTTTTAGTAGAGCAGGGAGCTAATATTTACTGAACAGCTTTAATGTTCCAAGCACTTTATATGCATTTTTCTCATTTGACACTCCCAAACACCATACCAGATATGCATTTTTATATCCTCATTTGAAATGGGAAAAGTGAGAATCAGAGAGGTTAACCTTTCCCTCATCACATAGCCAGTTATTTCAGGAGTGAATCTAGGTCCCTTTGACTGTAAACATCAGGGGCTCTCTATATTCCACATTGTTTTCAGAGGTAGATAGATAGGCTGTAGACACATGAGGTCTCTCACATTGAACAGGTAAACTTATGAGGCCTGGGAACGTGTTCAACCATAGCAAAGTGACCTTTTATGTGCCTCACAACTCAACTTCATTTTTTCCTCAAAACTGCCACTGCCACACAACTGCACATAATTCATCTTCCATTGATTCCTTTCAGCAAACTTGAAGGACATATAAGCATTTCCCACTTTGGGGACACATTTGCCAGGCTCTCTGTAAGGTTTTGCCAAACACGTGGCTTCACCATGCCTAGCCCGGAGCAGGGTCACATGTCGGTTAGGGATACGTGGGGTTCGGTTATGTAGAAGAAACAACCCTGTGCATGACACTTTCACTATGGGACCACTACGGGGATTTCTATAAGCCTGCATCAGGTTTCTTTCCTAAGGCCCTTAATGGACTTCTGCAATCCTTCCAGGAGCAACATATTTCAACATGCCCTCTGTAGAGAAGCATGAGCCTCTTTTTGCCCATGGGACTTGAGCCCACTTTGTGAGCTTCGCTCAGCTTCCAACGACCTAAGAGTTACAATGTCTGGGTTTTCAAGGTTTGAAAGCAATAAGTCCATACGTCCCACACGAGGGATAGCTTCTAATCACTGATGGATCATTGTCAGGAAAACTTGGTGCCAAGAGCTGACATCAAAGGGATCCCATTCCTTACGACAGTCTTCATGATACGCGGGTGGAGAAAGCACAAGCTGCCCCTGGGCCTGAGGTGCCTGCTTGTGTGGAGCTCCAATTCAAAGGCAGGCAACTCTCCAAAAGCTCGATGGAGAATCCTCTGAAATGGCCCAGGTTTTGCCTCTGCCACTAGGCTCAGGGTTCAAAGAGTGAACGAAATTTGTGTTCCACACGGGCCGTCCACCGACAGAGTGAAAGTACCATTCTTTGCCAAGGTGGGCAAGCAGCATGTGGCCACATGCCTTAAAAAAACTTGCTCCCTGTGGGCTTCAGAACCGAGCACTCAGCGCAGCTTATGGTACCCCTTTTAGAAACCGGGTAGCACAGTTCTCCAATAGGTTTCACCACATTCTAGACACTTGGCCTACGTGTTTCCTGCACGGAAAGCAACATGGTATACCATTGCTTCCATCCGGCCCACCTCAGTCATATGTATTTCTGAACTGGAGAGAAACTGTTTTCTCATGCCATGGGAAAGGCCTCCTTTGCAATGGAATTGAAGACACAGTGCCAAGAAGAGTTTTCTATGTTCCCTCCTGTGATTGTAACCACTTTGTGTGAACACAAGTCAACTCAAGCCTCAGCCAATAAGGACTTCTCACACTCAAGGAACAAACACGAACCCAGGATTTCTTTCCTGCATGCAGCAATGAACCAACCCCTGCCTTCCTTATAGGAGCAGCTCTTCAAACTTGCTTTTAGAAGGCTTTCTCCTCCCGTCCCCTGGAGCACCCTTTGCTAAGCTCCACCTCCAAGAAGCATGTACAAATGATAGGTTTTTAATTCACACCACTCATCACCGCAGGTGTAACTGTACTTTGTGTGACCTTCTATTGTTGAAGGAAACCTTTTTGGGGAAATGTTTGCAGAACCATCTGTCTCCACAGGGCTTCATATTGGAAGTCGGCCAGGCTTATTTATGACGTGAGTCAACCTGCTGTTTCCCGCTATTCTCTTTAGATGGCTCTATGGGAGCAAAGCATTTTAAGGGAGCCAAAGCAAAAATGTGCCAGAGGATGTCTGTAACAAATGACACCATGTGCTTGCCCGACTTTGTTCCAGTTCCCTATACACTGAACAAAATCTGCATATGAAATTTTCTTCATCTAGTCTGTCAGGTACACATCGTATTTACCCTGTGAGTAACTACCTTCCTATGCGGTCTGAAAGGCTGTCATTCCATATCACCTTGAGAACCACGGAGCGTAGCACTGTTTGAATGAACTGGTGGTTGGCGTGTTGGGAAAAGGGGTGCAAACCTTCCAGAACCTGCTTGAAAGAAGCTAGATAAGAACTAGCCAATCCTGAAAGAATCGTGGGTATCACATTGCTTTCATCTAGCTCGTCACTTGCATGTGCGCATCGCATCTGGGGAACGAGCCTGGCTGTGCTTTCTGCACAAGGATTCTTTTACTCCATTTTGAATATGGAACACAGAGCTCAGGGCAGCACGAAGGCACCTCTGTGAAAGAGCTATTTCCAGGTCTCCCAAATAATTGACTCCCTGTATGGAACTCTGTGGCTAAGCTCCAAATCCAAAAAAGGCCACATGGGTAACATCCTTTCAGCTAGTTTGAAGGGCCCATACCCATTTCCCTTAAGGGGGACATATTTGCCAAGCCATCAGGAATGTTTTGCCAAACACGTGGCTTCACACACAGCCAGGCGCAGGGGCACGGGTTGGTTACCAATATGGGGGATTCGGGTATGTAGAAGAAACCACCCAGTGCATGACACTTTCAGTAGGGGACCAATCCAGGAAATTCTATCACCCTGCATCACGTTTCTTTCCTATAGCTCTTAAAGGACTTCTGCACTCCTTCTAGGAGCAACACGTTTCAACATGCCCTCTGTTGAGAGGCATAAGCTTCTTTTCACCCATGGGACTTGAGCCCACTTTGTTAGCTTCACTCCAGCTCCAAAGCCCTAAGTGTTAGAGTGTCTGGATTTGCAAGGTTCAAAAGTAATTGCTCCTTGCGTCCTACACGAGGGATAGCTTCTGGTCACTGAAGGAGCACTCTCAGAAAACTTGGTGCCGAGAGCTCTGATCAAAGGTCTCTGGTTCCTTAGGACTGTCTTCATGGTATATAGGTGGAGAAGGCACTGGCTGCCACTGGGCCTGATGACTCTGCTTGTGTTGAACTTCGAAAGAAAGACTCTCTCAAAGCGCTCAGTTTTGAAACCTCTGACATGACACATGTTTTGCGTCTGCCACTAGGCTCCAGTTTCAATTGTGTGAAAGAAATTTTTGTTCCAGAAGGCTGCCTTCCTAGTGATTAAATGCCTCCTACTTTGCCCAGGTGTGCCAACATCCCCTTGCCTAATTTCTTCAAATGCTTTTCCTTTATTTGTCCTTCAGAACAAGGCCATCATTCCTTGTTACACATCCTTTCCTCTTATCCACATTGTGTGAAAAATTAATACAACATAAGAAACCATATGTTTATGAGGAAATTTTTATAGGCTGTATATTTTGTCATTTTTTGGAAATGTCACACGAATATTTTACATGTGCTTTAAGCAACAGGATCAAAGGAAGCACTGATACATACAATGAGTAGTTCTGCTCTGTGCCAACTTCACCAGACATTTCTCTTTTTTATCCTGATAGTGTGGTTAAGTGTAGGTTTAGAAGTAACACAATCTTTCTATTTTGATAGGGAGACAATCATTTGGTAAACAGTTCAGATCAATTTGTAGGAATGGTGTTACAGTCTTGGCCTGGATTCTTAGGTCAGCTGTCTACCCCTGTTGTCATCTTTTCATCCTTTGTGACTGTTGTTTGTGTTCAGTAGTCCTTTTATAGACCATTCCAGTTTGGTGGTTCTTCTTTAGTAGCAAAGATGAGTTCAAGTGTCATTCCCTTTAGTTTCGCTGCGCATGAGCTACTTAAGAGTACCTGACAAAAATTCCTTTATCTAGATTGGCGACAGTCCTTTAAATGATGTATTTTTCCAGTATGCATAATCCCCTGTTTGCAGGTTTTGGAGTAAGTGTTCTTCATACAAAGACAGATTGCAGTGATAAACTTAAGAGACAAAATGAGAGTGTCCTTTTAAGAATTCAAGTAAATTTTACAATAATTTAATAGAGCAACATGGTGCTATCAGGGAAGTGAGTCTTAGGCAGTAATACAGAACTCAATTTACAATCCTAGAATTTAATATCCACAGAAACATTATCTTTTTTACTCTATAATTACCCTCAGTTATACCTAATATAGCCACATTAAGACTAATTTGTTTGCAAAATAAGTCTGGATAATTGATCACATAAGTTTGTTTCTTTGTTTGTTTTTTTAATTGACTGTGCTGGAAGTTTTTATAAAGAATCTCAGATGAGACGTTTCAAATGCTTCTCAAGGCTAGGGATGTTATGCCAAGGACGTGCCACAGATTCTGCCTGTGATATCTATGGGTTTGAGTGAAATATTTTTTTCTCGAGATCCCCAAAATATCTTGATATTTTTGCACCTGTCAGGATATTATTCATCTGAAAAGGCTTCTCGGAACCTAAGAATTTCCCATTTCTGGAGGCATCAGGTAGAGGTAAAAGATAACTGTTTCAATTCTTTTTACAAAGGTGCAATTTACCAAGTTGCTGTAAGTCATAATTAGCTTAAGCAGAAAGGTTTCCTTATATCTGTAAAAATGGATAAAAGCCAGTAATATTTCAGACAAAAACCTTAAACTTATAATCATATTCATCAGTTCACTCAGTCCTATATAACTAATCCTTGATCTTCATCTTTTCTTAGCAGTTTTATGAAATCATCAGGGTTTCCATTAGAATTTTAAAGTTTCTTACCCAGTTCAGCAGTATGATCTAATAGTTATCAGAAACCTGTCCTTGTCAAAAGGTTTTTCTATGAATTTTCTTGAAGATGAAACATTTTTGCAAAAGTCTGAGAGTGAAAAACATAACTCTCTATGAATGACAAAAGGCATGGTTAAAGATTTGATGACAATGTGAATGACAAAGAGGCATAATCAAGTTGCTGTGACATACAACATTTTAAGATAATAACTAGATTGATGACTGATAGAATTATACCAGGACACATCCAATTTTTTCAATTTTGAAAATAATCTCTAGAACATTTTTTATCACTGACATTTACCCTTAGATTATAATCTAAGATTGTTTATCACCCACCACTCATTGGACAATGTTTCCCATGTAAGTTAACATACCAACTAAACTTAATTAGTTTAATATTTCTCTCTGAGATGCCTCAGGAGTCCACTGAAGCATCCCAAATTTAACTAGATGTCAATAGAATTTTGATTATAATTTGATCCTGGGGAAGTCTGTTAAAAACATCAAAAAATTTTAAGGCAGAGGGGAAGATGGTGGAAGAGTAAGACACGGAGATCACCTTCCTCCCCACAGATACACCAGAAATACATCTACACATGGAGCAGCTCCTACAGAACACCTATTGAATGCTGGCAGAAGACCTCAGACTTCCCAAAAGGCAAGAAACTCCCCACGTACCTGGGTAGGGCAAAAGAAAAAAAGAAAAAACAGAGACAAAAGAATAGGGACGGAACCTGCACCAGTGGGAGGGAGCTGGGAAAGAGGAAAGGTTTCCACACACTAGGAAGCCCCTTCACAGGCGGAGACCGCAGGAGGCAGAGGGGGGAGCTTCAGAGCCGCAGAGGAGAGCACAGCAACAGGGGTGCAGAGCACAAAGCGGGGAGATTCCTGCACAGAGGATCGGTGCCGACCAGCACTCACCAGCCCAAGAGGCTTGCCTGCTAACACACCGGGGCAGGCGGGGCTGCGAGCTGAGGCTCAGGCTTCGGTCAGAGCACCGGGAGAGGACTGGAGTTGGCTGCGTGAACACAGCCTGAAGGGGTTAGTGCACCACGGCTAGCCAGGAGGGAGTCTGGGAAAAGGTCTGGAGCTGCTGAAGAGTCAAGAGACTTTTTCTTCCCTCTTTGTTTCCTGGTGCGCAAGGGGAGGGGTTTAAGAGCGATGCTTAAAGGAACTCCAGAGACGGGCGCGAGCCGCGGCTAAAAGCGCAGATCCCAGAGACGGGTGTGAGCCACGGCTAAAAGCGTGGACTCCAGAGACGAGTGCGAGCTTCACTAAAAGCACAGACCCCAGAGACGGGCACGAGCCACGGCTAAAAGCACAGACCCCCAGAGAAGGGTGGGAGACGCTAAGGCTGCTGCTGCCACCACCAAGGGGCCTGTGTGCGAGCATAGGTCACTATACACACCCCTCTTCCAGGGAGCGTGTGCAGCCTGCCACTGCCAGGCTCCCAGGATCCAGAGACAACTTCCCTGGGAGAACGCACGGCAGGCCTCAGGCTGGTGCAAAGTCACGCCGGCCTCTGCCACCGCAGGCTCGCCACGCACTCCGTGCCCCACCCTCCCCCTGGCCTCAGTGAGCCAGAACCCCCAAATCAGTGTTTCCTTTAACCCCGTCCTGTCTGAGCAAAAAACAGACGCCCTACAGCGACCTAAACGCAGAGGCAGGGCCAAATCCAAAGCTGAGCCCCTGGGAGCTGTGAGAACAAAGAAGAGAAAGGGAAATCTCTCCCAGCAGCCTCACAAACAATGGATTAAAGCTCCACAATCAACTTGATGTAGCCTGCATCTGTGGAATATATGAATAGACAGCGAATCATCCCAAATTGAGGAGGTGGACTTTGAGAGCAAGATTTATAATTTTTTCTGCTTTTCCTCTTTTGATGAGTGTGTATGTGTATGCTTCTGTGTCAGATTTTGTCTGTATAGCTTTGCTTCCACAATTTGTCCTAGGGTTCTATCCGTCCTTTTCTTTAAATTTTTTTTCTTAATAACTAATTTTAATAACTTTATTTTACTTTACCTTCTTTCTTTCTTTCTTTCTTTCTTTCTTTCTTTCTTTCTTTCATCTTTCTTTCTTTCTTTCATTCCTTACTTCTCTCCTTTAGACAATGAATCATCCCAAATTGAGGAGGTGGACTTTGAGAGCAATATTTTTGATTTTTTCCCCTTTTCCTCTTTTTGTGAGGAAGTATGTGTATGCTTCTGTGTGAGATTTTGTCTGTATAGCTTTGCTTCCACCATTTGTCCTAAGGTTCCATTTGTCCCTCTTTTTTCATCTAAATAATTAATTTTTTAATTTAATAAAATTATTGTATTTTACTTTATTTTATTTTACTGTATCTTCTTTCTTTCTTTCTTTTTTCCTTCCTTCACACCTTCCTTCTTTCTTTCCTTCCTCCCTCCCTCCCTCCCTCCCTCCTTTCTTTCTTTCTTTCCTTCTTTCCTTCTTTTCTTCTTTTTTCTCCCTTCCTTCCTTCCTTCCTTCCTTCCTTCCTTTCTTTCTTTCTTTCTTCCTACTTCTACTAATTCTTTCTTGCTAAGTTTTCTCCCTTTTATTCTGACCCGTGTGGATGAAAGGCTCTTGGTGCTACAGCCAGGAGTCAGTGCTGTGCCTGAGGTGGGAGAGCCAACTTCAGGACACTGGTCAACAAGAGACCTCCCAGTTCCACATAATATCAAATGTCAAAAATCTACCAGAGATCTCCGTCTCAACACCAGCACCCAGTTTCACTCAACGACCAGCAAGCTACAGTGCTGGACAACGTATGCCAAACAACTAGCAAAACAGAAACACAACCCCACTCATTAGCAGAGAGGCTGCCTAAAATCATAATAAGTCCACAGACACCCAAAACACATCACCAGATGTGGACCTGCCCACCGGAGAAACAAGATCCAGCCTCATCCACCAGAACACAGGCATGAGTCCCCTCCACCAGGAAGCCTACACAACACACTGAACCAACCTTAGCCATTGGGGACAGACATCAAAAACAACTGGAACTATGAACGTGCAGCCTGCAAAAAGGAGAACCCAAACACAGTAAGATAAGCAAAATGAGAAGACAGAAAAACATACAACAGATGAAGGAGCAAGATAAAAATGCACCAGACCTAACAAATGAAGAGGAAATAGGCAGTCTACCTGAAAAAGCATTCAGAATAATGATAGTAAAGATGATCCAATATCTTGTAAATAGAATAGACAAAATGCAAGAAACATTTAAAAAGGACCAAGAAGAACTAAAGATGTAACAAACAATGATGAACAGCAAAATAAATGAAATGAAAAATACTCTAGATGGGATCAATAGCAGAATAACTGAGGCAGAAGAACGGATAAGTGACCTGGAAGATAAAATAGTGGAAATAACTACTGCAGAGCAGAATAAAGAAAAAAGAACGAAAAGAACTGAGGACAGTATCAGAGACTTCTGGGACAACATTAAACACACCAACATTCGAATTATAGGGGTTCCAGAAGAAGAAGAGAAAAAGAAAGGGACTGAGAAAATATTTGAAGAGATTATAGTTGAAAAGTTCCCTAATATGGGAAAGGAAATAGTTAATCAAGTTCAGGAAGCACAGAGAGTCCCACACAGGATAAATACAAGGAGAAATATGCCAGGACACATATTAATCAAACTGTCAAAAATTAAATACAAAGAAAGCATATTAAAAGCAGCAAGGGAAAAACCACAAATAACACACAAGGGAATCCCCATAAGGTTAACAGCTCATCTCTCAGCAGAAACTCTGCAAGCCAGAAGGGAGTGGCAGGACATACTGAAAGTGATGAAGGAGAAAACCCTGCAACCAAGAATACTCTACCCAGCAAGGATCTCATTGAGATTTGATGGAGAAATTAAAACGTTTACAGACAAGCAAAAGCTGAGAGAGTTCAGCACCACAAAACCAGCTTCACAACAAATGCTAAAGGAACTTCTCTAGGCAAGAAACACAAGAGAAGGAAAAGACCTACAATAAAAAACTCAAAACTATTTAGAAAATGGGAATACACACATACATATCAATAATTACCTTAAAGGTAAATGGACTGAATGCTCCCACCAAAAGACACAGATTGGCTGAATGGATACAAAAACAAGACCCTTATATATGCTGTCTACAAGAGACCCACTTCAGACCTAGAGACACGTACACACTGAAAGTAAGGGGATGGAAAAAGATATTCCATGCAAATGGAAACCAAAAGAAAGCTGGAGTAGCAATTCTCATATCAGGCAAAATAGACTTAAAAATAAAAACTATTAGAAGAGCCAAAGAAAGACACTACATAATGATCAAGGGATTGATCCAAGAAGAATATATAACAATTGTAAATATTTATGCACCCAACATAAGAGCACCTCAATACATAAGGCAAATACTGACAGTCATAAGAGGGGAAATTGACAGTAACACATTCATAGTAGGGGACTTTAACACCCTACTTTCACCAATGGACAGATCATCCAAAATGAAAATAAATAAGGAAACACAAGCTTTAAATGACACATTAAACAAGTTGGACTTAATTCATATTTATAGGACACTCCATCCAAAAACAAGAGAATACACATTTTTCTCAAGTGCTCATGGAACATTCTCTAGGTTAGATCATATCTTGGGTCACAAATCAAGCCTTGGTAAATTTAAGAAAATTGAAATTGTATCAAATATCTTTTCTGACCACAACGCCATGAGACTACATATCAATTACAGGAAAGATCTATAAAAATACAAACACATGGAGGCTAAACAATACACTACTTAATAACGAAGTGATTACTGAAGAAATCAAAGAGGAAATAAAAAAATACCTAGAAAAAAATTACAATGCAGACACGATGATCCAAAACCTATGGGATGCAGCAAAGGCAGTTCTAAGAGGGAAGTTTATAGCAATACAAGCCCACCTTAAGAAACATGAAACATCTCGAATAAACAACCTAACCTTGTACCTAAAGCAATTAGAGAAAGAAGAACAAAAAAACCCCCCAAAGTTAGCAGAACGAAAGAAATCATAAAAATCAGATCAGAAATAAATGAAAAGGAAATGAAGTAAAGAACAGCAAAGATCAATAAAACTAAAAGCTAGTTCTTTGAGAAGATAAACAAAATAGATAAACCATTAGCCAGACTCATCAAGAAAAAAAGGGAGAAAACTCAAATCAATAGAATTAAAAATGAAAAAGGAGAAGTAACAACTGACACTGCAGAAATACAAAAGATCATGAGAGATTACTACAAGCAACTCTATACCAATAAAATGGACAACCTGGAAGAAATAGACAAATTCTTACAAATAAACAACATGCCAGGACTGAATCATGAAGAAACAGAAAATATGAACAGACCAATCACAAGCACTGAAATTGAAATTAAAAATCTTTCAACGAACAAAAGCCCAGGACCAGATGGCTTCGCAGGTGAATTCTATCAAACATTTAGAGAAGAGCTAACACCTATCCTTCTCAAAGTCTTCCAAAATTTAGCAGAGGGAGAAACATCCCAAATTCATTCTATGAGGCCACCATCACCTTAACACCAAAACCAGACAAGGATGCCAAAAAGAAAGACAACTACAGGCCAATATCACTAATGAACATAGATGCAAAAATCCTCGAAAAAAAACTAGCAAACAGAATCCAACAGCACATTAAAAGGATCATACACCATGATCAACTGGGATTTATTCCAGGAATGCAAGGATTCTTCAATATACGCGAATCTATCAATGTGTTACACCATATTAACAAATTGAAGGAGAAAAACCATATGATCATCTCAATAGATGCAGAGAAAGCTTTTTACAAAATTCAACGCCAATTTATGATTAAAACCCTGCAGAAAGTAGGCATAGAGGGAACTTTCCTCAACATAATAGAGGCTATAGATGACAAACCCACAGCTAACATCATCCTCAATGGTGAAAAACTGAAAGCGTTTCCACAAAAATCAGGAACAAGACAAGGTTGCCCACCCTCAACACTCTTATTCAATATAATTTTGGAAGTTTTAGCCACAGCAAACAGAGAAAAAATGGAAATAAAAGGAATCCAAATCGGAAAAGAAGAAACAGAGCTGTCACTCTTCGCAGATTACATGATACTATACATAGAGAATCCTAAGGATGCGATCAGAAAACTACTAGAGCTAATCAATTAACTTGGTAAAGTTGCAGGATACAAAATTAATGCAAAGAAATCTCTTGCATTCCTATACACTAATGATGAAAAATCTGAAAGTGAAATCAAGAAAACACTCCCATTTACCATTGTAACAAAAAGAATAAAATATTTAGGAATAAACCTACCTAAGGAGACAAAAGACCTGCATGCAGAAAATTATAGGACACCAATGAAAGAAACTAAAGATCATACAAACAGATGGAGAGATATACCATGTTCTTAGATTGGAAGAATCAACATTGTGAAAATGACTCTACTACCCAAAGCAATCTACAGATTCAATGCAATCCCTATCAAACTACCACTGACATTTTTCACAGAACTAGAACAAAAAATTTCACAATTTGTATGGAAACACAAAATACGCTGAAGAGCCAAAGCAATCTTGAGAATGAAAAATGGAGCTGGAGGAATCAAGCTCCCTGACTTCAGACTATACTAGAAAGCTACAGTAATCAAGGCAGTATGGTACTGGCACAAAAACAGAAAGATAGATCAATGGAACAGGATAGAAACCCCAGAGAAAAACCCATGCACATACGGTCAACTTATCTTTGATAAAGGAGGCAGGAATGTACAGTGGAGAAAGCACAGCCTCTTCAATAAGTGGTGCTGTGAAAACTGGACAGGTACATGTAAAAGTGTGCGATTAGATCACTCCCTAACACCATACACAAAAATAAGCTCAAAATGGATTAAGGCCTAAATGTAAGGTGAGAAACTATCAAATTCTTAGAGGAAAACATAGGCAGAACACTCTATGACATAAATCACAGCAAGATCCTTTTTGACCCACATTCTAGAGAAATGGAAATAAAAACAAAAATAAACAAATGGGACCTAATGAAACTCCGAAGCTTTTGCAAAGCAAAGGAAACCATAAGCAAGACCAAAAGACAACCCTCAGAATGGGAGAAAATATTTGCAAATGAATCAACAAAGGATTAATTTCCAAAATTTACAAGCAGCTCATGCAGTTCAATAACAAAAAACAAACAACCCAATCCAGAAATGGGCAGAAGACATAAATAGACATTTCTCCAAAGAAGATATACAGACTGCCAACAAACACATGAAAGAATGCTCAACGTCATTAATCATTAGGGAAATTCAAATCAAAACTACAATGAGATATCATCTCATACCAGTCAGAATGGCCATCATCAAAAAATCTACAAACAATAAATGCTGGAGAGGGTGTGGAGAAAAGGGAACACTCTTGCACTGCTGGTGGGAATGTGAATTGGTCAGCCACTATGGAGAACAGTATGGAAGTTCTTTAAAAAACTACAAATAGAACTACCATATGACCCAGCAATACCACTACTGGGCATATACCCTGAGAAAACCAAAATTCAAAAAGAGTCATGTTCCAAAATGTTCATTGCAGCTCTATTTACAATAGCCCCGAGATGGAAACAACCTAAGTGCCCATCATCGGATGAATGGATAAAGAAGATGTGGCACATTTATACAATGGAATATTACTGAGCCATAAAAAGAAACCAAATTGAGTTATTTGTAATGAGGTGGATAGACCTAGAGTCTGTCATACAGAGTGAAGTAAATCAGAAAGAGAAAGACAAATACCGTATGCTAACACATTTATATGGAATTTAAGAAAAAACATATCATGAAGAATCTAGGGGTAAGAAAGGAATAAAGACACAGACCTACTGGAGAACGCACTTTAGGTTATGGGGAGGGGGATGGGTGAGCTGTGACAAAGCGAGAGAGAGGCATGGACATATATACACTAACAAACGTAAGTAGATAGCTAGTGGGAAGCAGCCGCATGGCACAGGGTTATCGTCTCGGTGCTTTGTGACCACCTGGAGGGGTGGGATAGGGAGGGTGGGATGGATGGAGACACAAGAGAGAAGAGATATGGGAACATATGTATATGTATAACTGATTCACTTTGTTATAAAGCAGAAACTAACACACCTTTGTAAAGCAATTATACCCCAATAAAGATGTTCAAAAACAAAATTTTAAAACACCTGGTCAAAAAGATCATAGGTTACTGTGAAATCATACTTATTTGCTTGACCCAAGTGACAATAAAGATTTCAAAAGCAATAGAGAAAGTTCTCAATATTTCAAGAAAACTTTGTTCACTTAGCAGAGAGAGAAAATCAAACTCCAGTCCAACACCAGCTTACTTTTAATAATAAATCTTATTTATTAATTAAATTGTATCTAATCTTAACCAGTCCTGAGCATGCACAAAACTCTTTTCTCAAGGTTCATTTTCCGCAAACCTTCCACAACGCTGTATCCATCTCAGTGTGTCCCTTATTTTCTTTACCATTTAGAAACAACCAGCTTCAGGACAATATTACTTTCTTTTCCCTTAACAAATAGTTCTCCATTCTTCATAACATCTCTTACCGACAGCATATATCCTACTTTCTTTACATACTGAAATGTCTCCCTTATTATTTCTAGTAGCCTTAATTCCATGTATATTGCATTTTTTAACTCTTTAAAGCCTTAATATCTAGTGAAAGCCAAGAAGCAAGCAATTGTGAACTGTTTGTCATACCAGTATTTTTTGATTGGAAAACTTATGAACATATTCCCTAATTATGTTCTCCAAAAACATACATTTTGTTCAGAGCATAATTTATTTCTTCAATGTTGCAAAAGGCTCGATATGTGTCTAATAAACCCAAACATCCTTAGTTTTTCTGTAGTAGGACACAAGTAGGTAAACTTAGACTCATTTAGCGAGTAATGTCCCAGTATTTTCTCTTATTTGAAATTATCTGGATATTCAATGAATTCCCATCATTAAAATTAATTAAGCAAAACTCCAAAGTTTCAAGATACCAAAAATCTGGAAATTTAAAACATAATTATTCTTAAAGTCTTACCTAAAAATTTCTATCCCATTCATGTCTAATTCATTACTTATGAAAATATCATCATGCCAACTTAATTTTTCTTGTTGACAAATTTTGCAACAGATATACTATGAAATTATTTGACTTTCAGTAAACATAGATACAATAAATGTACTGTACTTAGGGCTTCCCTGGTGGTGCAGTTGTTGAGAGGTCGCCTGCCGATGCAGGGGACACGGGTTCATGCCCCGGTCCGGGAAGATCCCACATGCCACGGAGTGGCTGGGCCCGTGAGTCATGGCCGCTGAGCCTGCACGTCCAGAGCCTGTGCTCTGCAATGGGAGAGGCCACAACAGTGAGAGGCCCATGTACTGCAAAACAAAACAAACAAACAAAAATACTGTACTTAATGTTGACAACTCTAAAGAGATGTCTGTATTAATTAAACCAACAAACTTAAACTCACTTTAATACCAGACATTCATTAAATACTGAATAGTCCCCAGATCACGTGAAGCTGCAATTCATTCAGGTTAATTCCTTTTATACTTCTGATAATTTATATAAGCACTTAATTTCCTCTAATCCAATTAAATACAGCTCATTTACAAATTAGTTTTTACATAAAGACACACAGAAACAGAGATTTCATAGCTTCATTTTAAAATGTAGTAATGAATTAGATATTATAATATAAAAATTATTAGTTTATAAATAACCTTTGAAATAAATTAAGCTTACTTGCTTCAGTTTAATATGGCCTCTTTCTTTTCCTCTTTTCTTTTAGTTTCAGATTGCAGTAATTAAGCCAAGGCTGTAGTCTCAGTCAATGTCGGCTGTGTTTGCATTTCAAGGACTTGGTAAGAGTTTTTTACTTCAAGATTTCTCTTAGGAATAATTTTGTTCTCTCAAAACCAGAATGGTGAAAAGAAAAATTATCAAGTCAGCTTTCTCTAACTGCTTATGCAAAAATAAATCACCAGTTTGGGAATATTAAGAGAGTTTTATCTTGGCCATATTATTTTCTACAGCCTTAAATATATTGTAGCCACATGCAGTTGGAAAAACATTAGTAGCATGGCTTAAAATTTTCCACTTTTTAAAAATACATGATAGGGGAATAGAGCTCTGATTTCCAATTTTTCTTTTACATGGTTGGTGTTACTAGAAACAGACAGACCAGAACCAGGTAGATCAGTATCTGACAGCCTCTCTGGGTTGCAGTTCCCTAGCACAAGAATTGAAAGTTTCCTACCAGCTGTTCTAGTTGGGTTGTAGATGAGACTTTATGGGTGTTTCCCAATTGCCACTCAGGTGGTGTGGCATGGATGCCGGACTACTCAACCCAGAAGGGAAAACACAATTAAATCAGCATTCCACTCAAAACCAGATGACAAAATCGTATGCCTTTTGACCGAAAAAGGAAAATTCCAACCAAGGCAATGCAATAGGGAAGTATATCCTGGTGTTGTGAAACACAAGGCACTGCCACTTACCAGAGACATCTCACAGACCATGCAGGACCAGAGCCTTGCTTCATTCACCATGAAACTGAAATTGCCATGGGCCTGTGATAACCACTCAGTGACAAGCATTCTCAAGGCTGTCCCTAAGACAAAGGCATTCAGGCAACTGCTGGACAGAATCTGAGTGCCACCACAGGCTGGGGAAAATGTGCCTTGGGTGAGATTCCCACTGGAGAAGAAAGTCCCATGTGGTTCAACAAAATTTTACCAAATGAAACTTGGGTCCACTCGCTAAGCGTGTAGCAAAGCCAGTCTAATGACACCTGGGTTGTGGTGAAGGGATGTACAGTATTTATTGCAAGGCACCAAGCAAGGAGAATGGGCTTCTGTTGAGAACATGCTCAAAAGACCCGAACTCCCCATTGGCTTTCTGGGAAGTGTTTTTTTAAAGACAGTGTGAAGGAGAGGGTCATGGGGTGCATGATCAGCTTGTGCATAATTTTCTGACTGGTTGATGGTGAGGTAACAGGGCGGTATTTCAGGAATCTCAATTATCAACCTTCTGGCTCCAACTGGTCTGGGGTCTACATACCGGTGGTCAGCATGCAGTTACCTTCTTCCACCTGGTGGAGATTTTAGTATCCACCAAATCATATGAGGATATGGCTCAGGATATTATCTGTAGCTCTTGAGGAGCAACTAAAAGTCCTTGACTTTGTTTTATGGCTAAACTACTATTGTATTGTCTTGATGGACTGTTTTCCTTTGTTTCTGCATTTTCTCACTTCTCTGATTAAATTGGCTTTTTGGAACTCTGGGAGGCCCTGGAGAGCTAAAGCTATTCTACAAATCAGGGGTGGGGGGAAATTGGATTAGGGAGGAGGTCTGTCCTTGGTAAGGCTTTGCAGTGTCCTACTCAGTTTTAAAGAGAAGAAATGTGCAGAGAGTTTACTTAAAGAAATAGTAGCTGAGAACTGCCCAAACCTGGGGAAGGAACATCACATACAAGTCCATGAATCTAATAGAACACTTTATTATTTCAAAGCAAACATATTTCCTCCAAGACAAATTACATTAGACCTGTCAAACGTTGATGATAAAGAAATAATTTTAAAGGCAGCCAGGGACAAATGAGAGTAACCTATTAGGCTATCTGCAGATTTCTCAGCAGAAACTCAAGGGCAGGAGAGAATGGAATGACTTACAGACATACCTCATTTTATTTCACTTTGCTTTATTACACTTCACAGATATTTTGTGTCTTACAAATTGAAGGTTTGTGGTGACCTTGTGCTGATCAAGTCTATTGGCACAATTTTTCCAAACAGCATTTGCTTACTTTGTGTCTCTATGTTGCATTTTGGTAATTCTCACAAATCTCAAACTTTTCAATTATTATTATCTGTTGTGGTGAGCTGTGACCAGGGGTGTTGATGTTACCCTTGTATTTTTGGGGGGGAGTGCCACAAACCACACTTACATAAGATGGTAAACTTAGTCAGTAAATGTTATGTGCATTCTGACTGTTCCAGTGATCAGCTGTTCCACTGCCTTTCCCCCACTCTAAGGTCTTCCTTTTCCCTGAGGCACAACATTATTGAAATTAGGTCACTTGAAGACCCTCATGATTACCTTTAAGTGTTCAAGTAAAATAAAGAGTCACCCATATCCTACATTAAATCAAAAGCTAGAGAGAAACAAGCTTAGTAGGTAAGCTGAAAGCTAGGCCTCTTATGCCAAACAGTTAGCCAAGTTGTGAATGCAAAGGAAAAGTTCTTGAAGGACATTAAAATTTCTACTACAGTAAACACACAAATGATAAGAGTGAAACAGATTTGTTGATGATATAGAGAAAGTGTGAATGGTCTGAATAGATGATCAAACCAGCCACAATATTTCCTTAAGCCAAAGCCTAATCTAGAGCAAGGCCCTAACTGTTTTCCAATCTATGAAGGCTGAGAGAGGTGAAGAAGCTACAAAAAAAAAAAAATTCTGAAGCTAGCAGAGGTTGGTTCATGAGGTTTAGGGAAAGAAGTCACAATGATAAAATCAAAGTGCAAAGTGAAGAAGAAAGTGCTGATGTAGAAGCTGCAGCAAGTTATCCAGAAGATCTAGCTAAGATAGTTAATAAAGGTGGCTACACTAAACAACAGATTTTCAATGTAGACATAACAGCCGTATATTGGAAGTAGATGCTGTCTAGGACTTTCATAGCTAGAGAAGAGAAATCAATGCCTAGCTTCAGAGCTTCAAAGGACAGGCTGACTCTTTTTATGGGCTAATTCAGCTGTTGACTTTAGTTGAAGCCAATGTTCATTTACCATACCAAAAATCCTAGGACACTTAAGAATCATGCTAAATCCACACTGCTTGTGCTTTGTAAATGGAACAACAATATCTGTATAAGAGCACATCTGATTACAACTAACTTTGCTGCATATTTGGAGCTCACAGTTGAGGCTCACTGCTCAGAAGAAGAGACTCCTTTCAAAATGTCACTGCTCGTTGACAACGTATCTAGTCACCCCAGAGCTCTGATGGAGATATACAATGAGATTAATGATGTTTTCATGCCTACGAACACAACATTCACTCTGCAGCCCACCGAACAAAGAGTGTTTTTGACTTTCAAGTCTTATTCTTTAAGAAATATGTTTCATAAGGCTATAACTGCTGTAGATAGTGATTACTCTGAAGGATCTGGACATAGCAAGTTGAAAACCCTCTGGAAAAGATTCCAGATGCCATTAAAAATGTTTGCATTCCATGGTAAGGGATTAAAGTTTCAACATTAACAAGAGTTTGAAAGTAATTGATTTCCACCCTCATGGATGACTTTGGAGGGTTCAAGACTTGAAATAACAAGAGAACTAGAAATAGAAGTGGAGCCTGACTGAATTGCTGAAATCTCATGAGAAAACTTTAACTGATGAGAAGTGTTTCTTTTTGATGAGCAAAGAAAGTGGTTTCTGGAGATGGAATCTACTCATTGGTGAAGATGCTGTGATAATTGTTGAAATGATGACAAAGGATTTATAATATTACATAAAACTTATTTGATAAAGCAGTGGCAGGGTTTGAGAGGATTGACTCTGTCAACAACAAATTGACACCTGCCATTGGCACTTGCCAATTACCTCTACAAAGATTAAATCATGTGTTGTTGCAGCTGCTAATTTTCAACACCCCCTGAAAGGAGTTCAGGGTGGAGAGAAGACATAAGGCACTCTGATCTCTGGGAAACCTGGCAGAACAGGTCTTAAGATAGTTGATATTTTCAAGAGCCAATTTTATGAGCTCAATTCTTGTATGTCCTCATATCTAGAAAAGCACTAAAATCCTTCATGGTGATTACTGCTCCTCATGACTAGCAGAAACCTTCTGCAAAAAAATATGTGCTTGATTGTATGTACTCCCCCTTCACCAAAATCACATATATACTGAACTTTCCCCCTACCTCTTTGGAGCAGTTTCTCGGAATTAACTGAAATGTCGTCTCCCAGGCTATAGTCGTCATTTTCCCCCAAATTAAACTCGACTCAAAACTCTCACGTTGTGCATTATTTTAAGCCGACAAATCCAACTTGTATGTTCTACTGTGTGTAAAAGGCTATCAAACTGCCTTACATGCTACAGAAAAATCATTCATGAAAGGAAGCATCTATGGGGCAGTAAACCTCATCGTTGCCTTACTTTTACTTAATTTCCACATCCACCCCAACCTGCAGTAACCACCACCATGATTAGTCATCAGCCAGCAACATCAAGGCAAAACTCTCCAACAGCAAAAAATTATGACTCGCTGAAGGAAAAGATAATGGTTAGCATTTTTTAGCATTAAAGTATTTTTAAATTAAGGTATGAACATTGTATTTTTTAGACATAATGTTACTGTGCACAGTAGACTATAGTGTAAATGTAACTTTCATATCTGCTGGAAAAAAATTGGGTGAATTGCTTTATTGCAATATCCTTTTAATGGCAATGGTCATAAAATGGCCCTGCCTGCAACATCTGCAAGGTATGCCTGTATTCAGAGTATTGAAAGATAAAAATTGCCAACCAAGAATACTCTTCCCAGCAAAGTTATCCTTCAGATATGA